>NC_086317.1:102154892-102461677 GCF_036172605.1 Pelobates fuscus | reverse complement strand
AGTGAGCATCACTATTTTCTAAGTTTATCCAGGTGGTCCAATAACCTAAATAGAACATATTTGTATTTTTTACGATCAGAATGCTCCAATAAGGACTAAAGGCTGGATTCTCCAAGTAAGAGTTTACTCTACTTACTCTATTGAATAGAATTTCCCCATATACTTCAATAGAGGAATTGCTATTGTTAAATAGAGTAAAGCCTTATTCGTCTTTGAGAGCCCAGCCCTAGATTATGATGATGATATGAACTGTCATTGGTCTTTAGCAAAAACAAATGTACTTTTTTTGTCATGTCAAATTAATGATAAAGTCTGTGTCAAAGTAAAATGAGTTGTGGTAAAATAAAAACTGCAAAAAAAATTAGGTAATATATTTGAGTTGGGAAAAATAAATAAAATTAGCTCAGCCGAGTGTTTGATTCCCATCTGTGCTGTTTGGTTTATATGTTGCAGTCCCTTTGCCAACTCACTCAATTTGCTGATTATTGAATAAAGTCTTCATAAATGTGTTGACTAAACAGTGAAGTGTGGTTGTTTAAGCAAGCGTGGGATAGGCATAAGGCTATCATAGATAATAGATAAGGCCAGGGACTAATGAAAGTTTTTAGAAAATTGGGCAGAGTAGATGGGCCAAATGGTTCTTATCTGTCATCACATTCTATGTTTCTAAATTTCTATGATAAATTTACAAAGGAAGTGCAACTTTTTACTTAATAAGGCAAAGTGGAAAAATAGCTGCATTGAAGTAGAACTAAAATTTTTTGAGTTAATGTCAGTTCACTGCAAGCCAGTGTTTATTGAATAAATGTCCATATGCATTATCTCAGATACACTGTAAAATCCTTATTACGGCTATGTTGTGTACTTAAAACATAAAAGGGCGAGCAGATGGTCGTGGAGCAACTCTGCATAAAATAAAGGAGATAAAATCCCATTTAGTGAAAGCATTAAAGATATCATACCTTCCTGCAGAAATTAGGCATGCAATAGGTATAGTATGCATGTGTTAAGTATATTCCTCTAACCATCAAGGTTATTGTTATAAGGTATTATGAATTATTGTTACCGCCCAAGCAGAGACACGAAGGGATGACTAATAAGGTATTGTGCGAATCAACGCGTATGTACACATTGCACTGATACATTGTCTACTTTTGTCTTTGTGAAACTTAACACGATCTTAGAATGTTAGACAAGAATAGCTAACCATGATTTACTGTCACTTACAGCAGAATTATGCAATCAGAAGCAGCAACTGAGATAGGATTTGTAGATATTTCCATTTGACTAAATATAGTCAGTGCACTCTCAAAAAATATGGACATAACTTTGTACTTCCATTAGTCCTAAACTTGTGGCAGAGGGACAAAAATGTTGGTATTGGTGCAAGGGCACTAAGATTACAACGGGCTGTATATTTGGAAAGTGTTTGCCATTGAAGAATATATTGAGTGTCCTCTTGTTTTAACCCCTTAAGGACCAAACTTCTGGAATAAAAGGGAATCATGACATGTCACACATGTCATGTGTCCTTAAGGGGTTAAAGCATGGCATGTACGAATAGTAGAATATAGAGAATTCAGAGACAAAACAGTGGAAGACGTAAAGGAAGAAAAAGTAGAAGACTGAAAAGAAAGCTTAGTGCTGATGATAGTAGGATGTGTGACGAGGCCATGTTTTCAGTTCTAATCAAAGTGTGAGATGGTCCTCAGCTGTGCTAATGAATAGAGTGTTAAAGCGGCATGTCCCCTGTACGGATGATATTCTTCCCCTGGTCTTTGCCTTCTGAAATTGCTTGACTCGGATACATGCTGTTGTTAGTGAATCATGGTGATGACAGGACATTACAAACATACCTAACCTGAAGATGTTGTGGTGCACTGTAGTAGAAGTCTCTGTGGACCACAATGGGAAGTTTGCACTTGCTCCAATAAAACACGTACTTCTATTCCTAAGGTTTTTCCAAGTTGCGTTGGCAAATGTAACAGTAATTAAGCATACTCCTGCAATTTCTATGTTCTGTAGGGGGAAAAAAGTGTTTCTGTCATACTTACACATAAAGCATTGCTGCGAGCTAGCTGCAACAGTACCACCAATGTTCCGACTGTTTTGAGAATTTTTGGTTTAAAGAATAAAGATGTGTTATACAGCATATAATCTACGTTCATTCTTCTTAGTGTAGTTGCTTTATGTGTAGCTAAAGTGAAAGTTTGCAGTCAGACCTCACTAAAAGGTTTTTTTTACCTGCAGGGGAGGAGAGAATAGAGGGGTAAGGTTAGACGATTTACCTTATACCGGCATGAGTTCCGCTGTTACAGTATGGATGGAGTCAGTCTTTTCATGAAGGCTGCTGCCCTCCATTTATGGATGTGATTGAGTGCTGCAGTGATGGTGACTGTATGTCTTCTGTGATACTCATTGTATAGCTGAGTGCCATCAGCACATATATGAAATATATGATCTCCATATTTCTGGATCTCAATCTTTGTTGAATGGATGTAATATCCAGAGGAAGCAGGAACTAAGTGGTAGGAGTAGCAAACACTTTATTCCAAGATATTTGTATTAAAAACAATTAATATACAAACAGGTGCTTAGTTCCTGCTTCTTCTGGATATTACATCCTTTCAACAAAGATCCCAGCTTTCCCAATGGTGGATAAAAGGCAACTATAGATCAGAGACAATCTTTTAATGGCTCTGCAAAGATTATTTCATGATTATATCGAAAAAATAATCTATTTACTACATATTGGAAAGGTAATTAATTTTAATCATTGTGTGCGCTTTTACACACAGATACATAATCACACATGTATACACACTTATTTAGACAAATATACTCACATTCACAGCTACAATACAGGATGTGCTCTTGTTTCCCCACCTCTTGTTTCTCTCTACCATCCCTCATTCATCATGGCTAGCAATCCTCTCTGCTTGGATACTGTTTTGCAATGCTCAGTGGGTGAAAAGAAATCGGGGAAGTGATTTTACTTCCCATCTCTGCATTTCCTCCCACACAGAGTGCCACGCAGGAGACAAAGAGACCCTCCGCAGTGGCGTGCGGAAGGCCAGGGCAAGTTACAGGTGCTGCAGGTTGGCATGAGTTGCCTGGACTGTGGGTTGCCCTTGCCTTAATGGAGCTTGGTGCTTTGCACCCCTCAAAGCATGGGTAGAATATCTCCATTTACAGATAGATTTTTGTCACCAACCACATACTTGGCATGTATGCAGTTGTGTGCATCAGTAGAAGGTGGGATTTTGTGGATGGCTAATGATACCATTTCCTTTTAATTGTCCACTACACTGACCTGGTCTTTTTCACCTCAAATTGACTCTTGAGTTTCTGAAGGCCTATCTCTATGTTGGTAAAAACAGTCACAGGGATGACATACCCTCAGTGCTGCTTCAAGTCATCTGACCTGATAGGACATCGTGTGAAAGTCCATGAATATCTGCAGTCCCACCCCAGCAAGTGGCACACCTTTTGATTTGTAATTTGAAAAGCAGTCAGAAACAAAATGTTGCACATAACTACCCATAAATCTTCCCACACTGCAGAAAACATTTACGTTCAAACTTCAAGGATGGTTTCGAACAGCCTCAGAAGGAGTCAGAAACATTTCCTATACTAATCAGATACTCTGCAGGCATATGCCTAAATGCAGATATTATTCTAAATTTGGTGAATTTGTTAGCTGCGTTACATACATTAGATTCATTTTAAGTACCATTTTAGAAGTTACTGCCTAGAAGCAGTTTTCAGGGTGAAGTGATCTCTGGGAGTTTAATACTGACAACTAGGCATGAGTGGGCAGTGGAAATATTAGGCATAATGAGAGTTAAGGACCATACAGTGTGAGCACATTGATTTTTAATGTTAGCTAGGGGGGTTGTAGGTATATTAGTGGCTAGTTTAATGGGATTCAAAGAAGTAAAGCATATATACATAAACATATCATAACACTGTATCTCAGTTAAGCCTACAGTAATATGCAGTGTTTGTATGTGACTCACAGAGACCCAAGAGGTTTCCTCAGATATATTGCCAGAGACATAGATGTCTACATAGTCAGGATATGATTAGCACAATAAACAAACTTAAAGTGAAAGATATAGCTATGTTGACTTCATTGACAGCACATTAGTGCACCGTCTGCCGTCACTCTGTTTTTTGTATGCAGAAGCAAGTACTGGTTTGGACGTGGGCAGGGGGCAGGCTAATATGGTGTTAACGTTGTAGCAAGGCTTCTGCACTAAAGTAAAAAAGGGCCTATATGTCTGCCACGATGGCAAACTAGTGGGGTCTGGGTGACTACGGTGCTTATAGCGTCTATCGCTCCCTGCAGTGTATGAGAGCATTGTTGAGAGTAACCACATCAATACACACTACTAACTCGTACAAAAAGTTACAGTTGCACCAGTTGACTTTTTCTTTCAGGAAGATAAATGGTCTTGTGATTACTTACGCAGTAGTGGCAAAAATGCAATTTTCCAGGTCTTCAGGAACATGGACGACTTGCGCTCAGAATGCATGTGCGCTTGTTGACAATGAAGCCATAAGGATGGTGGCAGACGGGCTCATTATAGTACAGATATGCTGATAAACACTTATCGGTGTACTAAGTTGAAAACAAATTATTTTTTTCCATACCACTTAATTAGGTATAATGTTTTTGATAGTGCGTGATTTGTGTTATATGCCTGGGTCTGTCAAACCATTCAGAAAATGCAAGTGCCTTTGGTGGAAAGTTGAAGAATAATGCTTAATCAGGCTTACTTCAAACCAAGTGTTTCTGCACAAAATGGATTATTAATGCAAAAAAAAAGAGAAAAAAAGCCTTTCTGTTTTGCCTGCGGTTGTAACTAAAGTAAGACACTTACAAAAAGGTACAGTTAACATAAAATTCTAAAAGATGTTTCAAGCAAAAACACATCTCGGATTTTCTCTCTCTTCCATCATGTGAATTTTAAAGGTTCTAGGTTTCAACAAGAAGGCTCTTCCAATTATTACTATGCATAGAATATAGTAACTATGATTTTTGTAGCACAGATACTGTACCTACAGTACCTGCATTAAGAATGAATTCCTTTAATTTGTGTTAACCTTAGTTTCATGAGACACTTTCATTTTATTTTACATTTATGTTAAAGATTCAGCAAATGACACCATAATCCGGTTCTGACAAGGTAAAGCCAGGGCAAACATTGCACATCAAAAGGAGAAATAGAAGCATTGTTTCATTTCTCCTCTTCTCTGTACTCTGCCTTAATGCCGACTGCCAGGTGCAAATGTCAACGCTTACAATAATGGTTAACAGGGAGCTAAGATCAAGGCGCCAAGTTACATGATAAAGAGTTGTGGATTTCTGCATTTAATTTTATTTTTTCCCCTCACTAATTCATATTTTGTCAAATAAAGTGTATAAGTAAAAATAATATTACACATTTTCGGAAGCAGCAATTCCCCTTTAAACAAAAAGAAAGCATTAGGTTCTAACAATAGAAGTTGTGGAAATGTGGAAAGTGGGTGAATCCTAATGCAAGGCACTGTACATAATTGAAGATTATGCTAGCTTTAGTGTACTTATAATCTTAATTTTAATGAGAAGAGGCACATATTTTGCTTAACCCTTTCCTTACTGAACTCCAAATAACCGCAAAATTAGATAGAAAAAGAGCACCTCCTCTTTCTTTGATAGAAAACAACCTTGAAATCCCAAGAGGACAAACTGACCTCCTGAGATTGCAAACACGGGAAATCAAACTGTAAGTAAGAAAATAAATAAAATAAAAAATATTTAATGTGATCTGGATACACACCAAATGCAAGTACATTTGCAAAGTGAACAGTGCTTACCAAATCTGATAAACAATAAATCAGATAATCAAAGTGGAAGGATGGATAACAAATATGCATACGAAATAATACATATACGTAAGAATGTCCGAATTAATATGGGCTGTATCTTGTACACGTCCACACATCAATCTCAAAAAACCTAAATTGTACGAAAAAGGAGCAACACTTGAGCCCATTCACCAAAAATACAAGAAACTCTAAAAAAAAGTACCATAAAGCAAGTTTGCCACTGTATTTTTGAGACCTTGGAGACCAGATGTTTTTGACAAGATAGAACTCCAGATTTATTCCTGATCAGGAAGATGTTACTGAGGGCTTGCACCCATTAGGGGTTGAATTGCTTCTTTCTGTAGAAGATTTTCACTCTCTGTGTCAATAAGACTGGCCTCACCTAAAGATATATAAATTGGACAGGAAGGACAAAAACTCATTAAAAACCCACTTCTTCATAAAAGCGTATCAATAAAACTGTTAATAGCTCCCGAATGTGTTTCTCTTGCAACTGTCACTAGTCTAATACTCTCCTCACCTTCTGTGTCACTTTATCCCACTCCCTCTAGCATGTAAGCTCATTGAGCAGGGCCCTCAACCCCTCTGTTCTTGTGCGTCCAACTTGTCTGGTTACAACTACATGTTTGTTCATCCACCCACTGTAAAGCGCTGCGGAAATTGATGGCGCTATATAAATAATAACATAATAATAATGTTCCTATAATCTCCATGTTTTACTGTATGCTATGCCACATTCTTTCAGTTATAAATTCCAAGCAGAATATGAAAGGAAGTTAAGATGATCATATAAGTACCTCAATCCCAAATCTGTCACTTGCCTCCTGATATACACCTAGTAGTTTCACCTAAAAACAATCCTATCTCCATAATATGTTCTTTTGCATGGTACTTTCCATTATTATGCTGATGTTTAGCTTGCCTTTGTTCTATTCTAACATTATCTATTATGTGTTTTATTATTGTAATAGACATAATGAAATAGTAATAAGAATATTGTTTTCAAATATATGAAGCTTATTTAGAAGCCAAAAGGGATATTTTCTAAACAAAATAATTGAAGCAAAATGTAGAAATGTGTTATCCTTTTTAACCTGAACTGTGAATTAAAATATGCTATCTTATTAGCATTTAACTACTAATAACCGTAAAGTGTCCGTGATTGAATAAAGATGATGCAGGAAACTGTAATTGTTAGCTATAAAATGTCATCAACAACACTTTTTAATTACACAATCCTAAATAATTATCACATTTGTAATAATTTACTGAAAGAATTGGGTCTTAGAGGTGAATATAAATAGGACACTGTGTACTAAACATAGAATCTCAGAGCTATTTCTCTTGCCACAATACAGTAATCAACAAAATACTTAATGCTACCCAAGCAGGTCAGTTTAAAAGTAGCATTTTGCACACAGGGTATGATTCATTTGGGTCTCTAGGAGAAAATAAAATACCAGTTACCATAGTGTATCTAGAACAAAGTTGCTAAAAGGAATTTTAGCTAAGAAAGAAAAAATTGGCTTTTTTTTGTATCAAATGGCACACAGTTGTGTAAATTCAAGGTCGTCTGACAAATAATTTACTGACAGATGCAGCAAATAAAACTCTCAACGCTTGGAGAAAGAGAAATGGATAGGTTTCATAATAGCTGGGGGAAAAACATTGAGAAAAAACTAAATAGTTCTTAATTCTGAAAACATAAAAGGGTTAAAAGGTCGATGATTTCAAGGTAAGAAAATACAAAAATAACGTTACTTGGTAAGCGTCCCTACAGAACACAAAACAATCTCTGCTTTATTGGCGATTGGAAAAATGTGTTTCTACGAAGTTATTTGCATTGATTATTGTACCTGGGTGTCAGGGTACCTGAAGTCTCTACCTCGGAGGAGGTTAGACTTTCTAACGGCCGTCCTCTCAGGGGGACTGATTCACCCAATCCTCACAGCTCTCATAACCGTTTACACGCCGGCCGCGATAGCCCCGCTTCCTTTTATGACGCGGCGCTCAGGAGCCGACGTCATGACGGCAATCACGTCCCGACCTGTCAATCTAGTTCCGAACAACGAATCAGGGCTCGGCAGGGGCAGAGTCATCAATCTAAGAGCTAGGTATAAAATAGGGATGTGTGTAATGGTTCATTGCCCTGTCGTGGTTCTAGCTTGTCTGGTCACTCAGTGCTCTTATTACTATTGTCTCTTTGGTTCTGACTCGGCTTGTACTTTCGTTCCTGCTTATCTCTCGTGTCCTTTGACCTCGGCTCGTCTCTCGCTTACCTGTTCTCTCGTTCCCTCGACCTCGGCTTGTCTCTGACCATTCTTTGCTTTCTCCTTACGTTAGTCCGGCCATTCTAAGGTCCGGTATACGTACCTAGCTCCTGTTTGTATTCTGCGTGTTGGATCCCTGTCCCGATCCTGACATTACGACAGGGCGAATGGATCCTGCAGGTACAAACGCTCAGATTGGTTCTCCTGACTCGAGATTTGAAGCCATGGACCATAGAATGGACCAGATGGCTCTGGCGCTGCAAGCATTACTATCCCATCCTAGTAATCAATCAGAGGAGATGCGTACACCACCCATCTCTCTTTTTAATACAGGCTTAGAGGTAGCCACAGTGGGAGCCTCTTCCCGTGTTACTTCCCCCTTACGCTATGGCGGTTCTCCGGATACCTGTCGAGGTTTCCTAAACCAGATAGGGATTCATTTTGAATTACAACCCCGCGCCTACCCTACAGACAGGGCGAAGGTTGGATTCATAATCTCATTCGTTACTCATTGACAAAGCTCTTAGATGGGCTAACCCTCTGTGGGAAAATGATAATCCAGTAGTCTATAATTATAATGCATTTGTCACTACTTTCAGGAGGACTTTTGACCCTCCAGGAAGAAAGGCCAGTGCAGCTAGACTACTATTACGTCTTAGACAGCATAGCCTAACCCTTGTGGATTATGCGTTAGAGTTCAGATCCTTGGCGGCAGAGGTCAAGTGGAATGAACAGGCCTATATGGACGTATTTCTGAACGGATTATCAGATGAGATCTTAGACGAGGTTGCCACAAGAGATCTTCCTGAAAATTTGGAAGAATTAATTTCATTTATTTCTCGAATAGATGAACGCATGATACAGAGGCAGAACACTCAAGATAGAACTCATAGACCTTCCTTAAGACTAGCTCCCGCATTTCAGAATTCTGAATCTACACCTCTAGCTCTCCCAGAACCTATGCAAATAGGTAACACTCGTCTCTCAGAAAGTGAAAGACAATACAGGAGAAGGGAGGGTCTGTGTATGTATTGTGGAGTAAGAGGTCACCTACGCCTAAATTGCCCTAACCGTCCGGGAAACGCTCACACCTAAGTTTCTCAAGAGGACAGGCCTTGGGTGTTTCTATCTTGTCCTCTACATATGATTACAAGGATCATAGGCTTCTGTTACCTGTTTCTTTAGCTTGGGATAAGGGAGTACTTAATGCTATGGCATTAATAGATTCCGGAGCAGCTGAAAGCTTTATTGACCAAGCCTTTGTCACGAACCACTCTATCCCATCTCAGCTAAGGGATACACCCTTGGGCGTTGAGGCCATAGATGGTAGACCATTATCAGACCCTGTTATTTTGAGACTATACCAGTTAAGTTAACCATTGGTATTTTACACGAGGAGGGTATATCTCTCATGCTTATCTCATCTCCTTCAGTTCCAATAGTCTTGGGGTACCCCTGGCTTAAGAAGCATAACCCTATTATTGATTGGGAACAAGGTGAGATAGTCTCCTGGGGTCAGGGTTGCCAGAAAGGTTGTTTACAGAAAATCTCACCGGTTTGCGTAGTTGACACACCAAGTAACTCTAACCAGCCCACAGATTTACGGATACCATCTCAGTACCTGGATTTAAAGGCAGTCTTTGATAAAAAAGAGGGCTGATACTTTACCCCCACACAGGTCCTTTGACTGTAAGATTAGACTCCTGCCTGGTACTATGCCTCCGAGGGGTACTGTATATCCTCTATCCACTAAGGAGAACTTAGTCTTAGAGGAATACATACGGGAGAACCTAGACAAGGGATTTATTAGGAGATCCTCTTCTCCAGCCGGGGCCGGTTTCTTTTTTGTAGATAAGAAAGACGGCACTCTACGGCCTTGCATTGATTATCGGGGCTTGAATAAGATAACGATCAGAAATGCTTATCCTATTCCCTTGATTACTGAGCTATTTGATCGCCTGAAAGGCTCCAAGATTTTTACTAAGTTAGATCTGAGGGGAGCTTATAACTTAGTGAGAATCCAGCAGGGTGACGAATGGAAGACAGCTTTCAATACCCGCTATGGTCACTATGAGTATACGGTAATGCCCTTCGCCTTTGCAATGCTCCTGCTGTATTCCAGGGCCTAATTAATGAGGTTCTTAGGGAATTTCAACATGAATGTGTTATAGTCTATTTGGATGATATACTAATACACTCTAGAGAGCCTGAGACTCACCACAAACAAGTCAGAAGGGTATTGCGTAAGCTTCTACAACATGGTTTGTACTGCAAATTGGAGAAGTGTAGCTTTGACCAATCTCAGATAAACTTTCTTGGTTACGTTATTTCTGGAGACGGGTTTAGGATGGACCCGGTTAAACTCCAAACAATTTTGGATTGGCCATTGCCCAAGGGACTCAAGGCCATTCAGAGGTTTATCGGATTCTCCAATTATTATAGGCGCTTCATTAAGGGGTACTCTTCTATTATTGCTCCTATTACCAACATGACTAGACTGGGTGCTGATACCAATGATGTAGATTAATTTAGAAATAAACAAATATGTTTAAATGTCTATCTGTTCCTGTCCAAATCTGAGATGATTAAATTGCGTATACGCAGAAGTAAGCTCACACTGACACATGGAGTTCAGGTTAAAAGCACTTCAGAAAATTTAATGCAATCTGGCTGGAAAACAGTTATGCAGATCTTTTTAAAGGCAAAATGACATCATCATTGAATATCAGATAATAACAAATAAACATCATTAATTGGATTAAATGTTATGTGACTATATCAGTGTCCACCCATCAATATTATTAATTGGATCAAAAACTAAGTGGTTAGCTTCGTGTCCACCCACCAAGAGGTGGTATTATTTTGGACACGGGTGGGGACAAGGGGGTCTTGAGCGTCATTTTACACGGTCGGTGATGTCAGATCTCGTGGTCAGGTGCAAGGTCTCTTATGAATAGAACATTTCATTACTACAGTGTTCTCATGGCCTTCAATTTATACTATGTTGCGAGTTAGGGGAAATTCAGCAGTTCCTGGGTTAGTCATATCTTTATGGAAAAATACAGTCTTTGTCTATTGTGTTAGATGTGCTGAGCAATTCTGTCATGTAATGTAGTTTTCATATGGAGAAGTCAGGTTATGAGGACAAAAATGGAGGATTTGTCACAGCATCAGGTTAAAATGGAGTTAGTGCAATAATTCAATACAAGTACAATAAAGACTTTTTAATAATTCTACATCAGTCCCCCCTATGAAATGTTAAATTCTAAGAGATAAAAACTTTATTGGTTAGTTTCAGAGGACAGGTTAGCCCAAAGGCACAAAACCCTATGAAGTAACGGTTCTTAAAGTCTTCTTAGTTCTTCGGAGGGACATCATAAATAGACAAGCTTACATTACCATATGGACCTGTGTTATCTGGAATATAGGCACAACAAGTCATGGTGACAGGTAAACGTTGTTGGTTACAATAGATATAATAAATGCAAATCAAAATATTATTATTATTAGCAGTGACGGTTGGGAAAATGGACTCAAACTTTCCTTTTACTGCAAAATCATCTGGTACCCCCCTTGGCACACCTATGGCATCAATATATATATATATATGTGTGTCAAACTTTCCCTTTAGAGGGGTGCTCCTCTTTATGTTCTGAAGCATGAATGTGGTGTGTCAAGAGTACCTTGTCATGTATTATGTGTATGGACATAATAACCTTGGCTAGGGCGCATTTGCTTATGCATTGTAGTATTAAACCTGTCCCACGCTACATCAGCGTAGGTGGACTCGGATCATTTAGTCAATATTAATATCACCACAAACTCAGGATGGGCAAATAATCCTGAGGGAGCTTGGCGTTTGGATCTCTTTAGCTTCACGAGGTCTCCTTTTGGGGTCCTCGGCTTTCCATCGATGGCAAGTGGTCAGGCATTATTATGGCCATCAAACACCTACTTGTTGGTATCTTTTTTTTCTTTAGAGTCAAAAGTGTGTCAAAATCAACAAATGTTACTTCTCATGTTGCAGAGAGAGAGAGAGTCTTGAATCTGGAACAATGAATCCACTGAGTGATCTCTGCAACTTTCACAATGCACTATTGGGTATATGGTCTTGGTTGTCACATTGATGACCGGCTAGGCTTCTGGCCATCCTGACAAAATGTCTATTATAACTAGTGCATATTTGACCCAGTAGCTCTTTGTCACCTGGATTCTTGAAAGGGATATTGAGAGTTAGCTAGGTGCTTAGGAGTATTTAGAGATCAAAGAGTTCATGAGGGTCTTGGATAGGTATAAAGTTCCATGGGCTCACTGCCCAGTACATGTTTTTTTGGGTAAACAGAGCTTGAGAGCGTTGGAGTACAGCCCGTCTTCAAGGGTTGCCCCTTTCTGTTTTCCCAGCTTTGTATTTCTTCAGGGTCAGTAGCTGTTTGTCATTCTTTCAGAAGCTTGAGATCTGTAGGTAGGATCTACATGGTGAGTATAGAAGTTTCTTTAGCGGACACCATTCTGTCCACTTCCCTTGGTGCACTTGTGGCTTGGTTGGCAGCTTTTAGTCAGCTGAGTGGTGCTTCTTATCTTCCAGATTGATCCAAAATAATGTGCTGCACCCAGGGCATATCTTGAGTCAGTGTAGGTATTGGCATGTCTTCCTTTAGGCATTTTGTATGCCACTGAGAAGGCTGTCAGTTCAGCGTCTTGAGCAAATGTGAGTGAGGAAAGTGAAGATGCTTGACGTACCTGATCTTCTGTAGCAACAGCAAATCCAGTATGGTACCTTTCCTCATTATCCGCAAACAGAGTGGAGTCAGGATCTGGTAAAGCTACTGCATGCTCTGTTGAAAGGTGTCTTGTTTCTTCTTTCATCTGTTCAAAGCAACCATGAGGAGCAGTAGGAGAGGTTTCCTCACCTATTTCTGTGTGAGATTGGGGGTATTTGTCTTTCTATTTACAGTTCTCTTGCTGACCCCCCTCTGTAGAGAGTTGCAAATTGATTGTTAGTGTTTCATGTGTTCCTTTCATGAGATTTCTGGGGGCTTAGTGAAGAAAAAACATGAGGGACAGCCACCTCCCTTATAGGTGTCTTACTTCCATGGGAATCTGGGTCAGGACCGCACTATTTCCTTGAGAGTGCCCAAAACAGTTCTTTCATGTCTGAATAATTTTAATTTTTCGTTAGTGTGGTATTCCCCCCTGGGAAGTGGCGGAAGAGTGGCCAGAGCAACCTTTCTTCAAAATATAATGTTGTCAGGTAGAGGCAGAGTTGTCTATGAGCGGAGGAAATTGGTAAGGAATAAGAAGGGAGGAAGCATATAAAGGATATAGATATGGTGGTGGGGAGATGGAAGAATGAGTAGTGGATAGAGTGAGAGGGAAGAAGGTGGAGTAGGAGGAGGAGAAGGCGGAGTAGAGGGAGGAGTAGGAGGAGGAGAAGGAGGAATAGAGGAGAAGTAGGAGGAGAGAGGAGAAGGTGGAGTAGAAGGAGAAAGTGGAGTAGAGGGAGGAGTAGGAGGAGGAGAAGGAGGAGTAGAGGGAGGAGTAGGAGGAGGAGAAGGAGGAATAGAGGGAGGAGTAGGAAGAGGAGGGAGGAGTAAGAGCAGGAGGAAGGGGTGGGGGGGGTAGAGGAGAAGGAGGAGGAAAGAGGAGAAGGTGGAGTAGAGGAAGGAGTAGGAGGAGAAAGTGGAGTAGAGGGAGGAGTAGGAAGAGGAGGGAGGAGTAAGAGCAGGAAGAAGGAGTAGGAGGAGGAGAAGGTGGAGTAGAGGAAGGAGTAGGAGGAGAAAGTGGAGTAGAGGGAGGAGTAGGAGGAGAAAGTGGAGTAGAGGGAGGAGTAGGAAGAGGAGGGAGGAGTAAGAGCAGGAAGAAGGAGTAGGAGGAGGAGAAGGTGGAGTAGAGGGAGGGGCAGTAGGGGAAAGTGGGGGACTGCAGATGAAGGGGAGGGATCGGTGGGAGGAATAAGCGGGGGTGGGCAGGTAAGGGAGCAGACAGGTGATGTAGCAATGGAGGATACATCAGAAATCAAGACTAGGTAGAAATGCAATGGAGGCTGCAAATAGCCCATGTACAACAACTATTAACTGGCCCTAAGCTTTCCCTAGAGAAAAATAATAAAAGGCTAACATGCTCATCTTGTCTCCACAAGCCTCGAACGTTTCACTCCCATGGGTGGCCCATGATGGCTTGCCCACCACTTCTCCACACGGGGTCTTGTGCCCGCGGAGACAGACGCTATCCCTGACTCTCGTTCTTAATTTAATAATTTATATCTAACATCTCAAAATGTAATTCCTACTTATATCACAAATATACATTATCACAATTTTTATGTCTCGCAAATGGGATAAAATTTATTCTACTCTTCACTGATAATGTATCTTTAAAACATACGAAATAGACAAATAACATTGTCTTCTGGAAAATAAATGGAAAAGATAATGGAGATTTTGTTAAGCTTATAAATGGCTATACATTAATTCACATTTCTTGTTCTCCAGTTTCTGGCTGTTGATGACAATGTACATTGTAATAGAGCAGCAGGGAATGCTAGCAGAATGCTTGGTTGCATAGGGAGAGGTATTAGCAGTGGGAAGAGGGAAATGCTCATGCCATTGTACAGAACACTGGTGAGACCTCACTTAGAATACTGGATACAGTACTGGAGACCATATCTTCAGAAGGATATGGATACCTTAGAGAGAGTTCAAAGAAGGGCTACTAAACTGGTTCATGGATTGCAGGGTAAAATTCACCAGGAAAGGTTAAAGGACCTTGACAGGTATAGCTTGGTGAAAAGATGATAAAAGCATTTTAAATACATAAAGGGAAACAACACAGTAAAAGTGGAGACTATATTTAAAAGAAGGAAAAACTACCATAACAAGAGGACATAGTCTCAAAAATAGAGGGACCAAGGTTTAAAAATAATATCAGGAAGCATTACATTACTGAGAGGGTAGTGGATGCATGGAATAGTCTTCCAACTGTAGTGGTAGAGGTTAACTCAGTAGAAGTGTTTAAGCATGCGTGGGATAGGCATAAGGCTAAGCACTTGCTGCTAGTAACAGATCTAGAATTAATATACTATAATGCCCAAAGTCTCAATTCCTATGCATATGCAATAATAAAATATCTGGGCTTACAACAAAAATTATGTTAGTCAGTCTTTTAATCTGGAGGCAAACATTATCCAGTAAAAAAAAAAAAAAAAAAAAAAAACAGATTGGAACACACTCCCACCTTATTCATTTGTTAATAGTTATGCTTAGAATGTTAACTGGTTCCTTTTCAATTAAATCAAAACATTTTGAAACCAATCCCTAATTGTATTACCATTTGTTCAAGAAATCTTTGCTTATTAGAACTTTCTTTTAGTAAATGTTCTTTAAGATAACCCCTCTTCCATCATGTTATCAATTTTTTTTTTTTTTTTTTATACAAAGTTAAAACACACTTGTTCACAGACACTTTCCTGATATAGGGAAACTAATAGTAGGATTCACGATATATATATGGGCGGATATGACCTCACTAAGGGCAGAGTGAGGGCAGGAGCCAGGACTGACGTGTCTCTTTAAGGACAACCTTCTTTTGTTCTAGGGGCCATTTTCTTTTAGGGCATTTCAGCTGACAAATGAAAGCATTATACATTTAACAGCCCGTGAAGCTTTGAAATAACATGGTGCAAAAAAAAATAAACTCACGGGATTCAAACAATTACCAATTCACTTTTCCTCTTCATAATCTAACGTAACAACTTTGCATATTCCCTCTATCCACATTGCATAGTATTGCAACAAATCACACTTGCCTTTAAATTTTTAACTCGTCCAAATAATTCTCTATTCCTGCATCAGATTCACTTTCCTAACCTTCGTAATAAACACTGAGCTACATCCCCCACACGATCCTATCAACTTCAATTGAAATAACAAAATACACAATTAGAATATTTTCTAGCAAAAAATTCCATTGCTAAGTTCTGGATAACTCTACGGAACGCAAATCTGAATCGCACTGAGTCGCAATCACGCCCCCTCCCTCCTCCTCCCTCCCTTGTCTCACAGAAGGCAAAAAGGGAGGGGGACTGCAAGCATGACATTTTAACCATGTCAGTGCTGGAAAGACAGTTACGTTACAATTATTGCAAAAGCAAAGAGAAACAAAAACACAACATTTAGACAATACACCTAGGGTACCCATACTTATAGCAATAATTGAAATAATCCCTGATCCAGTCAGGTCAATCACAATATAGTAATACTCTCAGTGGAACTCAATACAAAACCCCCACCCTCTACCAGGGTAACGGCTAACACAAAATACAAAAACAATGATTATAATATACATATATTCTTAACCCTTTGTGATCTAGTTCTTCCTCAGCCCAACCTTCCTGCTGAATTCTAGCTGCAATCTACCACATGAAGGCACAGCAATTTTACACACTTTAGCAATCTTTTCAACTAGATCACACGCGCTAGCCAGCCCTTATTGGGCTTTCCTAACCCTGTTCCATTCCCCTCCTATACAGGCATCCCAGATATAGGGGAAAGAAGATTAAACAGATTATCTACAATGGTCAGCTGCCACTCAGAAAGGGTGGGTCCCTCCAAGTGCATCTTCCCAAAACGCAGACTAGTCACTAATTCCGTGTACCCGAGGTGGTAGCCACGGATTGGAGTGGGGTGAGAAGTGTGTGACCAATCACTTCTCTCACAAGAGAAATAGTAGAGGATAGTGTAATAGTATAGGAAGTGTAGAAAAGATAAAAAGGTAAGGAAAATCCTTAGAGACAGACACAGGAGTTCATAAGACTCCTAATTAAACAAACAAGACAACAATACAATTGAAATACAGTGCATGCATCACAGTTCAAATGAAATCAACAGTAATTCCTTTCCTTTACTCGTGTGCTTACTCCAAAGTCACCTCCCTCAACCCCGTAGTGTCTCTGCTCGGAGAACGACTTTCATAAGTCTCACTACCAGCGGCCACGGAAAACAACTGACACCGGTCCGAGTTCCGTCAGCCTCCCTCTGCACAGTAGCTCACAAGAATGTGGCCACCTCTATCCTCACTCCCGTAGTGCCCCTATAAAACCCACTTATAAGTCTCACTACCACGTGATGCGAAAAACAAGCAATGCCTACTTGAATTCCCCCAGGAAACAGAGTCCCCTGCCACAAGACTAAGCCCCCCTCACAAATAAACAGAAAACTGGAATTCCACCAGCCCCAGCGCTCAGGGTTGTGGTTACCAAAGAAAAACGGAATCCCCCCAGCCGGAGCTGCGGGTTACCAAAACCGGAATCCCCCCAGCCGAAGCTGTGGGTTACCAAAACCGGAATCCCCCCAGCCGAAGCTGTGGGTTACCAAAACCGGACTCCCCCCAGCCGAAGCTGTGGGTTACCAAAACCGGACTCCCCCCAGCCGAAGCTGTGGGTTACCAAAACCGGACTCCCCCCAGCCGAAGCTGTGGGTTACCAAAACCGGACTCCCCCCAGCCGAAGCTGTGGGTTACCAAGAAGCTAGCTAGGCTGTAAAACAGGCAACAGAAGACCCAGGCAAATCCCCTCAGGTCCACCCCCCCTTATCCCAAAAGGGGTAAAATACAAACAGATAGACTGACAAACTGAAGACCCAGGCAAGTCCCCTCAGGTCCACCCCCCTTTATCCCAAAAAGGGGAAAACAAGCAAGACAGAGAACCCCAGGCAAATCCCCTGCAGGTCCACCCCCCTTTATCTCAAAATGGGGAAACAGGCAAACAATTCAAACACACCCAGGCAACAGATAGACTAAAATGCAGGTAAACAAGTGAGTAACGAGACACCGGGCAAGATATTACCTGTCTTTGATGTCCTCCCGGGAAGCAGTCACAGACACGTGGACGGGTCAATCAAAGGGGCCGGAACATACCGGTGGCTCTGCAGAAGTCTCTACCGTGTACCTGGAGGTGATCAGTCTCCTTTCCTACCCCCAGGATTCCCCCGTCCAACAGCGTCTTCCTTAGGACGGCTCACCGGCCAGAGGCCATAGCCCGATGCCCCACGTTGGGCGCCAAATTGATGTAGATTAATTTAGAAATAAACAAATATGTTTAAATGTCTATCTGTTCCTGTCCAAATCTGAGATGATTAAATTGCGTATACGCAGAAGTAAGCTCACACTGACACATGGAGTTCAGGTTAAAAGCACTTCAGAAAATTTAATGCAATCTGGCTGGAAAACAGTTATGCAGATCTTTTTAAAGGCAAAATGACATCATCATTGAATATCAGATAATAACAAATAAACATCATTAATTGGATTAAATGTTATGTGACTATATCAGTGTCCACCCATCAATATTATTAATTGGATCAAAAACTAAGTGGTTAGCTTCGTGTCCACCCACCAAGAGGTGGTATTATTTTGGACACGGGTGGGGACAAGGGGGTCTTGAGCGTCATTTTACACGGTCGGTGATGTCAGATCTCGTGGTCAGGTGCAAGGTCTCTTATGAATAGAACATTTCATTACTACAGTGTTCTCATGGCCTTCAATTTATACTATGTTGCGAGTTAGGGGAAATTCAGCAGTTCCTGGGTTAGTCATATCTTTATGGAAAAATACAGTCTTTGTCTATTGTGTTAGATGTGCTGAGCAATTCTGTCATGTAATGTAGTTTTCATATGGAGAAGTCAGGTTATGAGGACAAAAATGGAGGATTTGTCACAGCATCAGGTTAAAATGGAGTTAGTGCAATAATTCAATACAAGTACAATAAAGACTTTTTAATAATTCTACATCACCAAGACCTGGTCTTCTGAGGCGCTTGTTGCTTTCAGTACACTCAAGGAACAGTTTGCCTCAGCACCAATATTAGTTCATCCTGACACCTCCTTGCCTTTTTTACTCGAGGTAGACGCCTCAGAGACGGGTATAGGCGCTATCTTGTCCCAAAGGCTAGGTTTGAATAAACCGCTGCACCCATGTGGTTTTTTTCCAAGAAATTGTCTGGGCCTGAAAGCAGATATGATATTGGTGACAGGGAACTATTAGCGGTCATTATGGCTTTAAAGGAATGGAGACATTTGTTGGAAGGGACTTTACACCCGGTTACTATTTTGACGGATCACAAGAATTTGTCCTATATAGGGGAAACCAAGCGCTTGTCCGCCAGGCAGGCTCGTTGGTCTTTGTTCCTTACTCATTTCAACTACGTGCTCACTTATAGACCTGGTTCTAAGAACTCTAAGGCTGATGCATTGTCCCGCCAACATGAACCTTCTACTATGTCTGATATGTTTTTTTCTTCTGTAGTTCCCAAGTGTAATATTGTTGCCAACACAAGCATCAAGATTCACTCCCCGTTGCTTGCTGAGATCAAGAAAGTACAGCATCTGGCTCCCAGACTTGTTCCTGGGGATCGGTACTTCGTTCCTCCTGAACTCCAACTGGAACTGTTGCAGTGTTTTCATAACAGTAAATTTGCCGGACACCCTGGCATACGCAAGTCGTGTTCTCTGATTTCTGGTGGCCTTCGTTACGTAAGGATGTTAAGGACTTCGTCGGGGCATGTGAGGTCTGTATGAGGACTAAACAACCTCATACGCTTCCATGTGGGCTTTTGCACCCACTAGAAATTCCCGAGAAACCATGGTCTTGTTTGGCTATGGACTTCATTGTCGATTTGCCTGTTTCTAAAAAACATACTGTTATCCTCACGGTGATTGACAGGTTTACTAAAATGGCTCATTTTGTACCCCTGCCTAAATTGCCCTCTTCTCCCGAATTGGCTGAGATTTTCGCGAGGGAGATTTTTCGTTTACATGGTATTCCTTCTGAAATTGTTTCTGATAGAGGGTCCCAATTTGTTTCCCGGTTTTGGAGGTCCTTCTGTTCTCAATTGGGCATCAAATTGAATTTTTCTTCTACCTATTATCCCCAGTCCAACGGAGCTGCCGAACGCACCAACCAAAAGGTTGAACAATTTTTGCGTTGTTTTGTTTCTGAACACCAGGACGATTGGGTCGGTCTGATTCCTTGGGCGGAGTTTGCGCACAACAATCTCGTTTGCGATTCTACTCGTTCTAGCCCCTTCTTCATGAATTATGGTTTTCATCCTTCCGTTCTTCCGTCGGTTTCCCCTTCCCAAGGGATACCGTCGGTTGATGTTCATGTTGCCAATCTGAGGAAGTTGTGGGATCAGACTCGACGTATCCTTCTTCATAATTCCACGGTGTCCAAACGACACGCTGACAAACGCAGACGGGTGGCTCCGGTTTTTTCCCCGGGTGATAGGGTATGGCTGAGTTCCAGAAACATCTGCTTGAAGGTTCCCTCCATGAAATTTGCTCCTCGTTACATAGGTCCTTACAGGGTTCTGTCCCGTATTAACCCGGTTGCGTATCGTCTGGCTCTTCCGCCTGCCCTGCGCATCCCGAATTCCTTTCATGTTTCCTTATTGAAACCTTTGGTTTGTAACAGATTTTCCTCCGCTGTGTCCTCCCCTCCCCGCGGCGCTCAGGAGCCGACGTCATGACGGCAATCACGTCCCGACCTGTCAATCTAGTTCCGAACAACGAATCAGGGCTCGGCAGGGGCAGAGTCATCAATCTAAGAGCTAGGTATAAAATAGGGATGTGTGTAATGGTTCATTGCCCTGTCGTGGTTCTAGCTTGTCTGGTCACTCAGTGCTCTTATTACTATTGTCTCTTTGGTTCTGACTCGGCTTGTACTTTCGTTCCTGCTTATCTCCCGTGTCCTTTGACCTCGGCTCGTCTCTCGCTAACCTGTTCTCTCGTTCCCTCGACCTCGGCTTATCTCTGACCATTCTTTGCTTTCTCCTTACGTTAGTCCGGCCATTCTAAGGTCCGGTATACGTACCTAGCTCCTGTTTGTATTCTGCGTGTTGGATCCCTGTCCCGATCCTGACACTGGGTTTCTTTTCTCCTGTTTAAAATGCATATGATAGACTGAGAAAATATGTACTCAATCTAAGGAGGCAACTAATTAAATTGATATCCGTAGTAGTGCAAGTTGTATATCTGGAGAAATATACACTTTGTATATAAGAATCTTTCTAATAAACATAACCTCTACTGCTTGCTATAGTGGACATGTTGCATAAAGTGTCCAAGCACTGTTCTCCAGTTTAATATTTTGTATAAACTTGCGCTATTCCTGGCCCCTAGAGACAGTCACATCTACAGCTTTCCGTAGGGTTTATTTTGCCTAGAGTGTCTGGACACTACTCTGCAGTTAAACCAGTGACCTTCGCAATCACTACTACATTGATAATTCAGAATTAACACTTCTGTGTTATCAAGGTCAAGTTTGTCCAACCAGACGGACAATATTACATGGCTTGTAAATAGTTCTCCAACCGCACAGTGTATTATAACTTATAGTGATTTGGAAGAAATAATTATACAGCTCCCTCAATCATTGATTGCAAAGGAAGACATGTCTGAACACCCATCAAACAATTGCTGGCAAACCACCTATATCTACAGCCAATCAATGTATACCTACATATCTTGTCACTGTCTATTAGCCTGTTGAAGGTCACAAATTCCTTTATAAAATATATTCCAAATGACATGCTGAGACAACAAATGTACTTGAATGGGGATTATCCAAATGGGTAATTATGATCACCCATAAAGCCCAATTGGAATATAACACCTCTAAGCACTTTACTGTAAAATCTGGTAAACCTCATTAAATATGTGTCATGTGTATGCACAGATGCAATTCCCAATATATCTTTAATTTCACATTACTGATATGTGATTAAAAAATTAATAATAAATCCACAGACAATAAGTAAACACAGAGTGTTTGCAGCTATCTGGGTAAAAGATACCATTATTCCATTATAGAAGTCATTGCGAATGTGGAAGATAATCCAGAAATAGATAAATTAACAGCTAATGTGTAAAGTAATGTGCCATCCTACAGTAAAATATGGAGATTGTAGGAACATTATAAAAGTTGAAGGTCTTATCTGAGCACTCACCTTCTCAATCCTGGATGTCCTTAACAGAAACAGACCTGATGGGGCAGGTCCACCTACTCCTCTTCTGCCTTTTCTTCTTCCTCCTATACATTTTCCTTGTTGCACTTTTCTGTACTGGTTGCCCTGTTATTCTGTCTGATATTGCACACGTTAACATTAGTATTTTCTCCACAAACTATACAAGCACACTTTCTCTCAGAAAACCACGTGCACATTTGTTACATCCTGGAGTGAAGACTTTGGATAACATTGTTGTCTATTGTATATTACGCAGTGTGTCTCTTGGTCCCTGTGCTGGCCTAGATTTGAATTCCAAACAATTCACAACTCAGTGAATAGCTGTGGGGGACTACTGAGGCAGAGGTGTTCCCTCTGGGCATTGTGCTTTGGCCTATAATGTAGTTATTTCATCTCAACCCACATTAGATGGGAGCATACTTTAAATTCACACTCTGATGTATGCAGGATGTGGGAAAAGGGTGGCATATAGCACAGGTCCAGATTTAAAGGACCCAAGGACCCCACATTTTATTTAAGTGATTATTAAAGGTGAATTCAAAGTGAATTTCAAGTGTCTGATCAAAATAGCTGAACTGGAAAAATTAAGTCAGCTATGCTTACATAGAAACATAGATTGTGACAGCAGATAAGAACCATTTGGCCCATGTAGTCTGCCCAATGTTCTAAATACTCTCATTAGGTCCCTGGATCTTATAGCTTGGATAGCCTTATGCTTATCCCACGCATGCTTAAACTCCTTCACTGTGTTAACCTCTACCACTTCAGCTGGAAGGCTGGAGTCCACTACCCTCTCAGTAAAGTAATACTTCCTGATATTTTTAAATCTTTCCCTTTTTATTTTGAGATTATGCCCTCTTGTTGTGGTAGTTTTTCTTATTTTAATTATAGTCTCCTCCTTTACTGTGTTGATTCCCTTTATGTATTTCAATGTTTCTATAATATCCCCCCGTCTCATCTTTCCTCCAAACTATACATATTAAGTTCCTTTAACCTTTCCTTGTAAGTTTTATCCTGCAATCCATGAACCAGTTTAGTAGCCCTTCTCTGAACTCTCTCTAAAGTATCAATATCCCTCTGGAGATACGGTCTACAGTACTGAGTACAATAGTCCAAGTGAGGTCTCACCAGTGTTCTGTACAATGGCATGAGCACTTCCCTCTTTCTACTGCTTATACCTCTCCCTATACAACCAAGCATTTTGCTTGCATTTCCTGCTGCTCTTTTACATTGTCTGTCTACATTTAAGTCATCTGAAATTATTACACCTAAATCCCTTTCCTCAGATGTTGACTCTATGAAATATTCTGTGCTCTGCCCTTGGGTTTTTACATACCTTACCATCAGCAAAAAGACATACCTTACCATCAAGACCTTCTGCAATATCACTAATAAAAATTATTAAAAATAATGGGTCCATGTACAGATTCCTGGGGTACCCCACTGGTAACTAGACCTTGCTTTGAAAATATTCCATTGACTACAACCATCTGTTGCTGTCACTCAGCCACTGCCTAACCCATTTAACAATATTGGAATCCAAACTTAAAGATTGCAGTTTATTGATAAGCCTTCTATATGTGACAGTGTCAAAAGCCTTACTGAAATCTAGGTAAGCAATGTCTACTGCACCACCCTGATCTATTATTTTAGTTACCCAATCAAAAAAATCAATAAGATTAGTTTGGCATGATCTCCCTGAAGTAAACCCATGTTGTCTCTGATCTTGAAATCCATGTGATTTTAGATGTTCAACAATCCTATCTTTTAACATCGTTTCTATTACTTTCCCCACTACTAAAGTAAGGCTTACTGGCCTATAGTTGCCCGACTCCTCACTACTACCTTTTTTGTGAATAGGCAAAACATTCGCTAATTTCCCATCTTCCCCTTAACAATGATTGGTTAAATAAATCCATTAATGATTTTGCTAGTGATAAGGGAATCTTTTAGGCAAACCAATAAGTTTGAATGACTATCTGTTCCTGACCAAATTAGAGATGTTTAAATTGCGTATACGCAGAAGTAAATTCACACTGACACACGGAGTTCAGGTTAAAAGAACTTCGAGAAAATTTATTGGCATCTGTTAAAAAGCGGGCTCGCAGACCCTTTTAAAGGCAAAATTACATCATTGAAAGTAATCAAGATATCAGCAAATAAACATTGTCAATTGGCTTAGGTGTAAAGTGGTTAGTTAAATGCTCTCCCTGTTGGGTGTTACATCTTTATGTCATAGCTGACGTCATGACGAGCTCCTACAGGTTTCGGCACCATCTTGCTGGCACGAGGGAGCTCTCTCGATGGGAGGGGGCTTTTGGCAGTTGTCCATAATGAGCAACTGGTACATTAGTCGTTCAAGGTTAGCATCCTCAAGGCCTTTTTAGCAATTATACATTCTATTAAGACTATCTGCTACAGTGTTTCATTTAACAGGATTCTAGCATTTCCTGCTGACATGCCATTTCTATGAACAAAGCAATCTTGTAAGATTTAAACTATGAGGCCTAAGGAATGAATATATGAGTATAGTAGTAAAGGGGCCCAGTAAGGGTATATTTTATAAAGGGGCCTAATAATTCTACAACAGTCCCCCCTATAGAGTGTTAATTACTAAAAAGGATAAACTTTATTTGTTAATATCAGAAGATTTGTTAGCCCAAAGACACATAAAACCCCCATGTCCGCTAATTTGATGTTAATGCAAAGTGCAAGTCTATCCCTAATCTGACCCTAATAGGCTGCAGCTCATCCGTCAGTACGGCTCTCGAACACTTCAGTCCATGGGTATCCCGCGGTGGCTTGCCCACCACTTCTCCACACGGTAGACTAACCCATACAGACAGAAGCTGTCCCTTAGCTGTCCCTCCCTAGAATTTCTGCACTTCGTCGTCATAGGGAAGAGTTTGTAGCGGAATGCAGGGCGATGTGAGATCTTGATCACCAATTTCCAGATGAGTAAAGGTTGGTGTTGGTGTTGTTTGGTCTACAGTCTTCTGTAGGAATTTTCTGAGGCATGGGAGGACACAACTAACGAGAAGAGCGAGAATAAAAAGAAAAATTAGTAGAGCCATACCAATATGAACTAAAGCTTTTTGCCAACCAGTCATCCAACCAAACCATTTTTCCCAGGGATCTGTCACCCCAGAACTTTTCAACTCTTCTGAGAGCTTATTTAATTTTTCTATGGCCAGGGTGACCTTACCATTAGGGCCTGTGTTTTCTGATATGTAAGTGCAACAAGTCATGGTGTCGGGTAGTATTTTACATACACCCCCCTTCTCGGCTAAAATCATGTCTAAGGCCAGTCTGTTCTGGAAGGTCATCTGGGATGTGGCTTGTAGTTGTTCGGCTAAACCCTGGAGGGCATCCCTGGTATAGTTAACAAAGCGCTGTTGGTTGTAATAGATATAATTTATCCAATTAAGGTTCTTATTGGCAGTGACTATAGTGAACAGTGATTCAAAACCCGCTGCAACTTCATCTCTAGCTTTAAATTCATTAGGTACCCCCCTAGGTACCCCAATGGCATCTATGTAAACATGTGGGTCAAAACTGCCTTTTACTAGGGTTTCTCGTTTGGCTCTGGCTGGTATATGTGGTGGGCCGGGTGTGTCAGTATGATTATCGGAAATAATGTGTATGGGCATAATGACTTTAGCTAGGGCACACTCACCCCACCATTCAATCTCCAGTCTAGATCTTATCAGTAGATCCCCACATAACCAGTAAATATCCCCCAGTGACCTGGTATGATGCTGTAGCAGGTGTTTAGGGACAGTTCTGTAGGTGGCACAATAACCTTTTGAAAAGTTACCCACAAATTTACCAGTTTCGTCATAGTTGGTTTAGCAAGTATAAATTGTAACTCCGTCAGGGGGTTTGACATTTCCAACTAAGAGAGGGTATTCTGCTGTCCATGCTTTGCAGAGGGACTGGTTGGAACCATAATTAAAGGCAAAAAGACTTAGAAAACAGGTTTCTATTTCTAAAGGGTTAGTTAAAGGGACGGTGCCAAGATGGGGACGGGCACCTCCACATACATAACAGGCGGTTTTATTGTGCTTATTGGCATTATATCTCATCCATTCTAACCACAAATTTATATCATTGAAGCCTGTTTCAGCAGCCATAGTATCTTCAAAAGTAGGGTTAGCAATGGCCATTATGTCCCTAAAGGACTGGATATGCGGTTTTAGCGGATTTGGGACCATATGTTCAGCCCCTTGCCACTCTGGAGAGTGACACATGTCTTTGAGGTAGAAATGGCCTAGTTTATTATAGGAACCTCTTCTCCAATACATTCCCATCACATATTGATCAGCATCCTCTGGGCCAGGATGTTTAATGTTTAACATTAATTTCATAGGTGTACCTCCTCCAGGCTTTCTTAAAGTCATTCTTTGAAGGAGGGATCGACCATGGTCATCTACCTTTGATAAAGCACTTTTAGGTTTGTAACCCCAGGCAGGCCCGGCATTCCATCCCGCCGCCCCCCAATGGTTACAGTTGTGCCCCCACTGTTTGTCAAATACACAAACATAGGGGTCTTTTGCTTGTGGTATATCTTTATAAATGGCTTGAATCTGTGATTTAGGGAATGGGCAATCTACAATGTCACAGTAATCAAAGGTAAAGGTGGCTACACGGGTACATGATGAATTATACCAGAAGGTGTACCCACTAGCATCTTTAGTAATGGCCACCTGCTGGGCTTTAAGAAGGCCAATCAAGGGGATTAGGTACCAGAAGTACATGGTTGTGCGGAATTAGCTTCCTCTGGAGCGGGTGTCTTTTTGCAATGGGAGGCGTGAATCCAATGTGGCCTACCAGCCAGCTTGACAGAGGTAGCGGTGATCAGGAGAACCTGAAATGGTCCCTCAAATCTTGGTTCCAGAGTGTGTTTTCGCACAAATTTCTTGACTAGGACCCAATCACCAGGTAGCAGACTGTGGTTGCCTGTGTCAGAATCAGGATCTGGAATTGAAGAGAAAACTTGGGCATGGATTTTGTTTAAGGCACTTGCAAGTTCAGTCACATAATCTACTAAAACATCAGTCTGGAGCTGCAGTTGTTGGGGAAAATAGCAACCTAGTCTGGGTGCAGTACCAAATAGAATCTCATACGGGGACAATGAGGGCTTTCCCCTGGGTGTATGTCTGACACTGAACAGGGCTATTGACAGGCTTTCTGGCCAGGGCATTTTTGTTTCTTGTGACATTTTTAACATTCTAGTTTTCAAGGTACCATTCATACGCTCTAACCTTACCACTACTCTGTGGGTGGTAAGGGGTGTGAAAAGCAAGAGTCACTCCTAGAGCAGTCCAAATTTCTTTGGTAACTGATGCTGTGAAGGACGGACCTTGGTCACTTTCAATGACTTCCGGCAATCCAAATCTACACACAATTTCTGTAAGTAGACGTCGTGCTGTTGTTTTGGCGGTAATGTTAATCACTGGGTAGGCTTCTGGCCAGCCTGAGGACATGTCCACTATTACTAGTGCATATTCATAGTTGCCGCTTTTTGGCATCTGGATATGATCTATCTGGATTCTTTGGAATGGATACATGGGCTTGGCCAGGTGCTTTAGGGGGACTTTAGCTGTTTTCCCAGGATTACATTTAGCACAGATGACACACGCTTTGCAGTAATTATTGATTAGCGTGGTAATTCCAGGAGCTTCATAGTACTTCTGTACAAGGGCATTCATCAGATCTTTTGATAAGTGTGCAGGGCCATGTGCCCATTGAACAACTGCTGGGTACAAACTTTTAGGAAGGCAGAATCTGAGGTTGTTGTAATACACTCCATCTTTTAGAACAGCCCCTTTCTGTTTCCATTTTTGTATTTCCTCGGGGGCTACTGTAGCTTGTTGTTCTCGTAAGATCTTTAGGTCAGTTGGAAGAGTCTGCAAAGTGAATATTGGAGTTTCTTCATTTATAGGAGTTTCTTTATTTCCGGACACTCTTCTTTCCACTTCCTGTGGTCCTCTTGCAGCTTGCTTTGCAGCTTGATCAGCTAGATGGTTGCCCTTTGCTTCATCCGAGTCCAACTTCCCATGTGCTTTTATCTTTAAAACAGCCACTTCTTCTGGAAGTAGGAGGGCATCCATCAGCTCCTTGATTGCAAAACTGTGCTTGACTGGTGTACCGGCAGTAGTAAGAAATCCTCTTGTTTTCCAAATCAGTCCGAAGTCATGAGCCACGCCCAGTGCATATCTTGAATCTGTGTAGATATTGGCGCGCTTTCCTTCAGAAATCTTGCATGCTGAAGTTAGAGCTTGTAATTCAGCTTCTTGTGCAGACTTTGTTGATGGTAGTGATGATGACTCAATAATTTCATCTGTTGTGATGACGGCATATCCTGTATGATATTTTCCTTCTTCATCAGCATATCTGGAGCCGTCCACAAACAGGGTGATGTCAGGATCTGTTAGTGGATCCTCATGCACGGTTGGTAGGTGTGTGGTTTCCATTTTCATCTGTTCAAAGCAGTCATGGGGGGTTTCTGGATCGTAGTCATGCTGTATGACCAGGTCTTCAAATTCTTCTTCCAGAAAGTAACGTGGCCATGCTTTTACAGGTTCACGTTCAGTTGGTGCATACTTGGCAACACCTATTTCTTGAAGTTGTGAATCATCCATGGTGGCCCATAATTTTGCCATGGGCCCAAGATCACCCCATGACTTAGTCTTTGACTTGGTTACAGGGACATGTGGAATGGCTGTGTCCCAATGATGGTACAGATGTTTAAGTTCATGTGGCAGTTGGACTAAAGTCATGCTGTTACCTTCAGTATCATAGTAGAAGTCCTGTAAGGTGAATGTTACCTCAACCAATTGAAAAAGTTCATCTTCATAGCGAGGGTCAGGGTTGATGGTTGGTTTGTACCACATGGTGCAAAAAGCATATTCAGGCCCGTCACAGGGAGGCAAATTGGGGAGTAGTTTTGCCAGGGTGTGTGTAAGGAGTAGGACATATCCTTCATCCATGATGAATCCATAATCGGTACCCCCCTCAGGGAGTGGCAGAAGAGTGGACGAGTTTAAAACCTGGCATCTTTGGAGGGTGACATTGTCAGGTAATAGGAGGCGACACTGGAGTCGAAGGTGTCTGGCAGCTGTGACATATTTGATTTGGACCTGGTTAATTATTGCAGAAATGTCATGAGGTGCCAAAACAGTAAGAGGGTGACCAAGAACCAGGTCCCCAGTACATTCAATAAGTTCTTGAGCTGCGAAGACAGCACGAAGGCAGGAAGGGGTGCCTCTGGCTACGATATCCAGTTGACAGGAGAAGAATCCAATAGGCCTCTGACGTCCGCCAGGACCATGTGGTTGAGTGAGGACGCCTGTAGCATGGCCTTGTCTTTCAGACACAAACAATTTGAAAGGCTTGTCATAATTTGGTAGGCCAAGAGCAGGGGCAGAGGCAATTGCTCGCTGAAGAGTATAGAAGTTGTCAAGTGCCTCTGGTGACAGGCAGAAGGGGTCTGATTTGAGAGCATCATACAAGGGCTGCATTAGTAGAGAGGCCTCAGGGATCCAGGCTCTGCAGTATGAGATGAGGCCTAGGAAAGCATGTAGGGACTTCGTGCTCTTTGGAGGTGGAATGGCCAACACTGCTCTGACACGATCACGTGTGAGGTGTCTGGTGCCATGTGACAGGCAGTGGCCTAGGAAGATTACAGTAGGCTGGCAGAATTGAAGTTTGATGAGAGACGCCTTACATCCTTGATCTGCAAGATAACAGAGGAGATCCAGAGAGCACTTTTCTGTTGTGGGGACATCATCTCCACAAAGGAGCAGGTCATCTACATATTGGAGTAGGACAACCTCCGGATGGTCAGACTGCCAGGGGTCAAGAATGATACTCATTGCTTTTGCAAACTGGCTCGGGGAATTCTGTGCCCCCTGGGGCATAACAGTCCATGTATATTGTTGTTTTTCATGTGTGAAGGCAAACAGGTATTGACAGCTTGGTTCTAGGGGAACACTGAAGAATGCATTGGCCAGGTCAATCACTGTGAAGTATCTGGCAGAAGGTGGAACGCCAGAGAGGAGTGTGTGCGGATTTGGCACAATTGGGGTGTCCAGGACTGTTGCCTCATTTACTGCTCTGAGGTCCTGGACCATTCGGTACTTCTCTGGTTCACCCTTGGGTGTCTTCTTTTTCACAGGAAACAAAGGAGTATTACATGGAGATTCACATTTAACAAGATCCCCTTTCTCCAGTAGTGCTTGGACTTGCTTGGTAATGGCTGCCGCTTGGGCAGGTTTCAATGGGTATTGGGACTTTCTTGGTAGCTTTGCCCCTGGAATGAGTTTGACCACCACTGGTGGGACTTTAAGATGGCCTATGTCCTCAGGGCCTGAGGACCACAAAGTCTTAGGGACACTGTTCATTAGAGATTCAGGAAAATTGTCCCTCATGTCCTCTGCTAGTGTTGTCGCGAACCCGAAATTTTCGGTTCGCGAACGGCGAACGCGAACTTCCGCAAATGTTCGCGAACCGGCGAACCGCGCGAACCGCCATTGACTTCAATGGGCAGGCGAATTTTAAAACCAACAGGGACTCTTTCTGGCCACAAAAGTGATGGAAAAGTTGTTTCAAGGGGACTAACACCTGGACTGTGGCATGCCGGAGAGGGATCCATGGCAAAACTCCCATGGAAAATTACATAGTTGATGCAGAGTCTGCTTTTAATCCATAAAGGGCAGAAATCACCTAACATTGACACCTGTCCTCAAAGCTCCTGATACACACTGACACAGAGCAGAATAGAGACTGTTCCCCGTCCTCAGAGACCATGATACACACTGACACAGAGCAGAATAGAGACTGTTACCCCTACATAGGGTCACTTGGCAGATATGGCGGGGTCGTGGGAGGGGGAGGATGACTTTCACCTCTTCCCCTGTTAGATTCCCGTTGTGCTGTGACATCACCCTTATACGCTGTGTAAAGCATACTATTTAATTGGATCAGCATGGCCACTTGAGTTTTTATAGTTTTCACGCTGCTTGTAGTTTATATATGGTTCACAAAAATCAAACAAACGATAGAGTAAACATGTAAGGATTCAGAATATTCTTTCAAACCCTTACACATTGTGTGTACGTATTTTTTGTCTTAAGTTTGTGGCTTTAAAGAGGTTCACGTTGTTTCTATGATGTGCATAACATGTTCTTGTAAATGTTTGTTAAATTTTTCCTGGAATTGTAATTTTTGAATCTGAATAAAGATAGTCAAATCCCTGATACACACTGACACAGAGCAGAATAGGGACTGTTCCCCCTACATAGGGTCACTTGGCAGATATGGATTGACACCTATCCTAATGATCCCTGATACACACTGACACAGAGCAGAATAGAGACTGTTCCCCCTACATAGGGTCACTTGGCAGATATGGATTGACACCTGTCCTCAAAACCCCTGATACACACTGACACAGAGCAGAATAGGGACTGTTCCCCCTACATAGGGTCACTTGGCAGATATGGATTGACACCTGTCCTCAAAACCCATGGTACACACTGACACAGAGCAGAATAGGGACTGTTCCTCCTACATAGGGTCACTTGGCAGATATGGATTGACACCTGTCCTCAACACCCCTGATACACACTGACACAGAGCAGAATAGGGACTGTTCCCCCTACATAGGGTCACTTGGCAGATATGGATTGACACCTGTCCTCAAAACCCCTGATACACACTGACACAGAGCAGAATAGAGACTGTTCCCCGTCCACAGAGACCATGATACACACTGACACAGAGCAGAATAGAGACTGTCCCCCCTACATAGGGTCACTTGGCAGGTATGGATTGACACCTGTCCTCAAAGCCCCTGATACACACTGACACAGAGCAGAATAGAGACTGTTCCCTGTCCACAGAGACCATGATACACACTGACACAGAGCAGAATAGAGACTGTTCACCGTCCACAGAGACCATGATACACACTGACACAGAGCAGAATAGAGACTGTTCCCCGTCCACAGAGACCATGATACACACTGACAGAGCAGAATAGGGACTGTTCCCCCTACATAGGGTCACTTGGCAGGTATGGATTGAAACCTGTCCTCAAAGCCCCTGATACACACTGACACAGAGCAGAATAGAGACTGTTCCCTGTCCACAGAGTCCATGATACACACTGACACAGAGCAGAACAGAGACTGTTCCCCGTCCACAGAGACCATGATACACACTGACACAGAGCAGAATAGAGACTGTTCCCTGTCCACAGAGTCCATGATACACACTGACACAGAGCAGAATAGAGACTGTTCCCCGTCCACAGAGACCATGATACACACTGACACAGAGCAGAATAGAGACTGTTCCCCGTCTACAGAGACCATGATACACACTGACACAGAGCAGAATAGGGACTGTTACCCCTACATAGGGTCACTTGGCAGGTATGGATTGACACCTGTCCTCAAAACTCCTGATACACACTGACACAGAGCAGAATAGGGACTGTTCCCCCTACATAGGGTCACTTGGCAGATATGGATTGACACCTGTCCTCAAAACCCATGATACACACGGACACAGAGCAGAATAGGGACTGTTCCTCCTACATAGGGTCACTTGGCAGATATGGATTGACACCTGTCCTCAAAACCCCTGATACACACTGACACAGAGCAGAATAGGGACTGTTCCCCCTACATAGGGTCACTTGGCAGATATGGATTGACACCTGTCCTCAAAACCCCTGATACACACTGACACAGAGCAGAATAGGGATAGTTCCTCCTACATAGGGTCACTTGGCAGATATGGATTGACACCTGTCCTCAAAACCCCTGATACACACTGACACAGAGCAGAATAGGGACTGTTCCCCCTACATAGGGTCACTTGGCAGATATGGATTGACACCTGTCCTCAAAACCCCTGATACACACTGACACAGAGCAGAATAGATACTGTTCCCCGTCCACAGAGACCATGATACACACTGACACAGAGCAGAATAGAGACTGTCCCCCCTACATAGGGTCACTTGGCAGGTATGGATTGACACCTGTCCTCAAAGCCCCTGATACACACTGACACAGAGCAGAATAGAGACTGTTCCCTGTCCACAGAGACCATGATACACACTGACACAGAGCAGAATAGAGACTGTTCACCGTCCACAGAGACCATGATACACACTGACACAGAGCAGAATAGAGACTGTTCCCCGTCCACAGAGACCATGATACACACTGACACAGAGCAGAATAGGGACTGTTCCCCCTACATAGGGTCACTTGGCAGGTATGGATTGACACCTGTCCTCAAAGCCCCTGATACACACTGACACAGAGCAGAATAGAGACTGTTCCCTGTCCACAGAGTCCATGATACACACTGACACAGAGCAGAACAGAGACTGTTCCCCGTCCACAGAGACCATGATACACACTGACACAGAGCAGAATAGAGACTGTTCCCTGTCCACAGAGTCCATGATACACACTGACACAGAGCAGAATAGAGACTGTTCCCCGTCCACAGAGACCATGATACACACTGACACAGAGCAGAATAGAGACTGTTCCCCGTCTACAGAGACCATGATACACACTGACACAGAGCAGAATAGGGACTGTTACCCCTACATAGGGTCACTTGGCAGGTATGGATTGACACCTGTCCTCAAAACTCCTGATACACACTGACACAGAGCAGAATAGGGACTGTTCCCCCTACATAGGGTCACTTGGCAGATATGGATTGACACCTGTCCTCAAAACCCATGATAAACACTGACACAGAGCAGAATAGGGACTGTTCCTCCTACATAGGGTCACTTGGCAGATATGGATTGACACCTGTCCTCAAAACCCCTGATACACACTGACACAGAGCAGAATAGGGACTGTTCCCCCTACATAGGGTCACTTGGCAGATATGGATTGACACCTGTCCTCAAAACCCCTGATACACACTGACACAGAGCAGAATAGGGATAGTTCCTCCTACATAGGGTCACTTGGCAGATATGGATTGACACCTGTCCTCAAAACCCCTGATACACACTGACACAGAGCAGAATAGGGACTGTTCCCCCTACATAGGGTCACTTGGCAGATATGGATTGACACCTGTCCTCAAAACCCCTGATACACACTGACACAGAGCAGAATAGATACTGTTCCCCGTCCACAGAGACCATGATACACACTGACACAGAGCAGAATAGAGACTGTCCCCCCTACATAGGGTCACTTGGCAGGTATGGATTGACACCTGTCCTCAAAGCCCCTGATACACACTGACACAGAGCAGAATAGAGACTGTTCCCTGTCCACAGAGACCATGATACACACTGACACAGAGCAGAATAGAGACTGTTCACCGTCCACAGAGACCATGATACACACTGACACAGAGCAGAATAGAGACTGTTCCCCGTCCACAGAGACCATGATACACACTGACACAGAGCAGAATAGGGACTGTTCCCCCTACATAGGGTCACTTGGCAGGTATGGATTGACAACTGTCCTCAAAGCCCCTGATACACACTGACACAGAGCAGAATAGAGACTGTTCCCTGTCCACAGAGACCATGATACACACTGACACAGAGCAGAATAGAGACTGTTCCCCGTCCACAGAGACCATGATACACACTGACACAGAGCAGAATAGAGACTGTTCCCCGTCCACAGAGACCATGATACACACTGACACAGAGCAGAATAGGGACTGTTACCCCTACATAGGGTCACTTGGCAGGTATGGATTGACACCTGTCCTCAAAGCCCCTGATACACACTGACACAGAGCAGAATAGAGACTGTTCCCCGTCCACAGAGACCATGATACACACTGACACAGAGCAGAATAGAGACTGTTCCCCGTCCACAGAGACCATGATACACACTGACACAGAGCAGAATAGGGACTGTTACCCCTACATAGGGTCACTTGGCAGGTATGGATTGACACCTGTCCTCAAAGCCCATGATACACACTGGGGGGAGCTACTGTCCTCCCCAACCCCTGCGCGGTGGGTGGGGGCCATAAATCACAATGGGGGGACCTACTGTCCTCCCCCCCTCGGCCCCCACCCCTGCGCGGTGGGTGGGGGCCATAAATCACAATGGGGGGCCTACTTTCCTCCCCCCCGGCCCCCATCCCTGCGCGGTGGGTGGGGGGCATAAATCACAATGGGACGGACCTACTGATAGGAGTGGAGTATTGTTCATATCAGTGTAATACCTTCCGCGTCTCCTATCAGTGGACGTGTATATGGCAGCCATTTTAGGAACCGCACACCTGGGACCCGAGCAAGGTCACCTCGTTCAAGCTGCTCTGGTTCCTTGATGAGCCAGCTGCCCGTGAGTTAACATGTCCCGTGGAGAAGCACTCTGTCCTGTAAAGCCTCACCACAAAAAAATTAAATAAATAACAGCACTCGGAGTGGTGAGTTTAGTAAATGTTCATATCAGTTTAATACCTTCCGCGTCTCCTATCAGTGGACGTGTATATGGCAGCCATTTTAGGAACCGCACACCTGGGACCCGAGCAAGGTCACCTCTTTCAACAGGCGACATGATTTGGCCCTGTAAAACTATCCTGGATATTCTCTACAATTTCTATGGATAGGGCATTGATTTATGTAACAGGGAGATGGAAGAAGATGCTTGGTCGGTCCTCTTACTTGAAATTTGGGGCACTGCGCGGGCAAGCTAATGTGCCACCAGATAGGAGTGGTGAGTTTAGTATTGTTCATATCAGTTTAATACCTTCTGCGTCTCCTATCAGAGGACATGTATATGGCAGCCATTTTAGGAACCGCACACCTGGGACCCGAGCAAGGTCACCTCTTTCAACAGACGACATGATTTGGCCCTGTAAAACTATCCTGGATATTCTCTACAATTTCTATGGATATGGCATTGATTTATGTAACAGGGAGATGGAAGAAGATGCTTGGTCGGTCCTCTTACTTGAAATTTGGGGCACTGCGCGGGCAAGCTAATGTGCCACCAGATAGGAGTGGTGAGTTTAGTATTGTTCATATCAGTTTAATACCTTCCGCGTCTCCTATCAGTGGACTTGTAAATGGCAGAGATTTTTAATTGTTGAATCACCTCCCCTTTTTAGGCCAAGGTGGGAAGATGCTTAGACCACTGGTATATTGGTGCCATCTTGGAGGATTTGCTTTTGGTTTGGTTTTTGAAGCCACCGTGCTGCACCAGTGGGCCTAAAAATTAGGCATGTACACATGCCTGAAAAATGTGGTATTGTTGCAGCCGCTGCTGTAGCAGCGGCCAGAAAAATTGATGTTTGTTTCACAGGCAGAAAGTACCCTAAAACAAGGCGGCTTGAACCCTAGTTGGTGGCGGATAAGTCACGCAAGTCAAACGTCATTCAGAGCTAAAATACAGCAGCGTGTGGACCATTTTTAGCCCAAGGCAGCTCATCTCATCAGGCCTTTTTTAATCGAATGTATCGCCCAGTGTCAGTCCCTTCAGGATCCATCTCTCATTCATCTTAATAAAGGTGAGGTAATCTAGACTTTTTTGACCTTGGCGACTTCTCTTCTCAGTGACAATACCTCCTGCTGCACTGAAGGTCCTTTCTGACAGGACACTTGAAGCGGGGCAGGCCAGAAGTTCTATCGCAAATTGGGATAGCTCAGGCCACAGGTCAAGCCTGCACACCCAGTAGTCAAGGGGTTCATCGCTCCTCAGAGTGTCGATATCTGCAGTTAAGGCGAGGTAGTCTGCTACCTGTCGGTCGAGTCGCTCTCTGAGGGTGGATCCCGAAGGGCTGTGCTGATGCATAGGACTTAAAAAGGTCCGCATGTCCTCCATCAACAACACGTCTTTAAAGCGTCCTGTCCTTGACGGCGTGGTCGTGGGAGGAGGAGGATGACTTCCACCTCTCCCCCTGTTAGATTCCCGTTGTGCTGTGACATCACCCTTATACGCTGTGTAAAGCATACTTTTTAATTTATTTTGCAAATGCTGCATCCTTTCCGACTTGTTGTAATTCGGTAACATTTCCGCCACTTTCTGCTTATACCGGGGGTCTAGTAGCGTGGACACCCAGTACAGGTCGTTCTCCTTCAGCCTTTTTATATGAGGGTCCCTCAACAGGCAGGACAGCATGAAAGACCCCATTTGCACAAGGTTGGATGCCGAGCTACTCATTTCCCGTTCCTCCTCCTCACTGATGTCATTGAAGGTATGTTCTTCCCACCAGCCATGTACAACACCACGGGTACCAGATAGGTGACAACGAGCACCCTGGGATGCCTGTTGTGTTTGGTCTTGCTCCTCCTCCTCCTCCTCAAAGCTACAATCCTCCTCTGACTCCTCTTCCTCACAATCCTCTTCCAGCGTTGGCGCAGGTCCAGCAAGCGATGCTGATAAGGCTGTTTCTGGTGGTGATGGTGACCACAACTCTTCCTCTTCCTCTTCACGCTCATCTACAGCCTGATCCAGCACTCTTCGCAGGGCACGCTCCAGGAAGAAAACAAATGGTATGATGTCGCTGATGGTGCCTTCGTTGCGACTGACTAGGTTTGTCACCTCCTCAAAAGGACGCATGAGCCTACAGGCATTGCGCATGAGCGTCCAGTAACGTGGCAAAAAAAATCCCAGCTCCCCAGAGGCTGTCCTAGTACCCCGGTCATACAAATATTCATTAACAGCTTTTTCTTGTTGGAGCAGGCGGTCGAACATTAGGAGTGTTGAATTCCAACGTGTAGGGCTGTCGCAAATCAAGCGCCTCACTGGCATGTTGTTTCGCCGCTGGATATCGGCAAAGTGAGCCATGGCCGTGTAGGAACGCCTGAAATGGCCACACACCTTCCTGGCCTGCTTCAGGACGTCCTGTAAGCCTGTGTACTTATGCACAAAGCGTTGTACGATCAGATTACACACATGTGCCATGCACGGCACATGTGTCAACTTGCCCAACTTCAATGCCGCTATCAAATTTTTTCCGTTGTCACACACCACTTTGCCGATATCCAGTTGCTGCGGAGTCAGACACTTTTCCACCTGTGCGTTCAGGGCGGACAGGAGTGCTTGTCCGGTGTGACTCTCTGCTTTCAAGCAAGTCAAACCCAAGACGGCGTGACACTGCCGTATCCGGGATGTGGAATAGTACCTGGGGAACTGGGGGGGTGCCGTTGATGTGGAGCAAGACGCAGCAGCACAAGAGGACTCAGCCGAGGAGGTTATGGAAGAGGATGGAGTAGGAGGAGTAGAGGAGGTGGCAGCAGGACTGCTTGCAATTCGTGGCGGTGTCACCAACTCCTCTGCAATGCCACGCATTCCTTGCTTGTCAGCCGTCAGCAGGTTTACCCAATGCGCAGTGTAGGTGATATACCTGCCCTGACCATGCTTTGCAGACCAGGTATCAGTGGTCAGATGGACCCTTGCCCCAACACTGTGTGCCAGACATGCCATGACTTCCTTTTGCACAATCGAGTACAAGTTGGGGATTGCCTTTTGTGAAAAGAAATTCCGGCCGGGTACCTTCCACTGCGGTGTCCCAATAGCTACAAATTTTTTGAACGCCTCAGACTCAACCAGATTGTATGGTAAAAGCTGGCGGGCTAATAGTTCGGACAAGCCAGCTGTCAGACGCTGGGCAAGGGGGTGACTTGGTGACATTGGCTTCTTACGCTCAAACATGTCCTTGACAGACACATGACTGTGGGCAGATGAGCGGGAACTGCTCAAGGCGGGAGACGGAGTGGCGGATGGTTGAGAGGGGGCAAGAAGGACAGCAGTGGTTGACGTGGCTGAAGATGCTAGACCAGGAGGAGGATGGCGGCTTAGAGTAGGCGTGCTGCTTGTACTCATGTGTTGATCCCATAGGCGTTTGTGATGTGAGATCATGTGCCTACGCAAAGCAGTTGTACCTAGGTGGGTGTTGGACCTCCCACGACTCAGTTTCCTTTGGCACAGGTTGCAAATGGCATCGCTGTTGTCCGAGGCAGACACACAAAAAACATGCCACACTGCTGAGCTCTGCAATGACGGCATTCTGGTGGTGGACACAGCATGCGTTGATTGGCGTGCTGTCGGGCTGACCCCGAGTGCCAATGCATGCTGTCTGACTGTGCCACTAGCTCCTTGCGACGACCCCCCCTGCTTCCAACTCGTCTCCTCCTCCTCTCTGTCTCCCCATCTGAACTTTCGCCCTGTTCTTCTTCTTGCCGAGCGGGCACCCACGTGACATCCATGGACGCATCGTCATCATCAACCGCTTCGCTTGTATCTGACAACTCAGAAAAGGAAGCAGCAGCGGGTACAACATCATCATCATCACACCGTACCTCCATGTGTTTAATGCTGCCTGCCTGAGACATATCCCTGTTATCTACATCCTCTAGCAATAATGGTTGCGCATCACTCATTTCTTCAAACGGGTGTGTGAATAACTCCTCTGACATACCAAGTAAAGCGGCTGTGGTGCTAGTTTTGGTGGTGGCGGCAGGCGGGTGAGTGGTATCTTGAGAGGTGCCTGAAGCTAAGCTGGAGGAGGATGGTGCGTCAAGGTTCCGAGCGGAGGCTGTACAAGATTGGGTGTCCTGTGTTAGCCAGTCAACTATGTCCTCAGAACTTTTCAAGTTCAGCGTACGTGGCTTCTGAAAACTGGGCATTATTCTAGGGCAAAAGGGAATCACAGCACCACGACCACGACGGCCCCTGCGGGGTGGCCTGCCTCTGCCTGTCATTTTTGGGGGATTAGTGGTACTATGCGTGCAAGCTACTGTGAGACCAGATATGATTGGCAATGTGAACTGTAACAGTTCTGCAGAGCACACACTGTAGGCCTGACACACCCGCTTGAAGACAAGTAACTGCTATTCAATCTATAACAGTGAAAAAAAATTTTGTTTGTAAAAGCACACTATAGAGACACCAGATATGATTGGCAATGTGCACTTGAACAGTTCTGCAGAGCACACACTGTAGGCCTGACACACCCGCTTGAAGACAAGTAACTGCTATTCAATCTATAACAGTGAAAAACAAATTTTGGTTTTAAAAGCACGCTATAGAGACACCAGATATGATGGGCAATGTGCACTTGAACAGTTCTGCAAGGCACACACTGTAGGCCTGACACACCCGCTTGAAGACAAGTAACTGCTATTCAATCTATAACAGTGAAAAAAATTTTTTATTTTTAAAAGCACGCTATAGAGACACCAGATATGATTGGCAATGTGCACTGGAACAGTTCTGGAGAGCACACGCTGAAGGAAGGACTGACAGAGCCACTTGAAGGACACTGACTGGCTGCTATTAGCTTACACTAGAAACCTTTTTTCTTTGTAAAAGCACGCTATAGAGACACCAGATATGATTGGCAATGTGCACTGGAACAGTTCTGCAGAGCACACACTGTAGGCCTGACACACCCGCTTGAAGACAAGTAACTGCTATTCAATCTATAACAGTGAAAAAAAAATTTGTTTTTAAAAGCACGCTATAGAGACACCAGATATGATTGGCAATGTGCACTGGAACAGTTCTGGAGAGCACACGCTGAAGGAAGGACTGACAGAGCCGCTTGAAGGACACTGACTGGCTGCTATTAGCTTACACTAGAAACCTTTTTTCTTTGTAAAAGCACGCTATAGAGACACCAGATATGATTGGCAATGTGCACTGGAACAGTTCTGCAGAGCACACACTGTAGGCCTGACACACCCGCTTGAAGACAAGTAACTGCTATTCAATCTATAACAGTGAGAAAAAAAATTGGTTTTTAAAAGCACGCTAGAGAGACACCAGATATGATTGGAAATGTGCACTGGAACAGTTCTGGAGAGCACACGCTGAAGGAAGGACTGACAGGGCCGCTTGAAGGACACTGACTGGCTGCTATTAGCTTACACTAGAAACCTTTTTTCTTTGTAAAAGCACGCTATAGAGACACCAGATATGATTGGCAATGTGCACTGGAACAGTTCTGCAGAGCACACACTGTAGGCCTGACACACCCGCTTGAAGACAAGTAACTGCTATTCAATCTATAACAGTGGAAAAAAAATAGTTTTTTAAAAGCACGCTATAGAGACACCAGATATGATTGGCAATGTGCACTGGAACAGTTCTGCAGAGCACACACTGTAGGCCTGACACACCCGCTTGAAGACAAGTAACTGCTATTCAATCTATAACAGTGAAAAAAAAAATGTTTTTAAAAGCACGCTATAGAGACACCAGATATGATTGGCAATGTGCACTGGAACAGTTCTGGAGAGCACACGCTGAAGTAAGGACTGACAGAGCCGCTTGAAGGACACTGACTGGCTGCTATTAGCTTACACTAGAAACCTTTTTTCTTTATAAAAGCACGCTATAGAGACACCAGATATGATTGGCAATGTGCACTGGAACAGTTCTGCAGAGCACACACTGTAGGCCTGACACACCCGCTTGAAGACAAGTAACTGCTATTCAATCTATAACAGTGAAAAAAACATTTTGTTTTTAAAAGCAGGCTATAGAGACACCAGATATGATTGGCAATGTGCACTGGAACAGTTCTGGAGAGCACACGCTGAAGGAAGGACTGACAGAGCCGCTTGAAGGACACTGACTGGCTGCTATTAGCTTACACTAGAAACCTTTTTTCTTTGTAAAAGCACGCTATAGAGACACCAGATATGATTGGCAATGTGCACTGGAACAGTTCTGCAGAGCACACACTGTAGGCCTGACACACCCGCTTGAAGACAAGTAACTGCTATTCAATCTATAACAGTGAAAAAAAAATTTTGTTTTTAAAAGCACGCTATAGAGACACCAGATATGATTGGCAATGTGCACTGGAACAGTTCTGGAGAGCACACGCTGAAGGAAGGACTGACAGAGCCGCTTGAAGGACACTGACTGGCTGCTATTAGCTTACACTAGAAACCTTTTTTCTTTGTAAAAGCACGCTATAGAGACACCAGATATGATTGGCAGTGTGCACTTGAACAGTTCTGCAGAGCACACACTGTAGGCCTGACACACCCGCTTGAAGACAAGTAACTGCTATTCAATCTATAACAGTGAAAAAAAAATTTTGTTTTTAAAAGCACGCTATAGAGACACCAGATATGATTGGCAATGTGCACTGGAACAGTTCTGGAGAGCACACGCTGAAGGAAGGACTGACAGAGCCGCTTGAAGGACACTGACTGGCTGCTATTAGCTTACACTAGAAACCTTTTTTCTTTGTAAAAGCACGCTATAGAGACACCAGATATGATTGGCAATGTGCACTTGAACAGTTCTGCAGAGCACACACTGTAGGCCTGACACACCCGCTTGAAGACAAGTAACTGCTATTCAATCTATAACAGTGAAAAAAAAATTTCTTTTTAAAAGCACGCTATAGAGACACCAGATATGATTGGCAATGTGCACTTGAACAGTTCTGTAGAGCACACACTGTAGGCCTGACACACCCGCTTGAAGACAAGTAACTGCTATTCAATCTATAACAGTGAAAAACAAATTTTGGTTTTAAAAGCACGCTATAGAGACACCAGATATGATGGGCAATGTGCACTTGAACAGTTCTGCAAGGCACACACTGTAGGCCTGACACACCCGCTTGAAGACAAGTAACTGCTATTCAATCTATAACAGTGAAAAACAAATTTTGGTTTTAAAAGCACGCTATAGAGACACCAGATATGATTGGCAATGTGCACTGGAACAGTTCTGGAAAGCACACGTTGAAGGAAGGACTGACAGAGCCGCTTGAAGGACACTGACTGGCTGCTATTAGCTTACACTAGAAACCTTTTTTCTTTGTAAAAGCACGCTATAGAGACACCAGATATGATTGGCAATGTGCACTGGAACAGTTCTGCAGAGCACACACTGTAGGCCTGACACACCCGCTTGAAGACAAGTAACTGCTATTCAATCTATAACAGTGAGAAAAAAATTTTGTTTTTAAAAGCACGCTATAGAGACACCAGATATGATTGGCAATGTGCACTGGAACAGTTCTGGAGAGCACACGCTGAAGGAAGGACTGACAGAGCCACTTGAAGGACACTGACTGGCTGCTATTAGCTTACACTAGAAACCTTTTTTCTTTGTAAAAGCACGCTATAGAGACACCAGATATGATTGGCAATGTGCACTGGAACAGTTCTGCAGAGCACACACTGTAGGCCTGACACACCCGCTTGAAGACAAGTAACTGCTATTCAATCTATAACAGTGAAAAAAAAATTTGTTTTTAAAAGCACGCTATAGAGACACCAGATATGATTGGCAATGTGCACTTGAACAGTTCTGCAGAGCACACACTGTAGGCCTGACACACCGCTTGAAGACAAGTAACTGCTATTCAATCTATAACAGTGAAAAAAAAAATTTCTTTTTAAAAGCACGCTATAGAGACACCAGATATGATTGGCAATGTGCACTTGAACAGTTCTGTAGAGCACACACTGTAGGCCTGACACACCCGCTTGAAGACAAGTAACTGCTATTCAATCTATAACAGTGAAAAACAAATTTTGGTTTTAAAAGCACGCTATAGAGACACCAGATATGATGGGCAATGTGCACTTGAACAGTTCTGCAAGGCACACACTGTAGGCCTGACACACCCGCTTGAAGACAAGTAACTGCTATTCAATCTATAACAGTGAAAAACAAATTTTGGTTTTAAAAGCACGCTATAGAGACACCAGATATGATTGGCAATGTGCACTGGAACAGTTCTGGAAAGCACACGTTGAAGGAAGGACTGACAGAGCCGCTTGAAGGACACTGACTGGCTGCTATTAGCTTACACTAGAAACCTTTTTTCTTTGTAAAAGCACGCTATAGAGACACCAGATATGATTGGCAATGTGCACTGGAACAGTTCTGCAGAGCACACACTGTAGGCCTGACACACCCGCTTGAAGACAAGTAACTGCTATTCAATCTATAACAGTGAGAAAAAAATTTTGTTTTTAAAAGCACGCTATAGAGACACCAGATATGATTGGCAATGTGCACTGGAACAGTTCTGGAGAGCACACGCTGAAGGAAGGACTGACAGAGCCACTTGAAGGACACTGACTGGCTGCTATTAGCTTACACTAGAAACCTTTTTTCTTTGTAAAAGCACGCTATAGAGACACCAGATATGATTGGCAATGTGCACTGGAACAGTTCTGCAGAGCACACACTGTAGGCCTGACACACCCGCTTGAAGACAAGTAACTGCTATTCAATCTATAACAGTGAAAAAAAAATTTGTTTTTAAAAGCACGCTATAGAGACACCAGATATGATTGGCAATGTGCACTTGAACAGTTCTGCAGAGCACACACTGTAGGCCTGACACACCGCTTGAAGACAAGTAACTGCTATTCAATCTATAACAGTGAAAAAAAAAAATTCTTTTTAAAAGCACGCTATAGAGACACCAGATATGATTGGCAATGTGCACTTGAACAGTTCTGCAGAGCACACACTGTAGGCCTGACACACCCGCTTGAAGACAAGTAACTGCTATTCAATCTATAACAGTGAAAAAAAATTTTGGTTTTAAAAGCACGCTATAGAGACACCAGATATGATGGGCAATGTGCACTTGAACAGTTCTGCAAGGCACACACTGTAGGCCTGACACACCCGCTTGAAGACAAGTAACTGCTATTCAATCTATAACAGTGAAAAACAAATTTTGTTTTTAAAAGCACGCTATAGAGACACCAGATATGATTGGCAATGTGCACTGGAACAGTTCTGGAAAGCACACGCTGAAGGAAGGACTGACACAGCCGCTTGAAGGACACTGACTGGCTGCTATTAGCTTACACTAGAAACCTTTTTTCTTTGTAAAAGCACGCTATAGAGACACCAGATATGATTGGCAATGTGCACTGGAACAGTTCTGCAGAGCACACACTGTAGGCCTGACACACCCGCTTGAAGACAAGTAACTGCTATTCAATCTATAACAGTGAAAAAAAAATTTGTTTTTAAAAGCACGCTATAGAGACACCAGATATGATTGGCAATGTGCACTTGAACAGTTCTGCAGAGCACACACTGTAGGCCTGACACACCGCTTGAAGACAAGTAACTGCTATTCAATCTATAACAGTGAAAAAAAAAAATTCTTTTTAAAAGCACGCTATAGAGACACCAGATATGATTGGCAATGTGCACTTGAACAGTTCTGCAGAGCACACACTGTAGGCCTGACACACCCGCTTGAAGACAAGTAACTGCTATTCAATCTATAACAGTGAAAAACAAATTTTGGTTTTAAAAGCACGCTATAGAGACACCAGATATGATGGGCAATGTGCACTTGAACAGTTCTGCAAGGCACACACTGTAGGCCTGACACACCCGCTTGAAGACAAGTAACTGCTATTCAATCTATAACAGTGAAAAACAAATTTTGTTTTTAAAAGCACGCTATAGAGACACCAGATATGATTGGCAATGTGCACTGGAACAGTTCTGGAAAGCACACGCTGAAGGAAGGACTGACAGATCCGCTTGAAGGACACTGACTGGCTGCTATTAGCTTACACTAGAAACCTTTTTTCTTTGTAAAAGCACGCTATAGAGACACCAGATATGATTGGCAATGTGCACTGGAACAGTTCTGCAGAGCACACACTGTAGGCCTGACACACCCGCTTGAAGACAAGTAACTGCTATTCAATCTATAACAGTGAGAAAAAAAAATTGTTTTTAAAAGCACGCTATAGAGACACCAGATATGATTGGCAATGTGCACTGGAACAGTTCTGGAGAGCACACGCTGAAGGAAGGACTGACAGAGCCACTTGAAGGACACTGACTGGCTGCTATTAGCTTACACTAGAAACCGTTTTTCTTTGTAAAAGCACGCTATAGAGACACCAGATATGATTGGCAATGTGCACTGGAACAGTTCTGCAGAGCACACACTGTAGGCCTGACACACCCGCGTGAAGACAAGTAACTGCTATTCAATCTATAACAGTGAAAAAAAAAATTTGTTTTTAAAAGCACGCTATAGAGACACCAGATATGATTGGCAATGTGCACTGGAACAGTTCTGGAGAGCACACGCTGAAGGAAGGACTGACAGAGCCGCTTGAAGGACACTGACTGGCTGCTATTAGCTTACACTAGAAACCTTTTTTCTTTGTAAAAGCACGCTATAGAGACACCAGATATGATTGGCAATGTGCACTGGAACAGTTCTGCAGAGCACACACTGTAGGCCTGACACACCCGCTTGAAGACAAGTAACTGCTATTCAATCTATAACAGTGAAAAAAAAAATTTGTTTTTAAAAGCACGCTATAGAGACACCAGATATGATTGGAAATGTGCACTGGAACAGTTCTGGAGAGCACACGCTGAAGGAAGGACTGACAGGGCCGCTTGAAGGACACTGACTGGCTGCTATTAGCTTACACTAGAAACCTTTTTTCCTTGTAAAAGCACGCTATAGAGACACCAGATATGATTGGCAATGTCAACTGGAACAGTTCTGCAGAGCACACACTGTAGGCCTGACACACCCGCTTGAAGACAAGTAACTGCTATTCAATCTATAACAGTGAAAAAAAAAATTTGTTTTTAAAAGCACGCTATAGAGACACCAGATATGATTGGCAATGTGCACTGGAACAGTTCTGCAGAGCACACACTGTAGGACCGACACACCCGCTTGAAGACAAGTAACTGCTATTCAATCTATAACAGTGAAAAAAAATTTTTGTTTTTAAAAGCACGCTATAGAGACACCAGATATGATTGGCAATGTGCACTGGAACAGTTCTGGAGAGCACACGCTGAAGGAAGGACTGACAGAGCCGCTTGAAGGACACTGACTGGCTGCTATTAGCTTACACTAGAAACCTTTTTTCTTTGTAAAAGCACGCTATAGAGACACCAGATATGATTGGCAATGTGCACTGGAACAGTTCTGCAGAGCACACACTGTAGGCCTGACACACCCGCTTGAAGACAAGTAACTGCTATTCAATCTATAACAGTGAAAAAAAAAATTTGTTTTTAAAAGCACGCTATAGAGACACCAGATATGATTGGCAATGTGCACTGGAACAGTTCTGGAGAGCACACGCTGAAGGAAGGACTGACACAGCCGCTTGAAGGACACTGACTGGCTGCTATTAGCTTACACTAGAAACCTTTTTTCTTTGTAAAAGCACGCTATAGAGACACCAGATATGATTGGCAATGTGCACTTGAACAGTTCTGCAGAGCACACACTGTAGGCCTGACACACCCGCTTGAAGACAAGTAACTGCTATTCAATCTATAACAGTGAAAAAAAAAATTGTTTTTAAAAGCACGCTATAGAGACACCAGATATGATTGGCAATGTGCACTGGAACAGTTCTGGAGAGCACACGCTGAAGGAAGGACTGACAGAGCCGCTTGAAGGACACTGACTGGCTGCTATTAGCTTACACTAGAAACCTTTTTTCTTTGTAAAAGCACGCTATAGAGACACCAGATATGATTGGCAATGTGCACTGGAACAGTTCTGCAGAGCACACACTGTAGGCCTGACACACCCGCTTGAAGACAAGTAACTGCTATTCAATCTATAACAGTGAAAAAAAAATTTGTTTTTAAAAGCACGCTATAGAGACACCAGATATGATTGGCAATGTGCACTTGAACAGTTCTGCAGAGCACACACTGTAGGCCTGACACACCGCTTGAAGACAAGTAACTGCTATTCAATCTATAACAGTGAAAAAAAAAAATTCTTTTTAAAAGCACGCTATAGAGACACCAGATATGATTGGCAATGTGCACTTGAACAGTTCTGCAGAGCACACACTGTAGGCCTGACACACCCGCTTGAAGACAAGTAACTGCTATTCAATCTATAACAGTGAAAAAAAATTTTGGTTTTAAAAGCACGCTATAGAGACACCAGATATGATGGGCAATGTGCACTTGAACAGTTCTGCAAGGCACACACTGTAGGCCTGACACACCCGCTTGAAGACAAGTAACTGCTATTCAATCTATAACAGTGAAAAACAAATTTTGTTTTTAAAAGCACGCTATAGAGACACCAGATATGATTGGCAATGTGCACTGGAACAGTTCTGGAAAGCACACGCTGAAGGAAGGACTGACAGATCCGCTTGAAGGACACTGACTGGCTGCTATTAGCTTACACTAGAAACCTTTTTTCTTTGTAAAAGCACGCTATAGAGACACCAGATATGATTGGCAATGTGCACTGGAACAGTTCTGCAGAGCACACACTGTAGGCCTGACACACCCGCTTGAAGACAAGTAACTGCTATTCAATCTATAACAGTGAGAAAAAAAAATTGTTTTTAAAAGCACGCTATAGAGACACCAGATATGATTGGCAATGTGCACTGGAACAGTTCTGGAGAGCACACGCTGAAGGAAGGACTGACAGAGCCACTTGAAGGACACTGACTGGCTGCTATTAGCTTACACTAGAAACCGTTTTTCTTTGTAAAAGCACGCTATAGAGACACCAGATATGATTGGCAATGTGCACTGGAACAGTTCTGCAGAGCACACACTGTAGGCCTGACACACCCGCGTGAAGACAAGTAACTGCTATTCAATCTATAACAGTGAAAAAAAAAATTTGTTTTTAAAAGCACGCTATAGAGACACCAGATATGATTGGCAATGTGCACTGGAACAGTTCTGGAGAGCACACGCTGAAGGAAGGACTGACAGAGCCGCTTGAAGGACACTGACTGGCTGCTATTAGCTTACACTAGAAACCTTTTTTCTTTGTAAAAGCACGCTATAGAGACACCAGATATGATTGGCAATGTGCACTGGAACAGTTCTGCAGAGCACACACTGTAGGCCTGACACACCCGCTTGAAGACAAGTAACTGCTATTCAATCTATAACAGTGAAAAAAAAAATTTGTTTTTAAAAGCACGCTATAGAGACACCAGATATGATTGGAAATGTGCACTGGAACAGTTCTGGAGAGCACACGCTGAAGGAAGGACTGACAGGGCCGCTTGAAGGACACTGACTGGCTGCTATTAGCTTACACTAGAAACCTTTTTTCCTTGTAAAAGCACGCTATAGAGACACCAGATATGATTGGCAATGTCAACTGGAACAGTTCTGCAGAGCACACACTGTAGGCCTGACACACCCGCTTGAAGACAAGTAACTGCTATTCAATCTATAACAGTGAAAAAAAAAATTTGTTTTTAAAAGCACGCTATAGAGACACCAGATATGATTGGCAATGTGCACTGGAACAGTTCTGGAGAGCACACGCTGAAGGAAGGACTGACAGAGCCGCTTGAAGGACACTGACTGGCTGCTATTAGCTTACACTAGAAACCTTTTTTCTTTGTAAAAGCACGCTATAGAGACACCAGATATGATTGGCAATGTGCACTGGAACAGTTCTGCAGAGCACACACTGTAGGACCGACACACCCGCTTGAAGACAAGTAACTGCTATTCAATCTATAACAGTGAAAAAAAATTTTTGTTTTTAAAAGCACGCTATAGAGACACCAGATATGATTGGCAATGTGCACTGGAACAGTTCTGGAGAGCACACGCTGAAGGAAGGACTGACAGAGCCGCTTGAAGGACACTGACTGGCTGCTATTAGCTTACACTAGAAACCTTTTTTCTTTGTAAAAGCACGCTATAGAGACACCAGATATGATTGGCAATGTGCACTGGAACAGTTCTGCAGAGCACACACTGTAGGCCTGACACACCCGCTTGAAGACAAGTAACTGCTATTCAATCTATAACAGTGAAAAAAAAAATTTGTTTTTAAAAGCACGCTATAGAGACACCAGATATGATTGGCAATGTGCACTGGAACAGTTCTGGAGAGCACACGCTGAAGGAAGGACTGACACAGCCGCTTGAAGGACACTGACTGGCTGCTATTAGCTTACACTAGAAACCTTTTTTCTTTGTAAAAGCACGCTATAGAGACACCAGATATGATTGGCAATGTGCACTTGAACAGTTCTGCAGAGCACACACTGTAGGCCTGACACACCCGCTTGAAGACAAGTAACTGCTATTCAATCTATAACAGTGAAAAAAAAAATTGTTTTTAAAAGCACGCTATAGAGACACCAGATATGATTGGCAATGTGCACTGGAACAGTTCTGGAGAGCACACGCTGAAGGAAGGACTGACAGAGCCGCTTGAAGGACACTGACTGGCTGCTATTAGCTTACACTAGAAACCTTTTTTTCTTTGTAAAAGCACGCTATAGAGACACCAGATATGATTGGCAATGTGCACTTGAACAGTTCTGCAGAGCACACACTGTAGGCCTGACACACCGCTTGAAGACAAGTAACTGCTATTCAATCTATAACAGTGAAAAAAAATTTTTGTTTTTAAAAGCACGCTATAGAGACACCAGATATGATTGGCAATGTGCACTTGAACAGTTCTGCAGAGCACACACTGTAGGCCTGACACACCCGCTTGAAGACAAGTAACTGCTATTCAATCTATAACAGTGAAAAAAAAATTTTGTTTTTAAAAGCACGCTATAGAGACACCAGATATGATTGGCAATGTGCACTGGAACAGTTCTGGAGAGCACACGCTGAAGGAAGGACTGACAGAGCCGCTTGAAGGACACTGACTGGCTGCTATTAGCTTACACTAGAAACCTTTTTTCTTTGTAAAAGCACGCTAAAGAGACACCAAATATGATTGTCAACTGTCAAAGCACGCTGGCACAGGTCTGCAGAGCACACGCTGAAGTAGGCCTGACACTCAGACGCTTGCAGACAACTAACTGCTCTTCTATTACAGTGAAAAAAAATTATTTATTTTAAATGTAAAGCTTAACCTATTGTTAAAACAGATATGAGTGGTGGCACTGACTGTGCAAATGGGCAAGGCATCCAACCTGACACAGAAGCTGGCAGGCAGGCAACTGCTCTTCTATTACAGTGAAAAAAAAATATTTATTTTAAATGTAAAGCTTAACCTATTGTTAAAACAGATATGAGTGGTGGCACTGACTGTGCAAATGGGCAAGGCATCCAACCTGACACAGAAGCTGGCAGGCAGGCAACTGCTCTTCTATTACAGTGAAAAAAAAATATTTATTTTAAATGTAAAGCTTAACCTATTGTTAAAACAGATATGAGTGGTGGCACTGACTGTGCAAATGGGCAAGGCATCCAACCTGACACAGAAGCTGGCAGGCAGGCAACTGCTCTTCTATTACAGTGAAAAAAAAATATTTCTTTTAAATCTAAAGCTTAATCTATTGTTAAAACAGATATGAGTGGTGGCACTGACTGTGCAAATGGGCAAGGCATCCAACCTGACACAGAAGCTGGCAGGCAGGCAACTGCTCTTCTATTACAGTGAAAAAAAATTATTTCTTTTAAATCTAAAGCTTAACCTATTGTAAAAACAGATATGAGTGGTGGCACTGGGCAAGTAGGCACAGTATCCAATGTGAACCTCACACAGAAGCTGGCAGGCAGGCACCTGCAATTACATTACACAGGAAAAAAAAAATGCAGCCTGATGTTATAGCCCTAAAAAGGGCTTTTTGGGGTGCTGTCCTTACAGCAGAGATCAGATGAGTCCTTCAGGATTGTAGTGGACACTGAATACCCTAGCCTAGCTATCAATTTCCCTATCTAATCAGCAGTAGCTAAACTTTCCCTCCTCTCACTAAGCATGCAGCTTCAGAATGAATCGAAAATGGATGCTGGGAGGGAGGTTGGAGGGTGTGGAAGGGAGGGAGTGCTGCTGATTGGCTGGAATGTGTCTGCTGACCGAGAGGCACAGGGTCAAAGTTTGCCCAATGATGACGAATAGGGGGCGGATCGAACTGCGCATGTGTCCGCCCGCCGCGGCGAACGCGAACACGCTAAGTTCGCCGGGAACTGTTCGCCGGCGGACAGTTCGGTACATCACTATCCTCTGCATAACCATGGGGAGTTTCTAGATGAAGCATCAGAGGTAAGGAACACAATGCTGAGGTATCTGAATCAGACAGGGCCGAAGATAATTCCACTTGGCCATCAGGTGTGAAAGTGATTGATGCCTGCAGGCGGGAAAGTACATCAGCACCTAACAGGTTAATGGGACATGTGGATGACACCACAAAACGGGCAAGCAGACTAGTACAGCTGCCAACCCGCAAAGGAGTAGTTAATGGGCTTTGTCTTGGAAGTCCATCCACTCCCACACAGGAGACATCAATATTGGACAGAAATGAAGAATCAGGCAGGTCTTGTTCTCGCAGAACACTTCGGGCTGCACCTATATCAACAAGGAATGTGGTGGGGTGGCCTTCAATGGGTAAAGTAACAGTGGCTAATGGCCCCCCTTGTTCCCCTGCAGTTACTGCCATAACAGGGGTTAATGATACAGGCTTGCCAATATCCTAGTCTTCTTGGGCTGAATCAGGTGAAGGAGGTGCTGGGGCCTTTGTGGCAGATTTAGGCCTGTTAGATCTTTGGGGTTTAAGGGGTGCAGGGCAATCACTCCTAAAATGGCCCTTTTCCCCACAGTTGAAGCAGATTCCATCTGCAGGCTTAGTGCCTTTGGGGATTGGTGGACGTGACACCATAAGGGGAGTGGAATGGGGTCTCCTTGGAACCTGTGCGGCTTCTAAACCCCTGGCAACTAGGAGCAGCTTATCAAGGGGAACCACTCTATACTCAGGGCGGGCAGCAATAATACCCTTACGTATAGAGTCCTTGATGCCTAGGACAAAGGCACCGGAAAGCATCTGAGCGTGTATTTTGTTACTGAGTTCAAACCCTAGGTCAGTGAACACTTGGAAAAGTCTAGCATGAAATCTTTCTACAGATTCACCTTTTTCCTGGACAATGTCAGTAAGGCCTGCTGCTAAATCTGCAAGTTTATCTTTAGCCCAGGCCCTCAGTTGGTCACAGAACTCAATACCAGACAAATAATCTGTGTCACTGACTAACCAATTAGTACAGAGGTGGCGGGCAATGCTAGGCCAGTAGGCATCTCCAGCTTTAATGGCACAAAGGCTCAGTAAGTCTCGCCAAGCGGCGGAATAAGTTTGCTGGATCTGAACTATTGCTCTGTAGAAGGGCATGGGCTGTTTTTCGGGGTCAGGGAGCGATTTCATCAATGTACTGGCTTGGGTTGGGTTAAAGGTGACATACATTACAGGGGCCTCGCCTCCCTGAAGCCTGCGGCCAAAAGGGTCATTTAAAGAACGCCGGGCTGATTGGGGCAAGCTTCCCTGGCGTCCGGTGGCACCTGGTAGCCATGGGTGCTAACCGAGTCAGATTCATCTGCTTGTGTCACCCGGATGCCCGGGGGGCGCACTACTTGGGGTGTCAAGGCTGGGGGCAGAAGTGGCACTCCTCCGGCTGGGGCTGCCGGTGTACTAAGAGTTGGTGGAAGCAGATCATCCGGAAGGACCGGCATAAGAGGTGCTGTGTTACTGGGGGTCGCCATATTGGAGGCGTGGAAGGAAGTGACGTTTGGGTTCAGTGAGGAAGTGGCGGCCATGTTGGATGTGGGCATAACAAGGGCAGATGTAAGAGGGGCTGGTTGCGTGACTACGGGAGGCACAGGGGAAGTGGGTGTATAGGGCGGAAGTGACGGATAAGGATATGAGAGGGGCCAAGACAGTTGGGTGGAGTAGGCGTAGGGCGGTGGTGACGAGTAGGGACTAGGAAGGGCGGAAGGATACAGAGGATACGGACATGAGGACGCGGAAGGGGAAGGGATGAGAAGCGGGTGGAGTAGGCGGGCCTGGAGGAGTAGGAGGAGGAGAAGGTGGGACAGGCAAAGTAGGGGAGGCTAAAGGAGGAGAGGCAAAAGGAAGTAGGGGAGGCAAAAGGAGGAGAGACAGGCAAAGGGGATGGGTCAGTTGGAGGAGGAGTGGAAAATGGACAGGCACGAGGGCGTGTAGGTGGGGACGGGCGGAGGGACGTCATGTTGGAGGGGTGGAATGGGCTGGAGGGAGATGGACGGGGTGAAGGGTTGGATGAGGATGATGGGAGTTGCGGGACTGATGGTGGGGAAAATATGGATCCATCAGCATTCAGGACTGGGTAAACGGGGGCAGTGGCAGAGAGGGGACTAGGAGCGGGAGCTATGGTCAGTTGTTTTTCAACCATTGCTGAAGTGATGCTGGGAGGGGTCACCTCGTGTGCGCCATAACTGAGCGCCGGCTGGGAGAGCCTCCCTGTAACAACGTTTTTATAGTACACAAACAGTTTTACACCTTTATGATCAACATCTTCCTCAATCCATCCCTCTTGCTGAATAGCCTTTGCCACCCGGTACCAAGCCTCAGCTGTCCGGACTAAATCATGATCTGAAAGCTTTCCTTTCTTTTCTGTCAGTAACTTACGCCAGCTCTCTGGCTGCAATCTACCGCACGGAGGTACGGCAATTCCACAGACTTTAGCAATCTTATCAACCTTCTTAACCATCTCTTCACCTTCTCTATCTTCTACCAAATCACACGCGAACCACCCCTTACTGGGTTTTCCTAATTTCTGTCCCATACCCTCTATATAAGGCGTCCCAGATATATATATATATATATATATATATAGAGAGAGAGAGAGAGAGAGAGATAAATGGAAGAGAATGTCTACAATGCTCGACTGCTACGCAAGAATAAATTCCAGCGTACGTCTTCCCAAAATGTAGACTAGTCACGGATTCCGCCTACCCAAGGTAGCCGCGGATTGGAGCGAGGCGAGAAGTGTGTGACCAATCACTTCTCTCAGAACAGAGAAATAGGAGGGGAAAGTGTAAATGATACAGAGAGTAAGATGAAAGTAAATATAGGAACCAGCGTGACAGACAATGAAAACAATATTCAAGTGTAAATACAGTACATGCATCACAGTGCAAATAAGTTCAACAGTTCAAACAGGGTTAGCAAAAATCCCTTCCCCTTACACGTGTGGCAAAAGCCACCTACCTCAATCCCGTAGTACACCTGCAGACCCACCCGCAAGTACCACTACCACGTGGTGATGGAGACAGCAATACCAGCCTGAATCCACCTGCCACAAAAGTTAAACTGGAACACTCAGCGTCAGCGCTCGAGGCTGCAGTGTTCCACCTCTCTGCACACAACAAGCAGAGTAAAGTGGTGTCCAATGAGGCTAGCAGTCAAAGTGACACTTATGGGAAACCCCCAGGAGGCAGTGAGTCTACACCCCTCCACAGATTCCCCCCCTCTTTTTCCTTACTGCTGTAGCTACTCGGCACCTAAAAGAGGAAAACAGGCAAACAGAAGATCCCCAGGAAAACTTCCACAGATCCACCCCCCTTTTTCCTTACTACCACAGCCACGTGGTACCTAAAAGGGGTAAACAGGCAAATAAACAAATAAACTACCCGAGCACTAAAATAAGGACAAATCAATAAGAGCACACCCAGGTAACAGATAGTCAGTATGTGCAGGTAAAAGTAGGTATCAACAAGTAAGGTGTGGGGTCTCTGGGCAAGATATTACCTGTCTTTGATGACCTCTTGGCAGCTAATCACAGACGCTGGGGCAGGTCAATCACAGGGGCTGGAACATACCGGGCAGGTGCTGCAGCAGACTCAACCGTGTATTCAGAGGTGATCAATCTCCTTCCTTCCCCCAGGATTCATCCACCCCACGTCTTCTCGGACGGCTGCCCTAGCAGGGCATAACCCAGGCCGCACAGTTGGGCGCCAGCTGATAAGGGAATCTTTTAGGCAAACCAATAAGTTTGAATGACTATCTGTTCCTGACCAAATTAGAGATGTTTAAATTGCGTATACGCAGAAGTAAATTCACACTGACACACGGAGTTCAGGTTAAAAGAACTTCGAGAAAATTTATTGGCATCTGTTAAAAAGCGGGCTCGCAGACCCTTTTAAAGGCAAAATTACATCATTGAAAGTAATCAAGATATCAGCAAACAAACATTGTCAATTGGCTTAGGTGTAAAGTGGTTAGTTAAATGCCCTCCCTGTTGGGTGTTACATCTTTATGTCATAGCTGACGTCATGACGAGCTCCTACAGGTTTCGGCACCATCTTGCTGGCACGAGGGAGCTCTCTCGATGGGAGGGGGCTTTTGGCAGTTGTCCATAATGAGCAACTGGTACATTAGTCGTTCAAGGTTAGCATCCTCAAGGCCTTTTTAGCAATTATACATTCTATTAAGACTATCTGCTACAGTGTTTCATTTAACAGGATTCTAGCATTTCCTGCTGACATGCCATTTCTATGAACAAAGCAATCTTGTAAGATTTAAACTATGAGGCCTAAGGAATGAATATATGAGTATAGTATTAAAGGGGCCCAGTAAGGGTATATTTTATAAAGGGGCCTAATAATTCTACAACACTAGTACTCTACTAAGCTCTTTTAATAACTTTGGGTGTATTCCATCAGGCCCCATCAACTTATTTGTCTTTACTTTTGACAGTTGAAATAGAAACTCTTCCTCTGTAAACTCATATGTGGCAAATTACTCATCTGTCCTTTTTCCTAACTGAGGTTCCTTTCCTTCATTTTCAGCTGTAAGTACTGAACAAAAATATTAATTGAGGCAATCAGCTAGAGCTTTATCTTCTTCTACATATCTAACTAATTCTTGTTTTACTTTGCTTTTCTCATTTATGTATGCTTTGTCCCCCTTTTCTTTAAAGGCTGTGCTATTTTCTCTTCTGTGAAGTGGTCAGCCGTTATGTTCACCACTGTCTCCAGGTTATTCTAGTGTCCTGGAAAATATCTTAATGTTTTATATTTTGTTCCCATTTTTAAAAATTATTTCTGAACTTACTATTAATTGCTGCCACGTTTTGTTTATTTCCAATATGTGATAGTTTCACGAAAATAAATAAATTTCACGGTCAAACGTTTAATGTTAAAGCCACTTCTCTGGAAATCAAACCATTGAATAAAACATTGAACATCACCTTTTTAATGTACTACTCCAGTGTATTTCTACGTTTATTTATTTTTTCAGTTCTCAAAAAACCATATTTATTAAATATAGGGGATAATTGATCATAATATTAAAATTACTGGGATTTGACGATTCCCTTCTAAGTGCCCTATTACACCCCTGCGATACACAAAGATTAACACCTTGTAGTTTTTCAGTACCTCTAACAAATAGCATGAGATTTTAAAAATGTGTGTTGGAAGCATGTTGTTTATTCTTTGGTTGCACTGCTGTCACCATCAACAACATTTGTTTGAGACATACAACTTTGCTTGTCACTCCGATACTACATTGTCTTTGAAAAATAAGCTCTTTTTATTGTAGTCACACAGAGAGAATTAATCAACACTTGCTGAGCATATTGATGTCTGACTTTGATAGCCATATTGTCTCTGCTTGCAATCTTAAATCACTAGCACTGCGGACATATTCTTCCCACAGACATATATATAGAATCTGCAATAAATGCTGAAGAAAACGAACAATTCTGGATTGAAGAAAGTATTCCCTTAAGATATGATTCAGCTTCTTAAAAATATTGTATTTTAAATGTCCACATAAAAAGTCAGATGTTCTTAAATTTGTGCTATAACAGCAGTGCATTAAAAAGACTGCAGTGGCATTATGGCCCCATCCAGGGTACAGCAGTATATCCTATGCATGGTAGTTTAGTGGTAGTTAGAGCTGGGAGGCTAGTGTTAAGGGGATTTGACTATGAAAAATGGGCTTTACAGTCTACCGCACCTTGACAGTTGGTACCCCTAGCCATATGCTAATTTATCCTCAGTCACCCTTACCCTAAGTTTCCCTGATCATAAACACCCCCCAATTATACCCCTTTGACCCTTTAATATTAATGGTGCCCACTATCTTAATCTCTCCCTAACCTTGATTGATTATTTTTGTATAATATTATCAGGTGTATAATATTGTCAGGAGATTTGATTTTTTTGAATAAACTTTTAAAATATTTTTTTTCAAAATACCACCATACGAAAAAATAGATCATATATATTGTGACGAACGCCCCTCTGCCTGGACATTCGCCATGGGCTCCTGGAGGAGTGTGGACACTAGCCTCCAGCCCACTGACCTTGTTTGGGAGTTATATCTCCCCAATCGCCATTAGTGGCTTGCCCTGGGTGTCGCTGGTTCAGCACTTTCCAGAGCTAGAAAAAGAACCAGACATCCCCAAGCCAACCCGTTGGGGTCTAGGCGGGTATGTCATCCCATGGAACTGGGGTGGAGCTATGTGACAAAACCCATATTTTACCTTCCCAGGAAGCATTCTCTTCCTCAGTTCAGGAATCCATTTAAACTTCGTTTTTATGTTACCAAAGTTAACAGACCGCTAGCCTTGATTTCATGGAACTGTTTTGGGCATAGGAGCATTTGCACGGTCGGTCAAATAATTGACTTCCATTAAAATCTCAAACTCCTGAACCGATCTGGCTATTAGGGGATGTAACTTTTGCGGGGTTTCTTGTGTTTTTTTGAGTATTTTGGGGTGTTTTAAAGATTGTGTGTTTTCTGTGCCTGGAGATAATTGAGTTTGTACAGTTCCTGACTCAATTATCTCTCAGGCACAGGGGAGGGATTACCCTGTTTTGTGTGGGAGTGTCCTGGGCATGTTTGCTGTGACTCTGAAATGTATAAAAGCAGGCCATTGAGCCTGGATTAGAGAGATCATCTTACCCCTTCATGAAGTCTAGGCTCATGTTTTGGGAATTGGGAGCTATATTCACACTTATAATCGCTACGGTGCTTGGGACTTGGGAGATTCTTCACGGATGTACTCAGCTGGAGTACTGGGATCCGTTACATATATAAATGTATCAATTAAGCTCAGCTGCCCAGTAAAAGCAAACCACTTAAGTGAGTCCTACACTAACAATTCACCTTGCCGCTTTCATCTAAAAGGTAAAATCTCTAATGAGACAGAGAGGGGTATTTTATATTAAACCCTAGACACAAATTAACTCTTAATAGGGTAAGCAAGGGGTGGTGGGTGGCAGCATTGTAACAACAAGTAAGCCCTGCACTCAAACTCCCACTACTCCACTGCTCTCAGACTCTGCCATTGGCTACTGTACTGGGGAGTAGGGGGAGTTTGAGAGCAAGGTGTAAAATGCCAGGAATTCAAAGTGAATTTTCAGATTGTAGGACAAAATGTTTTTTTGTCTAAAATGAAATTGCCTGAAGTGAAATTTGAATTCAAATCAAGTAACCCTGTGTGTATTGCAATGCTTGTTTATGATTTATACCAGCGATTCCCAAACTGTGTGCCGTGGAGACCCATGGCACACAGGGGCACCGCAAAATGTTTCCCCGGTGCTATGATTATACCACCGGGAAACATTTCTGCTATACAGTAGCCGGGTCAGGCACCACGGCCCTTCATGCAGGGAGAAAGCATTGGAGTCAGAGGAGGCAGCCGCAGGGGAGAGGACCACAAAGAGCTGCTCTAGCCAGCAGCAGGTTCAGGACTCCAATGTAAGCTACCAGGAGGGTGGCTGGAGATATTAAAAAATATCACTTGTATGTGTTTATGTCAGACTGTGTGTGTGTGTGTCAGGGTGTGCATCTGTGTTTGTGTATATATTTCAGTGTGCTTCTGTGTTTGTGTGTGTGTCTGTGTGTGCACACATGTGTCAGAGTGTTTGTGTGTGTATATGACGGTGTCTGCATGTGTTAAGGTGTGTGTATGTGTCATTGTGTGTGTATATGTATGTGTTGGTGTGCGTGTATGTGTCTGTGTATTTATATGTATCTGTGTGTTAATGTGCATGTATATCTGTGTAAGTATGTATGTATGTGGTAGTGTATGTGCATACACCCAAACAGTCAAACACCAGCACAACATACAAACACACTTCTGTAATCTAACACAAATATTACATACAAAACCCCAAAAGGATATAAAACACACCCCTTCTCTTAAACACAAATACTTTACACAAAAGTACATCTGCATTTAAATGTAAACATTATATTCAAACACACCCCTGCAATCAAACGCAAAACATTACATACAAACACACCCCTGCAATCAAACACAAACATTACATACAAACACATCCTTGTATTAAAACACTAAAACTATATACAAGCACCCCTTTAAACACCAACACTATACAATACATTATAGCACCAGTATATGCCGCAGCACTGTACAGATATACAACCTAGAAATTTTGACTTGGAGCACCTTGGAAAAATATTGAAATATTAAGCTAAAAAATTTGGGAACCACTGATTTATACATTAACACACTTAACAGGACTAATATATGGTTTAAAACAGAAGTTCCCAACCCGTGGTAATTCAGTGCCCCTGGGGGTACGCAAAAAATTTGGATAATGTCCGCCGCACGTGTTAAGAACCACTGGCCGAGGCTTTTCGGTGGCCCATGCACTTTGGGCCAGCAGATATACATGTGCCTTCAGGGTTTCAGTCGCGCGCTGCGGTGCTTTAATAGCGTGACCCGACTCTTGTGTTCCTGCAGCCAGAGCTGGGAGGAAGTAACAGCTTGCAACTACTTCCTCCCAGCTCGCACACAGAGCACACCATGCAGGAGAGGAGGGGGCGGGGCAGGCAGAGCAAACCGTGAGAGCAGCAGGACCCCAACTCCCACCAGACCCACCCAGTCAAAAGGTAGGCTATATGTGTGTTTGTGTGCGTGGGTGTAGTGTTTGTGTGTGTACCTGTATGTCTGTGAGTCTGTATGTATCAGTGTATCTGCATGTGTGTATCTGTACGTCAATGTATGCGTCTGTGTCACTGTATGTGTCAGTTTGTCTGTGTTTCCGTGTGTGCATATGTATATCAGTGTATGTGGCTGTGTGTCAGTGTGTGTATCAGTTTGTCTGTGTGTCAGTGTGTGCATCTGTATGTCAGTGTATTTGTCTGTGTGTCAGTTTTTCTCACTGTATATGTCAGTGTGTGTGTTACAGTATGTCAGTGTGTGTATATGTATCTGTATGTGTCTGTGAGTCAGTGTGTCTGTGTGTGCAACTGTATGTCAGTGTATGTGTATGTCAGTGCATGTGTATGTGTGTCACTGTGTATGTCAGTGTATCTGTATGTCTGTGTATCTGCACTTGTCAGTGTATCTGTATGTGTCTGTGCGTCAGTGTATGTGTCTGTATTTGTATCTCAGGGCTCAACAAATGCCAAGTGCCAGGTAGCCATGGCGACTAGGAATTTTGTCCTGGTGCCTGGAATATGTTGGACCAGAGCGGCAAGGGAGAATGCAGGTGGCCGACCATGGGGAAATGGAGGCTGCTGGCTGGCCGACCGACCATGGGGGAGAGGAGGAAAAGCAGAGGTGGGCGGCCAGCCATGGTAGAGCAGAAGCTGGTCTTGAGGGAGAGCAGAGATGGGCCGGCGGCCGCTGTGTGGAATAGACCCGGGGAGTGAGGAAGGGAACTGCCATCTCCCTGCTCTGCTCCCTCGCACGCCCTACAGGGATGTCGGGAGCCGGAATATGACGTAATTCCGGCCCCAGCATACTAAACTAAACAGTGCGCGACAGGGAGCAGAGTAGGGAGATTACAAAAGCCCCACTGGACCCCACAGAAAACCTATAGGTAGGGAGGCTGGGTGGGTTTCAATTAAAATAATTTAAAACATTTAACTTTAACTGTGTGTATCTGTGTGTGTGTCTGTCTGTGAGTTTGTATGTGTGTGTCTGAGAGTTTGTGTGTGTGTGTCTGTCTGCGAGCTTGTGTGTGTCTCTCTGTAAATCTCTTTGTGTGTTTGTCTCTTAGTGAGGGTCTGTTTAGGTGACCAGTCCCCCTCTGATTACAAAGGAAAGGTGTTTTTACTTACCTGTTTTCCCACTTACCTGTTTTTTTTACTTACCTGTTTTGGCTGAATCCTCCTCCAGTGTTTACATTGAAAAGCCTGAAGGGACAAGCTATAGAAAACAGGGCCACTATATTAAGCTGCAGTGGTTCTGGTGACTATAGTGTACCTTTAAGAATTCCATTTTTGTCACTAAAAAGGAAGCTTTGTTAGTTAAAAAAAATACTTGCTCCTTACTTTTTTGCTGGCTCCTAAATTCAGGCCCTGGTGTATTCAAGCCCTGGTGTATTTGCATGTGTGTCAGTGTAGCTGTGTATCAGTGTATGTATGTGTGTCAGGGTATGTATCTGTGTGTCAGAGTGTGTATCTGTATTTGTGTAAGGGTATATACCTATGTGTCAGAGTATGTATCTGTGTGTCAGGATTAGGGATCGACCGATTATCGGTTCAGCCGATATTCAGAATTTTGGCAAATATCGGTATCGGCCACTATTGAAACCGATATTGGCGATAATGTCAGAGGTGGTGGTGGCCCAGCACACGCAGGGCAGGCGCTTCCATAAAGCGACACCGGCTGCCACCTTAGGGCGCACGACTATGGGGGCGCAACAATCGAGTGACCGGCAGGAGAGAAGCGCAGAGCGTTCCCTCCTACCAGTCACTCAGTGTAGAGTGGTCGAGGGGAGGAGAGTGGACCACGGTACAGGAGCTTCAGTTTCCTGTACCCAGTCGGACTGACAGGAAGTGCTCTCTCAGTGAGGGGAGGTGAGGGGAGAGGAACAGCAAGGTACGGGGAGGGTAGAGGTACACTAAGGGACAAGGATGGGAGGTGAGGGATGAGGAACACTAAATATTTTTGAAAACATAAAAAAATCTGACTGGCATGTATATTTTTAATAAAAAAATTATTTGCACACAAAAAAATTAAATAAACATGTTCAGTTAACAGTAGATTTGTGTAGAAATAGTTTTTTTTTTCCAAACGGTAAATGTACAGAATATCTGTATTAGTAAGTTATCGGCTATTGGCCTGACAATTCTTGGTATCGGTCGATACCTAGTCAGGATATGTATCTGTGTATCAATGTGTGTATCTGTGTGTGTCAGGGTATGTATCTATGTGTCTGTGTATCTGCATGTGTGTCCGAGTATGTATCTGTGCGTCAGTGTGTGTATCTCTGTGTATCTGCATGTGTGTCAGGGTATGTATTGGTGTGTCTATCTGTGTATGTGTATATGTATGTGTCTGTGTATCTGTATGTTTGTCAGTGTGTGTGTGTCTGTGTATCTGCATGTGTGTATGAGTATCTGCATGTGTGTCAGAGTGTGTATATGTATGTGTGTCAGGGTATGTGTTCGTATGTGTGTCAGGGTATGTGTCTGTATTCATGCCCGTGTATGTATTTATGTGTCTGTGTATCTGCATGTATGTCAGGGTATGCATCTGTGTGTCAGGGTGTGTATCCTTAAGTATGTCAGGGTATGCATCTGTGTGGCAGGGTATGTATCTGTGTGTCAGAGTGTGTCTGAGTATATGCATGTGTGTCAGTGAATTATTTTGATTTATCTGCCTGTGTGTCACTGTATCTGTGTGTCAGTGTCCGTATCCGTATGTCAGTGTGCATATATTTGTCTATATGTGTGTAAGTGTATGTATCTGTGTATATGCATGTGTGTCAGTGTATGTATCTTTGTGTCCAGGTATGTACCTGTTCGTGTCAAGGAGTCTGTGTGTCAGAGTATGTCAATGTGTGCATATGTGTGTCATTGTATGTTTATATGTGTCTGTGTATCTGCATGTTTGTCAGTATATTTGTCTGTGTGTGTATCTGTGTGTCAGTGTGTGTATCTGTGTGTCGGTGTGTCTGTATGTATGTCAGTGTATGTGTGTCAGTGTATGTATCTGTATATGTGTCAGAGTATGTATCTGTGTGTCAGGGTATGTATTTGTGTGTCAAGGTATGTATTTGTGTGCCAAGGTATGTATGCTTAAGTGTGTCAATGTATGTACCTATGTGTGTGTATCCTTATGTGTGTAAGGGTATGCATCTGTATGTGTATCTGTGTGTCAGGTTATGTAACACTATCTCTGTATCTGCATGTGTGTCAGTGTCTATATCTGTATCTGCCCGTGTGTCAGTGTCTCTATCTGTATGTCAGTGGGGTATCTTTATCTGTATGTGTGTCAGTGTATGCATCTGTGTGTCATTGTGTGTGTCAGTGTCTGTATCAGTGTATCTGCATGTGTGTCAGTGTATGTATCTTTGTGTCAGGGTATGTATCTGTGTGTGACTGTGTGTCAGGGTATGTCAGTGTGTGTATCTGTGTGTCAGGGTATGTAGCATTAAGTGTGTCACTGCATGTATATATGTGTCTGTGTATCTGCATGTTTGTTAGTATATGTGTCTGTGTGTCTATCTGTGTGTCAGTATGTCAGGGTATGTGTCTGTATGTGTGTCATTGTATGTATCTGTTTGTGTGTCAGGGTATGTATCCTGAAGTGTGTCAGTGTATGTATCTATGTGTGTGTATTTGCATGTGTGCCAGGGTATGTAACTGCATGTGTATCTGTGTGTCGGGGTATGTAACAGTATGTCTGTATCTGCATGTGTGTCATTGTTTATATCTGTGTCAGTGTCTGTATCTGCCTGTGTGTCACTGTATCTGTGTCAGTGTCCGTATCTGTATTTCAGTGTGGGTATCTTTGTCTGTATGTGTGTCAGTGTATGCATCTGTGTGTCATTGTGTGTATCAGTGTCTGTATCTGTGTATCTGCATGTGTGTTAGGGTATGTATCTGTGTGTCTGTGTATATGCATGTGTGTCAGTGATTTATTCTGTATCTGTATGTTTGTGTATCATTGTTTCTGTATGTCTGTGCATCTGTATGTATGTGAGTATGTGTATCTGCAGGTGTGTCTGTATATCTGTATCTATATGTGTGTGTGTCAGTGTTTGTTTCTGTGTGTCTGCATGTGTGACAGTTTGTGTGTCTGGAGCAGAGGAGAAGCAGGGTGAGCCTGGAGCGAAGCAGAAGCAGGGAGAGTCTGGGGCGGAGGAGAAACCTGGAGGTTCTGGGGCGGAGGAGAAGCATGGAGGTTCTGGGGCGGAGGAGAAGCACAGAGGGTCTGGGGCGAAGGAGAAGCAGGGAGAGCATGGTGCAGAGGAGAAGAAGGGAGCGCATTGGGCAGAGGAGAAGCAGGGGCAGCCTGGGACAGAGGAGAAGCCTAGGGAGCCTAGGGCAGATAAAAGGGGAGGTTAAACAGAGAAAAATGTATAAATTTGAAATAAATGTAACTATATTAATTACAACATTTTGCTAATGTGAGGGGTACAATTTATGCAAATGGGCTGCCAAGGGGTACTCAAGTGAAAAAAAGTTGGGAACCACTGGTTTAGAACATGCAGTAGTCACAGCAAAGTAACATATAAACATATTCAGTTACATAGTTACATAGGCTGAAAAGTTCAACCTTTCTCACTCACATCTGTTTTATAAACAAAAGACAAAAGAGACCCAAGGAACAGGACAACCTGGCCCTAAAGTCAAAAAGGGACTGAGTGGGTAAAATGGGCATAACCCAAATAATTTATTCAGAGAAAAAGAGTACCTAAAGCAGGTATATTGAGAGTGAGGACCCAAGTGCCAAAGACACACGGATATCAACTCTCAAGAACCGCCAAAGATTTACCCACACCGAGAGTAACAACTCAATTAAGAGGTTAAAAAATATGAATATTTTAATCTTTATTCAATACTATACGTTAGACAGCTAATTATACATTAAATGTGAAACCAAATAAAATAGTGATACAAAAATGGGCAGGTGACTTAAAAAGGAGAAATCTATGTAGCCTGCCTGATGTTTCCTATATATAGCTGCTTGTGATAGAATTTACTTTAATTCCAAGGTTCAAGTTTATAGGTGTCATTAAGATATCCTATATTAAAATAGGCTAACTTGGACTCAGGAAATGCTTGATGGTTAAAACGACACTTAAGACCTCTCTTCTCAATCAGTCTGTTCTTTCTCTTTCTCTGAACTTATCTGTTTTATGTACATGACGTTCATCCCTATGTAAAATCTGTAGTCATTTCTTCAGTGTTATCACATGAAAAGATGTAATAAAATATTTACAAAAATGTGAGGGGTGTACTCACTTTTGTGAGATACTGTATATGCCAGCTTCCTGCAGTCTTTATCCTACATCAAGAGTGTCCTGGCAAATTTTGGCCTGGAACACACATGCAGTGAAGTGACACATGGTGCAGTCCCCCATCTATGGCTCATACCCTTTTTTTCTGGTAATTTGAGTAATAGGAAAACATGTATCAAGAGAGATAAAGTAAAAGTTGTGGTGGGCACAAGAGGTTTAAGGTTATGGAAGGCAGGCATCAAAGTGAAATTTAACTAATTAAAATATGTCACAGGGTGGGGGCATGATGACGTAACCTGTGCACACCGAGAGGTGAGGGCAACACTTCAACGCGGAACACAGAAGTTAAGGGACTCCGGGGAGTTAGGGAGAGAGCGGACCACGAGGCATGCTGAGACGCATAGCCCGAGGAGGAGAGAACGAGACACAGGGGCTTTGGCGAACATCATTGTGCACTACTATCCCAAACTGATCTCAGCAAGATCTCAAAGAGTACGATACAGCAAGAAAGGTTGCTAGAGGAATTTAAAGGTCATAAAGAGGTACCTTATGGAGATGAAAACACACCTACAAGGTATGAGTCATTGCTGATTTCTGCTGAGAGCTTGAAGCTACAGAAATAATCAGGTGCAGACGTGTTTTATCATATTACTTGTGGGCTAAACTTAAAAGAACAAATAAAGTGAAAGACATCCTGAAACTGACATAGGGGATTAAGTTAATGAGATACTACCTAAAAAGTAGAATATCCATAGGCATATCCCTCTAAAAGTGTGACACATTTGGAAACAAAACCAAGATAGAATCAAAGCAACAGCTCTATTCTTGACCCTGTTATATTAACTACAAAGGACAAGAGCTGCAATTATAATTAAAAGGGGGAAAAAAGAGGGTAAAAATGACATCCAAGAGAATGCAAGAAAATAAAGCAAATTTAAAAAAAGGACACAAAAAAAGAAAAAAGGCTTTCATACTTTTTTTTCTATACAATATTCTGAAACAGTGGGAAAAAATACTGCAGATACATCTCTGACACTACCTCAAAGCATACAGCCTCATGCAGCAGAAAGTGACACTGTCTCTCCAAGCTTTCTAAAAGAATGTCTCAATATAGTACTCAAAGATCTCAAAAATGAAATAAATAATAAATTCATAGATCTGAAATCAAATATCCTGTCTCTTAATCAGAGAATTCAAAATCTGGAACAGATGGAAGAACAGAGAAGAAGCCAGCTCCAAAACATGCAGATAAAGCAGAGCAAGATGGAATCCAAAATAATACAAACAAATAGGTGAATGTTACGGTTGCCTCCAGGCTGGCTGGAAGTTGGACCATATAAAGGATGCTCCTAGCGCTCACCAAAGGACCATCAGCACCGTAGACACCATAACTACTGCAGACTCCACGAACTGCCGATGCTGGGCTGGGATCTCGCCACCTGCTATCCACCCCGGACCTATGACCAGGCTTCAGGTTCCAGTAGGTGAACCTCTTCCTTCTGGAAAGCCAAGCAGGATCAGGAACAAGAGCTCTTACAAGAGCTCAGTAGCTAAGGGAGTATGCAGAGCATAGCAATCCCTGTAGTGACTATAGCTAGGCTGCGAGTTAGAGGGTCAAGTAGTTCTCTTTTAATCAGCACCAAAGGGCTTTCTTTTATGCAGGTTTTACACACATAGTACCACCCACAGGGTTTTGTAAAACAACCAATAAAACATGTAATATACAGTAAAACACTCCCATTCATTCCCACAAAATCCTCCCCTCTGGGGGGCGGGGCCTGACCGCCATGCTGGGCAGACGTGTTTCACATGAGCTCCAGATTACTTTGCCCAAAATGAGGATTTTTGCCCTAAAACGCGACGAAAAACCAAACCAAGTTGGCAGATTACCCTCGGTGGCGGTACCGGAGCCCGATACAAGCGACATTACCGACCTGCAAATGGTCACAAACCCGGAGAGCAGGTTGACTGACCTGCGGCCTGGCGAACCCTGGAGAAACGGCCGATCTCATACAGGAGAGCGCCCGGAACGCGGAGGTAGTCACCACGCAGAGCCCCGTAACCCCCCCCCTATGGACCGGCGGGGGATATCCCGGTCCGGGAGGCAACCTGGCGAAGACAAGCGCGACTACCCTGCAGCCTCCCAAAGCGGGAAACACAGCGCGCCACCCAATATGGCGGACACCACGCGCACGGCACAGCCGAGACCCCAGACCTCGCTCGACAAGATCTTCGAGGAATTCTGGGCAAAACTACACCGAGCATTGCAAGAGCCCTCCTTGCTAACGCCGGGCTCTAACGCACCACATGAGAACCCTCCGAGCACTCAGCCTGCCTCAACGGCTAGAGCTCCACGCCGGCGACACTGCCATGAAGAAGCAAAAAAGCCTACATACAGTGAAAAGCACCGTAACACATATGTGCAGCCTGCACATACATCCAAGCAGCGACCACACAGGCAAAGGGTATCGTACACCAAAATCCTGCCGAGGCTGGAGCAAAAGAAGCGCCGAGCTGCCTCACAGCAGCTGAGTAAAAGCCTACCTTCAAAGCGGATCTCAACCCGACCGCAGAAGCTAACAGCCATGGCTGCGACACAGGCCACAAAATGGCGGCGCGTGAAGAGGCGCCCATCACCTCGGAAGCAGGCAGCACTGGTGAGAACGCAGCGGCGCCCCGGTCATCAGTCTTCGGACGCACCACAGGTGGTACTGGGGATCTCGACCCGTAGGAGAGACTCTGCCATCTGGCCCACCTCGATGCTGGGTGATATGCGAACCGCGTCCAAACGGGACTGTGATATGCCTCTGGAAGGTATTGGCTGACCGGGACACTCGAAACGGTGGCGGTATTAATCGTCCCATACCTCATATTGTCTTTACAAATTACAGATGAGAACCCGTTGTTTTTGTGTTACCCGTTTACTTTTATATTATTCTCTATAAGCTAATACTCAGAATTATACTAACCAGCGGTCCGTTATAGCGATTGCTTCTGCAGCAAATCATAGGCTGGGCTGGTTAACGCTACGTTACTGATTATTTGTTTTGTTGCGGCATTGCTTAGTATTTGATATTGGTATTTATCTACTTCCATCCTGCAGGGCACTCATAAGCATACTGTATCGCTCTATAATGTACCACTTATACTTTTGTATTTGATCTGCCTGTCAAAGCACTAGAAGCTCATCTACTCCCACAGTACCTGACCCAAACTCTGACTCGACATGTTTCATGATTAACTTTATTATTTTTAAGGTCTAGTGTTTGGCTTATAATTTGCTCGCTAAACTAACCGGTATAACTATCTTAACTAAGCCTGTGACCCTAAGACCTTACAGTTGCCAGCGAAAGCCTACACTTAGTTAAATGTTTAACACGTTTCAGTTTTAGCTTCCAGCTAAGTCTTCAACTAAGAGATATAATGGGTAACCTGTATGTATAATTTAGGATCAGAACAACTATAAATGTTCCTGCCTAGCATAAGATACAGCATATTAACCTGTTACGCAGAAAACAAAAGCGTTGTTTTTATATGTTATGCCTCTCACACTCTCTAAGTGATGTACATCTTTACTGACCACGTCCTTACTTAAAAATTGTGTGCAAGATTTCATGTCTACCCCTATGTTCAAACTATGTCTAACGTGCTAGAGGATTGCCTTTGGGGTACCTCATAAGCAACTGTTAAAACTGTGCGCACTTCAAAAATAAAGAATTCAAAAAAAAAAAAAAAATCCTCCCCTCTGCCTGTGATATAATTACTGTACACAATGGGTCAATTAAATTATCACAGGCAGGAAAAATATACTTTTTACACATGTACTGTAACTTTAAAACTATACATCCGAGGGCGGCGCCTGACTTCCGGTACGGATGGCCGCACACTGAAAGAGCTCCGTACCTCAGGGCCCTAAATCAGCTATCTTCAGCAAGCTCAACCGCCCGAAAACCACCGAGGCTTACCCCTTTACTCCCCCAAAGCAAGTTCCAACCCCAGAATGGGTAGGAAAATGAGAACCGACCCGATGGTAGCGCCGATATTCCGCAACCGCGCTGACAAAGGCCGCACAGGCACAGAGGACCGGCGGGAAACTGACTCTGAGTCTGAGACAAGCGAGGTGGAAAAAGGTACTGCAGACCTCACCCCAATTACCAGAGGGGACCTGAAGGGACTTCTGAGGGACATTAACGCCAACGTGGCTGCAGAATTAGCCAGACACATGGCTCCCATTAAAGAAGGCCTGGAAGACCTGACCAGACGCACTCTAGCAGTCGAAGACAAAATGGAGGACATCTCCACCACGACTAGCAGACATGACACAGCTATACAAGACCTCCAAGCACAGGTACAAGCCCTTGAGAGCGCGCAAGAGGACCTAAACAATAGGTCGCGCAGAAATAATATCAGGATCAGGGGGCTCCCCGAATCCATTGCCCCTGACACCCTAAACACCACCCTCAGAGAAACATTCAGCGGAATGCTCCCCGAGGCCCCCCCAGCTGAACTCATCATCGACAGAGCACACAGAGCTCTCAGAGCCCAGCCTCCATCGAACACACAGCCTAGAGATGTCATTGTCCGCCTCCATTATTTCCACGTGAAAGAAGCACTGATGAGGGCCGCACGAGACTCCCCAGTCCACGTAGACGGACACCAGGTTCAATTATTCCAAGACCTGGCCCCTAGCACGCTTTTCAAAAGGAGGATCCTCAGACCACTGACTCAAGCTCTCACGAGACAGAACCTCAGGTACGCTTGGGGGCACCCCTTTAAGCTAATGGTCCGCAAAGGAGACAGGACCTACACTCTCCACGACACAGCGGACGCTGCAGACTTTGCGGCCCAACTAGGCCTACCTCGCTTGGAACCGGATCCAGACAGACAACGAGAACGTTGAGAACTACCAACCACTGCAGGAAGAAACTGGCAATCCCAACAGAGAGGTCGCAGACCCTCCAGAAGAGACCAGTCCCAGCATTAATCCTGGACTTAGACACCTGCCTTCCACCCGGCCGCCTAGCCGACCAACCGGGAACAATCCCACCTGCAACCACCCCTCACACTCCTAAATAGACTCCACTTGCCATCCCCAAAGCAGCATGACAACGCATCGCCCCGAACAAAGACCCTGAAGATATGGACACGAGATGAACAATCAGACTGGCACACAACACACCGGCTACTAATTCATCACCGGCACATAAAGACTTATCCCCAACGCCCCTCTGCCTACATCCCTCCTCCACAGACAACCACCCAAGGGACACTAACCATCGACAGGACCACCTGCAGCTAGACCACCGGCTACCATGCCCCGGCGGACAAGAAAACTAAACCCGGGGACCGCACACCCGCCAGGGCCCACGAACTTTCTCCACCAGCTCCATAGAACCGGGACATTGCCTTACTTGGCACACCCAACACTCATAAAATGCTTATATCTATGCATGGGCGGGAGAAAAGGGTAGAGGGAAAAAAGGGGATAGCACACTGGACGGACACGGACCGAAACCACGGCCTCGCATTCACCACTAGGGAGGCCCCAAACCCAAGATGGGCCCTCCCAAATTAGAAACACCACCATGACAAGGACGCAGGTTTAGGGAACGACCCACCCCGACCCTAGGGACACCACACACACCACAACCCATGGACCCCCGAGCATAGATGCCAGCTCTCCATTCTCCCTACTAAACACCCCCATAGGCCCACATCACCACCAAACAGCCGCCCATAGACCCCCTCACGAGAGACCGAAAACCAACAGACATGAGGAGGGGACCTTAGGCGATCTCTACAAACCTCGCACCCCCTAATGACAGTCCGAGGACCACAGACAGGACGCCCACTCCAAGGACTCATAGCACCGACACCTTAGTAGACGACAGCAACGATAACACAGGTGAACCATGCTGAGGGATCCGGTGGGGAAGCGGGAGGGAAGGCAGGGTATGTCTGGAATTGTCAAACTGAATGTATCACATATAACGCTAATATGTTCTTTTCCTGATCTCTTTCTTATATACTCGTATATAGGTTCCAGTGTACAACACGTTTTACTCTACCATTCCATGTATAATACCTTTAACGTTTGAAATGTTTTGTTCCCACTAAGGGGGAGGAAGGGGACAACCCAAATGGACAAACGACAGACCAGACGGGCAGGAGAGCCCAGAGAGGCCCCACGGAGACTTTCACTGCGGACGACACACCTACTAACTCCACCACACCTCCGCAGGGAACCTGACTGTACCTCCTACGGAACGTTGGACGACACTCCCCACCGCCTGCTGGCCTAAACTGTAAGTCCAGCAGCAACACACACACACACATACTCGAACCCGGCTGGTCCGGGTTGCAGGGACCCACGCCCCTCCGTAACCCCCAAATACCCCCTACCCCACCTCAACACCAACCCAATCACCCACTCCCAAAGGGACACCTCGCACACACAGCCACGCAACATGCCGACTCACCTCAAATGCACTTCCATCAACGCAAAGGGCCTCAACTCCCCCAAGAAACGTCACGCACTACTCAGATGGGCCCAGAGGCAGCAAGCCGACATCCTCCTAGTCCAGGAAACCCACTTCACCGCACTCAAACACTTCCCCCTCACGAACCGGACATACAAAACTAGCTTCCTAGCCAACTCCCCAACGCCCAAAACCAAAGGGGTAGCCATTATCTTAAGAGGCACAAGCCCCTTAACAGATATAACCGCACACCCTGACCCCTCAGGACACTTCCTCACAATAACAGGGAGAATAGGCACCAATCATTACTCCTTTTGCTCTATATACGCGCCTACCCAACCAGACCCAGACTTCTGGAATACATTCTCCGCACACATAGCCACACTATCCAACACCCGCCTCATCATAGGCGGGGACTGCAATGCAGTACACTCCCCACACCTGGACAGAACACGCCGCACACAACCTCCACACCGACCTGCCAGAAATGACACACTGTTCCAGCAATTCCTCTCCTCTCGAAACCTCATAGACATCTGGCGCGCCCAACACCCCTCCACCAAAGACTTCACCTTCTACTCTAACCCCCATAACTCATACTCGCGGATTGACCACTTTCTGATCTCCCTCAACGTCCTCTCCCAGACAAAGTCCACGAGCATAGGTACGATATCATGGTCAGACCATGCCGACATCAACCTAACACTGTGCATTGCAGACATCACACGTCCATGGACGTGGAAACTAAATCCCATACTACTACATGACCTCCCCATCACAGACACCATCTCCAAAGACCTATCAGACTACTTTGAACTAAACTCAAACCCAGTAGAAATATCCCCCACGACCCTGTGGACGGCGCACAAAGCGGTCATCAGGGGCAAACTCATAAGCTTAGCCTCAGCCCGGAAAAAACGTAGAACACAACAGATCACAGACGCAATAGTGGAGATACACCGCCTCTAAGCCATACACAAAGGGACCAGAGACAGCAACACCCTAGATCAATTGACCGAAGCCCGAACCCTACTAAAACGCCTCACCATGGAGGACACCGCGAAAGCCCTCCAGTGGCTCAAACAGAAATACTACGAAAAAAGCAATAAAGCTGACACCATGCTGGCAAGACGCCTAAAACGCCGCATTGAGGCCAACAAAATCACAAGCATACGCGACCCAGGCCAAAACATATGCACCCAACCCGACCAGATAGGCTCCATATTCCAATCTTACTACCAACAACTCTACAACCACACGACACCACTAGGAGACACCACGCAGGACGTCTCAACCCTCACACAGACATTCCTGAACGCACTTAAGCTCCCAAAGCTAACCACAGAGATTAGCCAGACACTAACAGAAGACGTAACAGTGGAAGAGATGACTCTAGCCCTCCGCGCATTCCAGCCCAATAAAAGCCCAGGCCCTGACGGATTCGGGGCAATATACTACAAAACCTTTAGCCACCTCCTGCTCAAACACCTCTGCCCGGTATTCAATGCCATGCTGCGCGGCGAGAAGCTGCCGACAGACATGGTAGCAGCAAACATTTGCCTCCTCCCAAAACCAGGCAAGACACTAGACGAACCAGGACATTACCGACCCATATCCCTCCTAAACGTAGACCTTAAAATCCTTACAAAAGTCATGACCAACCGCATAAACCCCCTACTACAAGCCCTAATCCATCCCGACCAAGTAGGCTTCATCCCCCACAGACAAGCGACAGACAATACCAGAAGGGCCATAGACCTCATTTGGTACACCACTCACAAACACACCCCCACGGCAATAATTTCCCTAGACGCCGAGAAGGCATTTGACCGCCTCCTATGGCCCTTCCTCTACCAGACCCTAACCCACTTCGGATTCCCCACACAATTCATCGCCTTCCTAGAAGCAGCCTACGCACATTCACAGGGTTCCCTCCTCCTCCCTAGCATTGCCCCCCCCACATTCACCATCTCTAACGGGACGAGACAGGGGTGCCCACTATCACCTATACTATTTGCCCTATCCCTAGAACCCTTACTGGAAGCATTACGATCTGACTCAGACATTGGAGGAATCACCATCAGAGACCAGACCTACAAGGCATCCGCCTATGCGGACGACATCCTCCTTACCCTCACAAACCCAAGCACCTCCATCGACCAACTTATGACACTGATCCATTCCTACTCTCGCATATCCGGCTACAAACTGAACGTCACAAAATCCGATCTAATGCCGATACACATACCCCCACATGAACTAACCAACATCAAGAACCAATTCCCATTATGCATCCGCCCAACGGCCATCGACTACCTAGGCATAAAGCTCACCGCCGACATCTCCACCATGTATCAAACTAACTACACACCCATACTTAAACGGGCACACGCAGACCTGCAGACATGGGCCCCACTAGGGATCTCGTGGCTGGGCCGAGTTGCCTCAATCAAAATGAACCTCCTACCACGGTTGCTGTACATCTTCCAGACACTACCCATAGCAGTTAGAATAGCAGACATAAAATCTTTACAGAAAGCGGTTAACAATTTCATATGGAACCACCGAAGGCCCAGAGTAAGGCGTGAAACACTATACGTCCCTAAACGATCAGGTGGCCTCGGATTACCCAACTTTATGCATTACCTATACGCTGCCCACTTATCCCAAATCCAAATGTGGCATCTCCCGCCCATGGAGAAAAGATGGGTGGATATTGAACACTCAATCTTTGGTCATGACCACCCCTCCCAATACATGTGGACCCCCAGACAGCACCGACCACTGCCCCCCCCAACCGCACCCACTATAACACACTCACTCGACCTCTGGGACAAAGTACACCTGAAATACGATCTCTCCTCGGAACTCTCCCCAATGACCCCGATTCTTAGGAATAAACTCTTCCCCCCGGGACTCACAGCCCAACACTTCGCCCAATTCGAGAGGAGAGGAATTGCCAGACTAAGCCACCTATACACGAACAACCAGCCCATCACCTACGAGAACCTACCCGAACCCAACACACTCACCACGTTTGACTACTTCCGCTTCATTCAACTCCGCAGCCTGGCAGCAACACCCTGCATCCAACAAGCAGGCAAATCCCAGCCCACTAAGTTCGAACGAGACTGCACCACAGCCCCGGCCAGAAAGGGACAAATTTCCGACATATTCCTCTCAATAGCAACCCACACAACCCATATCAACCTCCCATACATCAGGGCATGGGAGACAGACCTGGGCGCACCAGCTGACACAGGAGACTGGGCCGAAATTTGGGAAGCCACCGCATCGCTAACGATATGTGTAACATTCAAAGAACAGGCCTATAAAATGCTATTCCGCTGGTACCTCACCCCCCAGAGGCTAGCAAGCATGCACAGACTACCCACAAACCAGTGTTGGAAGCAATGTGGAGAAACAGGCACTTTCCTCCATTGTTGGTGGACGTGCCCAAAACTCCAACCCCTTTGGCACTCCGTAGGAGCAATCCTCACCAGAGTCCTGAATAACCCATGCCCCTTAGACCCATGGACCATGCTTCTATCCAAACCAATGGACACATTCACAAGAGCCGAAAACAAATTGATAGCAAGAGTGGCCCTTGCCACACGTAGAGCAATTGGCGAAGTATGGTCCACAACCACAACACCCAACCAACAAACAATACTTAGGAAAATCCAAGATCACATGGACATGGACAGGCTCACCGCCCAAATCCACGAAAACACCAAACAGTTCCACAAAACATGGGACCCTTGGCTCATGGCCGACACATCTTTACCCTGGTAAGACAACACATACCACATACCACAAATTAGCACCAGCAGAATATGAACCACGACCCTCACCTAATCACTAGCCCACCAACGCTACCTGAGACACACACCGAGGTGTACCCATCCCCCACCCACCCTCCCCACCCCCCACCCACCCTCTCCTCCCCCTCCCCGGGGGGGCCGTGGGACCCTGCAAGCGAACACTTACTCTCCACCGACGATCTGACCCCACCGGTCCGACGACCCCCCCATACAGTCCAGACGAGGACACCCCACCCACACCCTGACAGATGTACCCACCAGCCGCACCCCTCCTGTAATCACAGGACCACTCACGACGCAACTACCACACCTACACAGACGCGGTACCCACCCCACGAGACAACCACTTCCTATCCCGAGGACGATCCTGACAGGAAGACCGAAAGGGCCATACACGGCCAAAACAACTCGGAAAGAAGCTAATTCAGCAACGAAATTAAGATCATGTAATATATGTACGCTGATCCGACACTTGCTGTTACAACGCTTGGACCCTACAACCTCCCCCCCCTTTGTTTCCTTTCATCCTGTACCCCTGCCCTTGAATACCCAATTCTACAAATAAGGAATCTTAAACAAAAATAGGGCATCCGTATCCCCTTCATTTTCTATTCTTGTACCCCTCCCTAACCCTTAGATCCAGAGCAGCAACGAATGTTACATACAGAGTACAAATGTACTAACAAACATCCGATAATGTAACCAAAGATAGACCGTACCTAACCTGTTTCTTATGTATGATTGTCATTCACATGGTAAATAAGCTCTGCGATCTTTGTAACTATAACCTTATTCCCTTGTTTTCTTCTGTACCCCTACCCCAATGACACTGAAAACAATTCAAAATCTGACAAAATAAAGAATTATAAAAAAAAAACTATACATCCAGTCTCCATAAAAAAAGCACATATTATTACTCAGCATACTTCAAATATGGACACTCTCAAAAATCATACAAATCCCTCCAGTAGTTAAAAAGTTAGCCGGAAGTCCTTTGTGTTCCATAGATTTGGGCTGTGCGGTCGTTAATTTCCCTCAGAAAAATGACTTAGTCTCACTGTATGTTCAAATCTCCAAACGGGACTTAGATGCTGTGGCTGAAAACTAAGTGGAGGAGAAGGTAAGGGTCAGCGGTGTTCATTCAAATGTGTAGCCGATTTAAGTTCTATAGCTTCAGGGGCACACACCGCTGACCGTGTTCAACTGAATAAAGATGTCCACCGCCACATGTTCGTTTGTACGAACAGCGGCCACCCAGCGGTCGGCAATTTACCTACAGCAGCCTCCCAGCCTGGGAGGTAAATTGATGGCACACTTCCACTTCTGTGTGGTCCGCCTGTGTGGTACTTAGTTCAGTAAGCCCCATTTACTGAACCAAGTGGGAAAAAGACACGAACAAGTTATTTTACAGGTCTGGGGACATAGTTTTAAAGGGACATTGTTCACCAAAGTCACAATGTGCCCACAGACGGCTCTTAAAGGGCCATACACATCAGGGCCATAGTCATGAGGAAGGAGGCTGGCAATTAGGCTTCTCCATAATCCAGGGGAACAGGGCAATTTGTCACTTAAAGGAACAGTGAAAAAATACATTTTGTAACAGTGACCTTGAAGATAGGTCAAGGAGAGCAAACTTAAGATTTCGGAACATACCCGAAGATATTGAAGACAACAAATTAAAAGATTTCTTAACGAAACTGTTCAAATGCTTAGACGTGTCAAATGACAACTATAGACAGATGCCGTAGACTCCCATGTAATAGATCAACACTAGAACATTTTCCACGTGATGTTATAGTAGCCTTCCATTCTTATGATCTTAAATGGAGAGTTATACAAGCGTTCAAGAGAAGTAATTAATTGGAAGATAAATTTAAGGACTTAAAAATAATGCCAGATGTCTCTTATGAAGCAACAAAATCTAAAATGTGGATTTCCAACTTCCCTAAGAGTTATGTATGAGAGCAATTGGTATACATTTCATAGCCATGAACAAGCTATTGAATGGATGAAAAATAAAAAATGTTTGTAACATTCAAAATAAGTTAGGGGGTTTGGGAGAGTTTGGAGATGGGGGAGAGGGGAATGATGGGTGGGGCATGGGGTGTTAACTAAGGGAGACACAAAATTGTCACTATAAAAGTTAATTTAATTTAATAGAACTACACTTAGTTTATAACAGAGAAGTTAAACACAAAGACACATGAGAATAGAAAGGCAGATTAAAAGTATTATAGGATGGTAGATGTATTAGGTGATATACCCGAGTTAACGTAAACTTAAAAGTTTCATAATATAAACCTCTAATAGAGGATATATACCTATATAGGGTCTAACACCAAGTTATAAGATAATAAATTAATATTTACATATTAAGATAAGGATTAAAGTTTTGGAAAGGCTAGAAAGTTCTATATGATTACACAGGCAAATGTGTGTATTGAAATAATGTATAATGTATAACAAAATGACATTTACTGACTAAAAATATGAGGGTATTGACCAAAGATAAAAATGGAATTCTATAGGAGAATAGCCCCTAACTCAGGAACTAACCCCTTCTCTCTTAAGATTCACCAACCATGTTTCCTGTCCACCTATAAGGTATAAGAATTAGAGTATTATCATTAAGTTATCATTGAAAAGGATTATCTTAATATACTCAAAGGAACCTTTGGAGTAGATGTAACATTTATAAGTTAAGGAAAAAGAAAAAGAATAAAGGGGTAAAGAAAAGGAGAGGAAGAAGGGAAAGGGGAAAAGGGAAGGGAAAGGGGAAAAAGGGAAAGGAAAAAAAAGAAAAGAAAATAAATACCTCCTTTTGATGTCATGATTTAGCTTAATCCATCCAAATAATATGAAGGGATTGAGAGTTGAAGGAAAGCAACATTTCATGGATTGTATAACTAGAAAATAAAAGGCGGAAAAAGGGTTTAGTTGCTAACAGAGACATCTCTCTTTATTCCACCTTTAAGCTGCCCGCCCCTCACTCTATTGGGCCAAAAAAATTTAAGGTGAATATAGTGAGAGTTCCCCTCCCTATGGGTACTAAGAAGGTACTCAGGACTTGAAGGCAGAGTAGGTCTTCAAGATATATGTTAGTTAGTGTGATAGTGTGATAGGAAGTGTGTATTGTCTTATTATTGTGCTTGTTGGTTGTTGCTTTTTAAGACGTCAATGCTGTGGTGCTTATTAGGTGGTAATATGGAGTAATGCTTAGGGTAATCTTGATAAATGCCCACTGTCTTAACTCTCCTGAAAAAAGGGGTTTCCTGTGCAATACCTTAGTGAGCGAAAAAGCACAGGTAGGTATTGTGCAGGAGACGCATTGGGTTCAAGAGCATAGGAAATTATGGAAATGTAATGAATTTCCTATAGTTTATTCCAGTTTAAAAGAAAAAGAAAAAGAAATGCGGAGTAGCAATAATTTTCTCCAAGAAGTGCAATTTCAGTGTCAATATAAAAAGTTAGATCAGGAAGGGAGATTTATTATTTTAATAGGGCAAATGAACGGGCTAGATGATACGCTAGTTAATGTTTATCTACCAAATAAGGCACCTACAAGACTACTAGCAGAAGTCCTCAAATTGATAGAATCAATTCGTAAAGGAACCTTGTTGATCGCGGGAGATTTTAATTGTGTGGCAGACCCTGTCTGGGATAAGTTTGTGAGTTCCGGGATGACCATAGATAGAAATGTAGTAAAACAAGCAGCATCGTTGAATAGATTAATTAAGAAACATGATTTATCTGATTGCTGGCATCTTTTTCATCCAGGAGAAAATAATTATACCCATAGATCTATTCCTCACAGGTCAGCGGCCAGAATCGATATGGTAATGGGGAATCATGATTTGGTGAATTCTAAAATATTATTATTAGAGATAATATATGGTCTGACCATGATTTTTGTATTAGTTGAATTAAAAGAAATATATAGACGTTCATCTCCAGCATGGAGATTGAATGATACTCTATTGGATGCAAACGATAATACGGAGTACATTGAGAAAATGTCAGATCTAATTTTCAAAGAGAATGCTTCAGAGGAAATCTCTTCTGAATACCTCTGGAATGCGTACAAAGTAGTAACTGCATACTGGATCAACTTGGCTAGTCGGGAAAGACGCAAGAGAGGAATTAGCTTATCTGACCTCTATATCAAATATTTTAACCTTTCGATTGAAAATAAAACCCATTTTTCTACAGAAAACACAAGTTTGGTAACAGAATACTGAGACAGAATTAATCAAAAGATATCGACTAGAATATAATATAATCTAATTAAATTAAAAATTAACTTCGGGGGCAGAGCTTAACCACGGAGCGGAGCGGTCGCATGGCCTCAGAGCTCCTACAAACTGATATTAAAAAATGCCGGATTGGGGCAAAAAAACCCCAGCAAAACCCACTGCAAACATCCAACGAGCAGGGGAACACAGTATGGGTCGAAAGACCAAAAAACAAAAACCGGACGGGCAACGGCAAAGCCTGGACATTGCAGAGCTGCTGAGGCCCAAGATGGCCGACTACCCAGAGGCCTATTCAGAGCTATCAGAAGAATCCTCACTGGAGGAAGAAATGTACACCTTGCCAGCCGGGCGGGCACATAAGCCGAAACACTTGAGCTCCGATACTACGCCTGTCACAGCAGAAGTGCTGAAGAAACTTTTGGCAGACCTGCAGGCTAACATCCACTCTGATGTGACCAGTCTGCACACAGACATCCAAGGCCTGTCAGGAAGGCTGAGCACCCTGGAGAACACCTCCGACACCCACGAGGTGCAAATCACATCCTTACAGCAGGAGATACAGGGGCTGAAGAAGCGCAATGCGGACTATGATCGGGGATTTGCAGCCCTGGAAGACGCGTGCCGCGCAAACAACATGGCACTTTCAGAACCCCAAAACCAGCAAGCGCGCCTAGCACAGCCACCAGAGACCTTATCATATGCTTCCAACAGAGGAAGGACAGAGTGGCGACTCTGGCAGCCGTCCGAGACCACACGCCATACCAGTTCGAATCAATGTCGCTCACTTTCTTTGCGGACATCTCGGGCGATACACTGGCCTGGCGGAGGTCCCTCAAGCCCTTCACATGCCTCCTAACACAACAAGGGATACAGTACAGATGGCGATCTACCCGCTCCCTCTCCGTCCTACATGACAATGCCAGACATGAAGTCATGGACCTACAGGGGGAACAGAGCCTACTACCCACACTGGGATTATCTCAAGCGAGGATGAAACCCGCAGAAACACGCGGAACACCACATAGATGGAACCCGGAGAAGGCTCAAGCACTGCCGCCTCCACCTGATGCCTGCAATGTGACTTTTCATGTAACCTAAGGACCTTTGGCATTTGCCACATTCTAGTCACCCCAGCGTACAACATTCCACACATCCCGTATGCATAGACCCTGTAACGGACCGTTTCGCTCACAAGGGGATAAAAAACGTTTAGGCGATAATCCCCTTCCAGATAGACCAGCAGCTACTGCAATCACCAACCTCCCGAACTCCAAACTGCACGAATCCCCCAACTCCCGAACAAGAGACACACGAACCCTGGAAGCAGCCGAACAGGAAAAGCAATACGAATAGCTTACACTCCTGGCAATCGGCATACAGTCAAATTCCCCCCAAGAATGAGACAACACTTCACTTTGAGGGTTAAGCAGGAACTCAGGTGCTGGGACACCCAGCCTGGTTTTTATTACAGTTGTTGCAAATACAGGACCGCCCACAGGGAGGGATAAAACAACCAATCATATCACAGTTACATCCCACATATTCCCTCCCCTTATCCTGAGAGGAAAGTCAATTACACACACAGTTAAAACATACTTTCTACCCAACTTTCATAACTCTAAAACCATACATCCAATCTCCATAAAAATAACATATTTAGACTCAGCATACTTTAAACATAAACATTCTCAAAAAATCATACAAATCCCTCCAGTATATCAAAAGTTAGATGGAAGTTCTTTTATGACCGACCGCAAGCACATTTTCTTGCCCAAAACAGTTCCATGGATTTGGGCTGTGCGGTCAGTCAGTTTCCTGCATAAAAACGGCCCAAAGTCCCATTCGAAGAGTTGCCGGTACTTTGACTTTAGTCGAAGTGTCGAAGTGTCGGCGATGGTAAGGGTCGGCGGTGTTCGACGTTAAAATGGCCGCCGCCACATGGTCCTTTGTCCAATGCCGGTCACTTCGACGACTTCGACAACTTTAGTAACTTCGGCACTTCGGCTGCATCCGAAGTGCCATAGAAAAAGTGCCAATCCTTCTCCCACAGTAATTAAAGGGCCAGAATGAGTGACATGCACTCTGTTAGGACCGAACACTGTTTTTAAAGGGCCCAATCTCCCAGGGCCATAGTCCAAAGGCAGCAGGCGGGCAACCAGGCTTCTCCAGTTCACAGTGGCGAGGTTGGTTTCGCCACAGACCCCACTAACCGGCACCCACTGACCCTGCTCTCACGATGTACCAAGATGGCTACCACATGCTGAATAATCTTCCCCCCCCGCCAGCCCCATGCCCTAGCAAGGGACAAACAAACAAAGAGCTTAACCTGGCGGTATAATTTCACCCACCCAGTACATAAATGCATGACTAGACCGACCAGTTATACAAGGCCACCATAGATGTACATAGTTAAACGCAAAGCAACCTCGTATACATGTATAACACATAACACAACCGCAATAGTTTACGCGCAATCTATAACACTCCTGCACTTTTATGCTGCAGATACTCACTTCGCCTATGTGGCGCATTTAGTGTAATAATAGGTTGTTCAGCCTTGCGGTTTGCGACAAAATAAGCGGCAAACACAGTCAAATAATGCTAAGCTACGATGTTACCAGTTTACCTAACTTGTATATAATGTAAAAATTGTGCATGACCCCCCGACCACCCCTATGTAATACATGTCGAGTCGCCTAAGGATTGCCGTTGGGGTACCTAAGGCTTGCTGTAGCCTCTATATGCACTGCAAAAAAAAAAAAAAAAAAAAGAAATGTAAAATTAAATTCTATTATCGAAATAGTAAAGTAGATCGAATGCTGTCGAATAAACTGAAAAAACAAAAAATTGATTAGAAAATTTACTAAATAATTAAAGGAGATGAGATTTTTTTCCAAACCAGTAGAAATAGGAAATCAATTTAAATTATATTATGAAAGGTTATATAATTAGTCAGCTTTAATACCAAAAATGTAAAAAGATCAACTGAAATCTCTGAATAGAGAAATTAGCCAAGAAGAGGTTAGTAATGTAATTCATAGATTAGATAATAATAAAGCTCCAGGTCCAGATGGGTTCTCTAATGCAGTTTACAAATATTTGGGAAAAATCATTATCCCACATTTAATAGCTATGTTTAATGAAATAGCTGCTAAAAGTAAGGCATCAGAGGACCTATCGAGGGCAAATATTATTCAGATTTTAAAGCAGGATAAATCTCCTACTGAACTGGCCAATTATCGTCCGATCTCTCTTATTAACGTGGATGTAAAATTATACACATCTATTTTGACAGAGAGAATCAAACGAGTGCTCCCATCAGTTATTCATGAGGATTAAATTGGTTTCCTTTAAGGTAGACAATCATACAATAATACAAGGAGAGTGATTGATTCACTGGACTGGGCTCAGTGCAAGAGGGTTCACCTTCTGACCTTGTCGGTGGATGCAGAAAAGGCCTTCAACGGCGTTGGATGGGGATTTATGAAGGGATTGATCCAGTTTGGGTTTACTGGTTGGATAGCGTGAGCAATCGAAGCGCTGTATTCATCGCCTAGAGCTAGAATAATTGGTTATGATATATGTTCTAGTTGGTTGAATATTTCAAATTGAACCAGACAGGGCTGCCCATTATCACCACTACTGTATGTACTATGTATAGAGCCTCTCGCGATCAACATAAGGAATAACTTGAATATTACTGGAACTGTGCTGGAGGATAGACATTTCAAAATGTGTCTGTATGCAGACGACATTCTAATTTTTATAACTAACCCTAATGAATCCCTTCTGGAGAATATGAAAGAATTCCAAAAATATAGCTGTATAGCTAAGTATAGAGATACCCTTTATTCACTTAAAAATAAATTTGAATTTGGGTGGAAGGAAAGAGAATTCCAATATTTAGGTATCACAATCACTTCAGACCCTACAGATATAATGAGTGTTCATTTTCTAAGACTCATTAAGGATACAAACAATCTTTTAAAAGAATGGGGCTCTTATGAGATTTCCTCGTGGGGATGGGCGAACACAATCAAAGCCTATATTTTGCCAAAATGGGCATTTTTATTTAGGATGATTTCATTGTCAATCGCTAGTAATTGGTTAGATATAATCCAGTCAACTTTTAAAAGTTTTATTTAGAGAGGTAAAAAAAAACCTGTATGATTACAAAGGCCTTGGCTAGAAGAAGATATCAAACGGGATTTGGATACCCTCTAATACAGGACACATATCAAGCGAATATGATTCTACATATATATAAAATACAACTAAAAAAATCAATGAGCCAACCTTGGTATGCGATACAAATCCAATAAGGCAGAGATAGATAATCTAGCATCTCTCTTATGGTGCGATATTGGTAAATCCAAATATGTAGTATTAAAAAATAACTCTATCATTATGCACCAAACTATGAGCAAATGGTATAAAATTAAAAAAAACTCTGCACATTTCTAATAGAATTTATGAAGGACCTAATATAAAAACCATCAAATTAATTATTCCCGACATTAACCTGAGGAGGAGTTGGCAAAGACAGAATGTCTCAATAGTTAAAGTTTTATACAAGGGTTCCCGGCTACTCTCTTTTGATGAATTAAAAGTAACGTTTGATTTAACAAATAAAGAATTGTTCAACTGCATACGAATACATAGCTTTTTGAAAGAACATGTACTACACGAAGATAAAGGAATAGGTAAGTTACTAAATAAAATATTTAAGGGATATGAAATTAAGGCAATTTACCCAAAAGCAAAAGAGTTAATGAAAAATGAAATATCAATTCAGACCCCCTCCCCCTTTAATAAATGGGAGCGAGACTGTCTGATAAATACACAGTTCAAGGATTGGGGTGCAGCATTTATGAAATTGAAATCTACTAGAAACACAGATTAAAATCGTATATAGATGGTACCTAGTACCAAGTAGATTAGCAAATATCTCTCAGACTAACACCGCTATATGTTGGAGATGTATTCAATCAGAGGATAATATGGAAGATATTTGGTGGAGTTTCCTAGGATTAGAAAATTATGGAATTATGCTTTTGATATAATCAGAAGATCTAACTGATGTCACCTTGGATAGAAAACCTGATGTTGTACTGTTACACCTTAATTGACAACAACATTCTAAATCCTACGCCACTTTGGCAATACATTGTTTTATGGCAATTAAAGTTCTTCTTGCCAGACATTGGAAACAAATAGAAGTTCCAGCAAAAGATCATTTTAGAAATCAATTGCTTTACTGGTTCGAAATGGAGAAAAGGATCAGTATATCAAATCCAAGAATAAACCATAATCAAATATCGAAGTACGAAAACTATCTCAAATTTGTTAAGAGTTACCAGAACAGATTACCTGTTGGGCACGACCAAGACCCATAAATACTAGAGTGTTGTATCGATGAAGGGAAATTTAGCTCCACAGCCTTGACACCTAACCCGAAGGGAAAGTTAAAGATAACAATATTATAAACTTCTGGGAAGATATAAACCTCCCTTTTGTAGAATGAATGATTTTGTTATATGTATGATATGTGTCTGTATTTAATGTTTTTATATGTCTGTTATCTATTTAATTGTGAAAAACAATACAGAACAAACTTTAAAAAAAACTAAATAAAAAAATTGAAATTTAACTTGGAAGTCAATGTTCAACATGGTATACTGTAGCCACAGTCAAAGTAAAAGAACAATGATTCAGTGCAGCATAATTATCCTCATGTTTCATTCACAGTCCTCCAGTATAACAACCCCACAGTGCCCAAGTATAGCGACCCAAAGCCATGCTGAACACTATCAGTACAATAATCCAATGTTCTGTTGAGGACCAAACTATTAATATGTATCAGTTCATCATCCTTCCTCTCTGCATCAATCTCCTCTCAAGTAAAATTGCCTAGTTCAGTATCACTCCATCTTATATACTGTCCCCATGCATCCCCAATACAATACCTTACCCTGTTCATCAATTCATATACAGGGTAATGGCTGCTGCTTGTAGTGGTTATGGTACTAAGCGTCCTCATTTCCCTATATTCACTTTGTATTGCCTTTAAATCAGACACAATGCTTTTGTTTTGGTTAGCTTGTCTCAGGTTACATGCTCTCTGTAATTCACATCTGTAAGATAGTACTGCATAGTTACACAGATATAAATGTGGGTGGAAAACAGATGGAAGAGCCTTGCAAGCACAACAGTTTATAGCAGGATACAAATTCTGTGTGAGAACACAGGAGGGGCAGCTCGTGAAACTTCAGAAAGTATATTTAGACAAGGTTTATTCTTCATGCGTATTGCTGACTTGAAACAATCCTTTATAACTAATAATTATTTGTTAGAATTGCAAGTGTCTGTTTTGGAATGCCCTAAGCGGGGACAGATTAACAACTCACAGCGCCTCAGACAATAGGATTTCAAAGGCTCCCTACTTAAAAATACCATCCACATTCAAACCCCACCATATTCAAGCACCACACACCAGACAGAGTGGAGACTGTGCCGCCATTAGTAATCTGTCGGTAGCATAATGTGTGTGTTGATGACAGAAGTCCAATGTGCAACAATTTACATGAGCCAGATCACAACTCTAGTTCTGTGGTGGCTATAGACGATGCAAGAGGTGGACTTACATCTCCAGCAGCAATGTGCATTAACTCTGTATGTGCAGCATTACTAAAATGACTCCAAGCACCCTAAATGCTTATCACTTTAATTGTGAAGTATTATTTGTAGCATTATTTAAGCACTCTAATGTATGCTATTTATAGCACCTTATTGCACAACTTGTTATAAGTAACAACAATGTAAACAATTCTATTCATGTGATATGTTGAAATATATATCATGTGATTTGGTGGGAGATTTGAATTTCCCTCCCTCTTACTTCCTGCTCATTGCACTATATGTATGATTCACCGTGTGTGACACCTCAGCATGAGAAAGACTGGTTACTGGTATAAATATTGCTCTGTCTCTGTTTTGCACTTTAATAAAAGGACGCTAAGAAATTGTTGACATTGCTTTATTTTATTTTATCATGGTCCGTAACAAAGTGCCCAACTAGTCAGACTGCCATTTTAAATGGGTGATTTTAGTAGGAAATAATGTAATTTCACAGAGTATGTATCCTCCCACAAACATTGCAGTGGTTGGATCGGGCTCCTACTCCATCAACATCAGCTCAATCCAGGAACTTAATGCGAGTGCCATGCACACATTAGGCATTCTCTTCGGGAAAGCATTGACTCAACAAGCTGGACGTCCTCATGAAAAACGTTAGGACATCCATTGTTGTTTCAGGGAGTCAAACCCTGTGAAATTGCAGGAAGCACTTCCAGTGGCTGTTTGATCGCACCTTTTATCATTTGCTCTCGAGTACCCCCTCACCCAACAACCTCAGCCGAACCCCCTCAACTCACGAGGAACCTTAATTCTATTAACCTCCAGCAGCTGTCAGCTGATATTGATTCACAACTCCTATCCATCTCTTCCCTCTCCTGTCTCTAATTGGACATTTCCACATATAACACTACCCTGACCTCTGCCTTGAACAATGCAGCCTCGCTCCAAACATACACCTCGAGAAGGACACTCACCCAAACGATGCATACTAAATCAACACGCTACCTGCAAAGTTGCTACTGTTGTGCTGAATTATACAGGGAGTGCAGAATTATTAGGCAAATGAGTATTTTGACCACATCATCCTCTTTATGCATGTTGTCTTACTCCAAGCTGTATAGGCTCGAAAGCCTACTACCAATTAAGCATATTAGGTGATGTGCATCTCTGTAATGAGAAGGGGTGTGGTCTAATGACATCAACACCCTATATCAGGTGTGCATAATTATTAGGCAACTTCCTTTCCTTTGGCAAAATGGGTCAAAAGAAGGACTTGACAGGCTCAGAAAAGTCAAAAATAGTGAGATATCTTGCAGAGGGATGCAGCACTCTTAAAATTGCAAAGCTTCTGAAGCGTGATCATCGAACAATCAAGCGCTTCATTCAAAATAGTCAAAAAGGTCGCAAGAAGCGTGTGGAGAAACCAAGGCGCAAAATAACTGCCCATGAACTGAGAAAAGTCAAGCGTGCAGCTGCCAAGATGCCACTTGCCACCAGTTTGGCCATATTTCAGAGCTGCAACATCACTGGAGTGCCCAAAAGCACAAGGTGTGCAATACTCAGAGGCATGACCAAGGTAAGAAAGGCTGAAAGACGACCACCACTGAACAAGACACACAAGCTGAAACGTCAAGACTGGGCCAAGAAATATCTCAAGACTGATTTTTCTAAGGTTTTATGGACTGATGAAATGAGAGTGAGTCTTGATGGGCCAGATGGATGGATTGGTAAAGGGCAGAGAGCTCCAGTCCGACTCAGACGCCAGCAAGGTGGAGGTGGAGTACTGGTTTGGGCTGGTATCATCAAAGATGAGCTTGTGGGGCCTTTTCAGGTTGAGGATGGAGTCAAGCTCAACTCCCAGTCCTACTGCCAGTTTCTGGAAGACACCTTCTTACAGCCGTGGTACAGGAAGAAGTCTGCATCCTTCAAGAAAAACATGATTTTCATGCAGGACAATGCTCCATCACACGCGTCCAAGTACTCCACAGCGTGGCTGGCAAGAAAGGGTATAAAAGAAGAAAATCTAATGACATGGCCTCCTTGTTCACCTGATCTGAACCCCATTGAGAACCTGTGGTCCATCATCAAATGTGAGATTTACAAGGAGGGAAAACAGTACACCTCTCTGAACAGTGTCTGGGAGGCTGTGGTTGCTGCTGCACGCAATGTTGATGGTGAACAGATCAAAACACTGACAGAATCCATGGATGGCAGGCTTTTGAGTGTCCTTGCAAAGAAAGGTGGCTATATTGGTCACTGGTTTGTTTTTGTTATGTTTTTGAATGTCAGAAATGTATATTTGTGAATGTTGAGATGTTATATTGGTTTCACTGGCAAAAATAAATCATTGAAATGGGTATATATTTGTTTTTTGTTAAGTTGCCTAATAATTATGCACAGTAATAGTCACCTGCACACACAGATATCCCCCTAAAATAGCTATAACTAAAAACAAACTAAAAACTACTTCCAAAAATATTCAGCTTTGATATTAATGAGTTTTTTGGGTTCATTGAGAACATGGTTGTTGTTCAATAATAAAATGAATCCTCAAAAATACAACTTGCCTAATAATTCTGCACTCCCTGTAGATTCATATTATGTTCAGACAGTGCAGCCCTTGCCCTAGACAAACAGTCATTCTTTTCCTCTCTCATTAGTTCATGATCCCGCAATACCAGGCGTCTCTTTGACACCTTTAGCTCTCTACTTCGCCCTGCTGTGGACACCCCTCAAATTAGCCTTACAGCCGATAGCTTTGCATGCTACTTTACCGACAAGATTGAACAGCAAAGGAAAGAATTTTCCCCAGCCTGCCTTTCTCTTTCTCAACCACATGTAGATCATGCCTTTCCTACCCTTCAGACTTTCTCCCCGGCTACTGATCCTTTCCCATCTCACCTTATCAGATCTCTGTGCCTTCCTTAAACATGCCCCTGTAGTACCTATCCTGAAAAAAAAACATCTCTTGACCCATCCTCCCCCTCTAACTATTGTCCCATATCCCTGTTTCCTTTTTTCTCAAAGCTTCTAGAAAGACGTGTCTTTACCCATATGTCTCACTTCCTCAATTCCAACTCACTGCTTGACCCTCTTCAATCTGGCTTCCAACCCCTCCACTCTACTGAGACTGCTCTTATCAAAGTTACTAGACCTAATCGCAGCTAAATCCAAAGGCCAATACTCCATACTAATTCTTTTTGACCTCTCTGCTGCCTTTCACACCGTTGATCATGCACTCCTTCTTCAAACTCTTCAATCACTCGGTCTCTGTGACTCTGTCCTCTCATGGTTTTCCACTTATCTCCCAATGCTCAGTGTCTTCTTTTCTAATGATACCTCGTCCCTTCCTCCTGTCTCGGTTGGAGTACCCCCAAGGCTCTATCCTTGGTCCCCTTCTATTTTCTCTTTACACTGTCTCTCTTGGCAAACGTATTACCTAATTTGGATTCCACTACCACCTGTATGCTAATGACACCCAGATATATCTCTCCATCCTGGACCTCTCCCCTGCCCTTCTGCAACATTTCACTGCTTGCCTTTCTTCCTTCTCTGACTGAATGTCCTCCCACTTTCTGAAACTCGATCTCTCTAAAACTGAGCTCCTTGTCTTTCTTCCTCCTAATACTAATCCTCCACTTTCACTTTCCCTTCAAGTTAGTGGTATCCACATCAGTCCATCCTTGCATGCGCGCTGTCTTGGTGTCATACTTCTGGCCTCACCTTTGAGCCTCACATCCAGCATGTTACCAAATCCTGTAGATTCCATCTTAAACGCATCCGCCCCTTTCTTACGCAAGATGTTACTAAGGAGATTGTCCATGCTATTTCCCAGTTACAGTCTGTAATGAATGCTGCCGCCAGACTGATTTTCCTCTCTAGTCGGTCCTCTCACACCTCACCCCTCTGTCAGTCCTTACATTGGCTTCCTGTATCCTATAGGAGTCAATTCAAAGTGCTAACCTACACCTATAGAGCATTGACCAATTCTAGCCTCTCTTATATCTCTTCACAGATCCATAGGTATGCCCCTTCTCGGTCTCTTCGCTCTGCACGTGACCTTCTCCTGTCCACTGCTTGCACCCATATGGCTAACTCACGCTTGCAGGACCTCTCGCGGGCTGCTCCTTTCCTATGGAATAATAGCCTGCCTACCGCCATCAGAATCTTCCCTAGTCTTCAATTGTTTAAGAAGTGCCTTAAAACCCTTCTCTTTAGGAAAGCTTATGGCCTCCCAGAGTATCCTCTACCTCACATACCTGTCTCTTGCTCTCTCTTAAAGGGCAGCACTCTACTCTCTCCTCCAGCTCTGCTTCACTCCCACCATATTTGATTGCTATCTCCTGTCCTAATGTGTTTTATACCCTACTTCCTATAGACTGTAAGCTCGTTTGAGCAGGGTCCTCTTCAACCTATCGTTCCTGTTAGTTTTCTTGTAATTGTCCTATTTATAGTTAAATCCCCTCTCTTATAGTATTGTAAAGTGCTGGCTGTTGGCGCTATACAGTATATTTATACACTATATGTATACTTTATGCCATCTGCCTTTCTGTAAATGTGCATTATTTAAAAAAATGTGCTATACTGGAGAAATGTAATTCAAGTGGTGACACTGTATTTGACAGCATTTATAATGTCCAGGGGGCAGACAACTAGTATAACAAGACTTGACAAGACATGAATGGCTGTAAATCGGCACTTTCATTTCCATCTATACATGACTCATCTTAGGTTATTTGACTTGCTTAGAAATGTCTCGAAGACACCATCTTGGATTAAATGCCAGCATACTTAATGATCATAAAGCCTATGGCTAAAATACATTTAAATCATGTTTGCATGCATACATTTTGCACTTTTAAAATGTGAATTATAACAAACCTGATTGCTACATTTTTAATATCCCCAGACAGACGATACTGCAACTGTGTTTAATTCTTAATGGGAAGATATAAGAATGTACAGTGTATCGTTGTTGTGTGATTCATATATATCATTCTGTACTCATACTACAGTTGCCAACAATACATTATTTCTTTCATGTTAGCTTTTAAATAATCAGATTTAACAAAGTAGTAGTATTTGTACACACGACTAAGGTATCATTTTCCATTTTGGAGAATGAATACCAAGAAATCCAAGAATATGGAATATAAAAGTCTTGTCCTTAACTCTCTGCCAGTTATGTCTAAACATTACAGTTGATTGTAAATTGTGTTTTCTGTTATGGTAAACTGACCTATAAGCTGGTTATCTGTCATGAAAATGTAATCAATAAATATATGCAGTTCCAAAGCTAGCCATTGCTTCCCTCGACTGCTTCCATATGTCCTGGTAAGTCTAATAAAAGAAGGATGAACGCTACCATTATAGAAAAACCCTACGTTTTAGCACCTCTAATGTACACAGGTACTAAATTAGGATTACACTGGCGAGCAAAATTTATATATTTTTTTCATTAAATTTTTTTAATATTTAATAAACGAACTGTATAGAAGACCACATTAATAAATATCACAGGAAATCCAATCAATGATAACTATTGTTTTCATTGCAAACAACCAAAGTAAAAACAAAACCAAAAATTAAAAAGACTTGTACACATCTCATTTATCACTTTATAAAAAAAAAAAATGACAAGTCGTTCTAAAACCTTAAATTCATTTTATTTCCAAGTTAAATCACTACAAAAGTGGACATGTTGAATGGGGGTTAATATTTATGTATAGCACTGCATGATTAGTATTATGGAACTTCACAACATACTGTTTTTATCTGTATATTTAGTGAACCTATTACAATGGTAAATACAGTGAAATTTTACAATAAGATTGCTTGCAACAGTGAAACATTAAACGTTTTCTGGCCTACTATCTTTCTGTCTAAGAAAAACCTGTTTAACAGGATCCTTTCTAGGATGTCACACACAACATTAGAACAGAAAGACAGAGGATGACAGCTGCTAAAAATTTAAATAGACTAGCTGTAACACTGAAGTACAAAACAATGACTTGGCTTAATGACTTGGCTTAATGACTTAAATACTCATCTCTTAACCCCAAGGAGTCCACCAGAGACAAGGGCTGCCATCAGGATATGACAACTGTTGTCAAAAGCCTGGCAATCCTCGGAGGCCTGGACTACTCGGGCCTTGGCAGAAATTGTTGTATGGGGTCCGGACCCACATTCCCAATGTGCACATATAATATATATATATATATATATATATATATATATATATATATATATATATATAGCGATTATTGCTAGATACACACTTTGTCCATTACACAAACACTTCATCCACTATACACACTGCATGGTCAGGTAGGTCTTTTTGCTGATGATACAAAGATATGTAACAGGGTTGATGTTCCAGGAGGGATAAGCCAAAAGGCAAATGATTTAGGTAAACTAGAAAAATGGTCAGAGCTGTGGCAACTGACATTTAATGGGGATGAGTGCAAGATAATGCATCTTGGACGTAAAAACCCAAGGGCAGAGTACAGAATATTTGAGTCCTAACCTCAACATCTAAGGAAAGGGATTTACGGGACTTAGATGACTTAAGACATTTAGATGACTTAAAGGTAGGCAGACACTGTAATAGAGCAGCAGGAAATGCTAGCAGAATGCTTGGTTGTATAGGGAGAAGTATTAGCAGTAGAAAGAGGGATGTGCTCATGCCATTGCACAGAACACTGGTGAGACCACGCTTGGAGTATTGTACGCAGTACTGGAGACTGTATCTCCAGAAGGATATTGATACTTTGGAGAGAGTTCAGAGAAGGGCTTCTAAACTGGTTCATGGATTGCAGGATAAAACTTACAAGGAACGGTTAAATGATCCTAACATGTATAGCTTAGAGGAAAAACGAGTCAGGGGGGATATGAAGTGGTAGAGGTTAACACAGTAAAGGAGTTTAAGCATGCGTGGGATAGGCATAAGACTATCCTAGGTATAAGATAAGGCCAGGGACTCATGAGAGTATTTAAAAAATTGGGCAGACTAGATGAGCCGAATGTTTTTTATCTGCCGTCACATTCTATGTTTCTATATAACCCAATCAAAGTTTAAAGGATCACTATAGGGTCAGGAACACAAAGGGTCCTATAGTGTTAAAACCACCATATAGCCCCCTGGGCCCCCCATGCCTCCATAAATATAAAAATATTTTTGTATTCAAGCCAGAAACTGCAACTCTGCATGCTGTTAGACTCAGAAAATAAACAAGCTGTCTGCTGACATCATCAGAAGTGGTAGCCTGACCCAATCACAATGCTTCCCCATAGGATTGGCTGAGACTGACAAGGAGGCAGATCAGGGGCAGAGCCAGCATGATTCAAACACAGCCCTGGCCAATCAGCATCTCCTCATAGAGATGAATTGAATCAATGAATCTCTATGAGGAAAGTTCAGTGTCTAGATGCAGAGGGAGGAGATACTGAATGTTTGGATGCATTTTAGGCAGCCATGACCCAGGAAGGATCTCTAACAAACATCTGAGGAGTGGCCAGTGAAGTTATCACTAGGCTGTAATGTAAACACTGCATTTTCTCTGAAAAGACAGTGTTTACAGCAAAAAGCCTTAATGTAATGATTCTACTCACCAGAACAAATTCAATAAGCTGTAGTTGTTCTGGTGACTATAGTGTCCCTTTAAGGGCATTTTCTTCACAAACAAAATTAAATGTGAATAGTAACATTTAGGCTATAATATCCAATATTTGACAAAAGCTGAATTGGAGATTTTTCCCAAAGAAGCACTTTTTACCTATATTTTGTAATTTGTCTCTTTAACAGAATACAATGCTCTGTTCGGGGAAAACAATCCAATAAAGAGACAGTTAGAAATAGACTGTGACATAAACTGAAAGAGAGACACAGCTAGGCAGACATAACATTAGAGAGAAACTACAGAAAATGTCCAGTAACAAAGTAACAGAATGAATACATTTTTAAACCATTTTAAATAATGCATTGTAAACATTAGAAAGACAATAGGTTTAATTAAAGGAACAGTTTAGACACAATGACAACTCAATTGAAATTAAGTTGTTATGGTGCCAGAATGTCCCTTGAGCTGGCCCCCCTTAAGTGGGTAAACCGCTCTCGAATGGTTTAACCACGAAGTTTGTGTTCTAGAAAATGGAAGGGCAGAGAGGCAAGGAGATTCGGTGCTGGAACAAAAACTTTTGAGAATGGTTTAAACCTTTAAGGTGAGCCAGTGTCAGGGACCTGATACCATAACAACTTCACTTAAATTAAGGTTTTATGGTGCATTAGTTATGGTATTGGGAAATTTCACATCTTAGGTCAAAATTTTTCTATTTCATCCCACCTTAATTTTGGACAAAGATTTAAAATTACTTTGTCACTTTGCTAAAACTGTACATTTGTGAATATTTGAAAAGGAAAAATTGGGGCAAGAACGTCTCCAGTAAGTGGAGATGGAGCCTCCCTGGATATGTAAACAGTATCCTAGATGGATGGTAGAAACAATGTAGTGATATTAAAAGGTAATATCACCAAACCGGGAATGATGACAAGTGTATAGTCTCAGGAGTCAGGGCTGTATTTACCACAAGGCAAACAAGGCATTTGCCTAGGGCGGCACTTTAAGGGGGTGGCAGAAAATGCTGCCCAAGCGCCCAGGCAAATGCCTTGTTAGCCTTGTTTCCTGGGGAGCCCAAGAGCTGGCAACCACAGGACCCCCGCCCCCCCCATGTGTTAAACTGGCGGCGAGGGAGTGCTGTATTCACCTCTTCGTGCTTCCTCGCACGCCCTTCTGTGATGCCGTGAGCCAGAGTATGACATCACTCCGGCCCCTGGCATCACTAAGCAGTGCGTGAGGGAGCTGAGCAAGCAGAGTTCTGCACAGCCAGCAGAGTTAGCCCTGACAGCAGTGCCAGCAACCCCAGCAAAGCCAGCAAGGAGCCCGCCCAGCAGCAGTCAGTGTCTGTCAGTGAATGTGTGTTTGTGTATGTCTGTGAGTGAGTGCTTATAGCTGTCAGTGTGTGTCTGTGAGTGAGTGAATGTATGTGTGCCTGTCAGAGTCGGTCAAATCAATTAGGATGTGTGTTTCTGAGAGTGTGTGTCTGTCAGTGAGTGGGTGTGTCAAGGTGTGTCTGTCAGTGAAAGTATGTGTTGGCTAAACAATGTGTGTGCCAATGACTGTGTGTGTCTGCGCCAATGACTGTGTCAGTCAGTGAGTGTATGTCAGTGCATTTATCAATGAGGGTGTGTGTCTTTCAGTCAAAAAAGCCCTTGACACGAATTGGTGGGACAAATTTAGATTACGGGGGTGTCTGAATTAAGTCATGCCTAGGGCAGCACAAATCCAATATACACAACTGTCTAGTCTAGTCGTATAAAGTGAATAACAACCCTAATAAGGCTAACCTCTACCTACTATATAATCCAACAATGAAAGGGGATATTAATGCTAATGCAATAAAACACTATCAGCGTATATCTGGCTTTACTGCAGGTGGCCAACATAGGCTGAAAATATAGAACTGGATATAGTAAGTACTAGTAAGTATATAAAGTGGGAGGTACTAGTGTGAAAATGATAATCATAATCCCCTAGAGATGTAACAATAAAAATATCTCTCAAATATTAATTATAGGGAGCCCGTGGGGCTAGTGATACACCCACTGGCTTACTACTGAATATAAATCTATACCTCTAATATGTGCAAAGTACCATGTCCCATTAAACAATATAATCACTGGAAACTATGAAGTATAGAGATAAGTAGAGAAGTATATCAGCCTCACTCCTTTGTAAACTTACTAGACAGGTAGTGGAAAGAAAATGAATTTAGATAGATAGTGAAGCCATTATGCCGTTAAACACATTGGATATAACCAAATATGTTTAAAAAACAGGGTAAATCAAAAATAAATGTGCCCAAAATGAAAGTTAAAATGAAAAACCGGCAAACATCACGACGCGCGTTTCGGTGCTAAGGTAGATGCACCTTCGTAAGGGGTATTTTCACTACGTCGTTTCTACCATCCATTTAGGATACTGTTTACATATCCAGGGAGGCTCCATCTCCACTTAGTGGAGACGCTCTTGCCCCACTTTTTACCTTTTCTTTTATCTCATAGGGGTTAGGCCTTGAGACACCCCTGGAGTGTCTCATTGGTATTTCTATTCTTAGACAGAGGACACTCACATGGCTACAGGCCCCTTTAAACAAGTGACCTTGTGTGCTCCCACGTCACAGAAATTTTTTGAGTTTTATTTGTGAATATTTAACTGAAACAGTTTATCCCCTAATTATCCAGAATTATGTGTGAGTGGTTTATACAAGTCAAGTAGAGACTAGCTAAAATATAAGCTGTGCTGGTAATATGTATTTATAAGCTTGGTCCATTAGACCATAAAGATAGCATGACATTACTGAAGTTATGGGTGTAAAGGATCACCTGGCACCCCAACTGGGTACCTCCGTTGTTGGATGCTCCTAGTGCTTCCCGAGGGCTCCAAGCACTCCACTTGACACCATAAGCACTGCAGACTCCACAAACCGCCACAGCTTGGTTGGGGTCTTGCCGTCTCCTACCCACCCTGGACCTAAGACAAGGCTCCAGGTCCCAATGGGTGAACCTCTCTTTCCCCAGAGAGCGAAGCAGGAACAGGAATAAGCTCTTAGAAGAGCTTAGTGATTATAGCAAGGGAGTATGAAGAGCATAGCAATCCCTTGTAGTAGATTCCTCCCAATAAGAGACAGGACTTTAGGGGCGGAGCCTAGCAGCCAGGCTGAACGTCGCATACTGGTGGAGCTCCTCACAAACAAGCGAGAAATAAGCTTAAATAACGACTTTACGCTCCAACACTGCCTATTTTACAGCCCCTGAACAGAGGGCTTACCACAGGGGACGTGCATCTGCAAAGCCGGGGCAAACTACAGCGACGACGTGCTGGGGACCGACCTGAGGCCTACGAGCGGCCTACTCAGACGGCACGGGGGAGGCGGCCGATCCCTTTGCTCTGCAGGCTGTTGCCACAATACTTGGAGGTCACACTGAACCAAATTACAACCAACTTCACCCCCACAGACGAATATCCAAGTGTGAGAATACCCCTAGCCATATGGGCCGGAAAAATAAAAAGCCGACGGCGGACAAACCTGCTCCAGGGTTAACAATTGGAGACATGTGGCGGCAAGCACGCGGCACGGGCGAAGCCAATATGGCGGCTCTTCACGGAGGCTGCTCGGATTTCTTTTCAGATGACTGTTCCGGTGATGCGGAGGACGATTACCCTCCAGCTCCTGCACCTAAGCAGAAGGCAAGCTCTAACAAACCAAGAGCTGATCTGGATGCCGACCTAGTAACAACTGGGGTATTAAAAGCACTGCTCGCAGACTTGCAGAAAAATATACTCACGGACGTCACCGCCTTGAGAGGCGAGCTGCAGGGCTTGACAGGCCGCATATCAACACTGGAGGTCTCCTCCCAAGACAACCAACAGCACATCTCCTCCCTACAGATGGCAGTACAGGATCTGCAACGACAGAACCTAATACATGAAAGACGCTTCGCTGCCCAGGAGGATACCAGAAGGAGACATAACCTAAAGGTTAGAGGGATCCCAGAGGGGATATCGGACGCGGAATTACCGCAAGTACTCAAACGAATGCTGACAGCCATACTACCCACTGGCCAGGCTAAGTCCCTTATACCCACGGAACTCTTCCGGGTCCCCAAACCTCCCAAGGCCCCATCCACGGCCACAAGGGATACGATAGTTACCTTCAAGAATGGGCAGGACAAATCGACGATTCTTGCTGCCCTCCGGGGTAAAACCCCACTGCAATTTGAGAACATGCACTTGACCTTTTACGCCGACCTGTCCGGAGGTACCCTCGCATGGCGCCGGTCACTAAGGCCTCTCACAACCTTGCTTCAGCGGCACAACATACAATACCGCTGGCGACCCTCCCAAACGCTCCTCGTACAACACGGAGAAAACACGCACCAGATCCACAACGATCAAGACGCAGCGAACCTACTGCGAACCCTGGGCCTACCGCAAGTCTCACACACCCAAGAAAGTTCTCGGGATCATGCCTCCCCAACCCGCGGCTGGGACCCGGCACGAATTGCCACGTTTGTCCCTAGAAATAATACGCCGGACGCCTATGCCTCGATCACCACCTAACCGGGGGCCACATGCATTCCCACTTACCCGCACAGCACCATGAACTGCCCTGAAAGGCGCACCATGCCACCGGACAACTGCCCTTATGCGGATTCCTGGACATTCCTGGATAATATTGTTTCGACGGACTACCGCCATACTGCGAACCCCTACGGATGGACGGTCCATATAATGCTCAGTTCTTAATTTCATGGGACTGTATGCATCTCTAGCCGAGTATGTCCTCTATTAATGTTTCTTTATTGTAACCTCAGGGCTTGTTCACTACATGCCATGACACGTATACTATTTACTATAACCCCCTGCAGTTCGGAAGGCTGTATAAAAAACACGACAGGGATTTGCGGTGAGCTGTGAGCGCTCAACATGGCGCCTACAGCCGTACTAGCATACACCACTGCAAACGTAAAAGATAGGCTTATCTATTTTAAAATGCTAGGCCTCTCATGCATAACACACGCCCTGTGTAATTCTACTGATACACGTATAACACAATTTATTTCTTGAATACACCCTCTCTAATGGGGCTTCGCTTTGAGGCCCGTCTTGTTTAATTTGGTTACTTTTTATTACATGCTACCGACAATCGATATACAATTCTGTGCCTCTTGTTGTAAATTTGAAGTACCGTATATAACTCCCCAGTGCGCACACTTTTCAGGGAAGGTACCCTGCCATCAGCAGGCATGGGGTGAACTATTCTCATGAACTGGGACTTGGCAAGGGCAAACGACCTCCTACCTTCTATCTCTACGCGGTACACCCCTCCTGCCTACACTCAGTCTCTCCATGAGGATATATTATCGGCAAGTTGGCACTCTGAGCGAAGGCTTAACGGTCAGACACACTGTCTAGCATATATCTCCACGTATTGCTGGGTTTTAGTGTTATCGTAGTATTGGGACACTTAGCTTTAGTTTCTTAGTATCAACGTCCTAGCTAAGCTCATTACTAGTTATATCTGTCTAAACATATATCTGTTTTTCACATAACGCTAATCTCACTATTAACTAGCATGGTTAATCAACCCTAACATTGTTTCATAGCGACTACTTCATTTAAATAGTATAATAGTAATATTGTTATCCTAGCTTGCCAATTGAATGATAGTCCGCTAAATATTTCACTAAACCTGGAAGTACCTAGGAATGCCATATGTATGACTAAACTATAGCACAGCTCGATGTCTCATGTAAAAAATATGTCTGTTTTTTCACATACTGCTAATCTTATTGTTCACCAGCATGGTAATTTTAACCTAACATTGTTTCATAGCGACTACTTCAGTTTAATAATGGGATAGTAACGTTGTTATTCTAGCTTGACGAATCAATGGCAATCTGTTAACTGTATTACTACACCTAGAAGTAACTGGGAATGTCATATGCATGACCACATTATAGTTAAACTCGATATTTTATGTTAAAAAAAAATGTGCTGTATCAATGCCACTCACTGAAATGACAGAAATATGCCTGCAGTCGCTGTCGTGGCCCTATAGGCTTGTCTGTACCTTATATGCACATGCAAAAATAAAGAATTTAAAAAAAAAAAAGAGACAGGACTTTGATTGATTGAGGGTGAAGTAGAACTGGTTTAATGAGCACAAAGGCATTTCTGCCTGTGATACAATTACCAAACACAATGGACTAACTCAATTACCACAGGCAGAAAATATCCAGTTTTACCCAAAGTCCAGAAACACCCCAAAACAACAACGTCATCCCTGATAGCCCTGATCAAAAGTTGTATGGAAGTCACAAGCATGGCTTTCATGTCCAAAATAGTTCCATAGATTTAGGCTGTGCGGCCAGTCTATCTTCTCCTCTATCCTTGAGATAATTGGCTTAAGTGGCTGTGGTAAGCCAATTATCTCCTGGTACAGGAAATATCTCTAAGTCCAAAAACTGTTATAAAAACCACATAAAAATACATAACTCATATAATACAATGTTTAACCTATATGTCCAACATATCCCCAGATAGCTTAGATCTGAGCACTCAATATGTCTCATGTTAATAGTGCCCTATAGTACAAAGAAGGGTGAGGTCAGAAAATAGCAAGGGCTGATGGGAGATTGAGGAGGGACAAAGCAGCCAGTTTAAACTGGTCTGGCAGTGTCCCTGGGACAACGCCCTGCTGGAGAAACAATAGGACATGAAAAAGGGGGAGGGGGCGGGGCCGGGCAGCCATGCTAGCAGGCTGCAAGTCACGATGGCTCCAAGGGAACTCGTCTAATAATGGGTAAAAACCCACCACATTCTGCTTGGAACCCAAATTGAGGTGTGTATGCTGCCGTATTCTGCTTGTGTTATTTATACTGTAATTGCTTTGTATCATTGTATTTGTGCGTATATGAGCTATTATATTGTACATGTTCATTAGTAGTTTGTGGTATCGTGTATGATACATATGAATGTGGGATGTGTATGGGGGCTGCTTGTTGAATTGTGTGTGGATGGATATGTCACATTGTGTGTTTGGTAGGGTGTGTATATGTGGGGCTGTTTGGGGTATTGCATGTGAGAGGCTGCATGTTGGGTTGTGTGCATGTATGTGGATTGTTAGCGGGTTATGTTTGTGCGGATTGTGTGTATGTTTGTGTGTGGGCTGTTCATATTATTTGTATGAGGGGAGGTGTCATGCCTTAATTACGGTATTCCCTTACTTCCTGGTTCCACGGAGCCTAGCCACACCTCTTTATGACACGGTCTGCCTATTTAATCTGACCGCACCAGCTGATCGACGCTGGATTAATAAACTACGTCCCGTACCTACCAACCGGTATAACTTCGTTGTGAAAACCTCTGCTACCAGACCGGACTGAAAGACTCTGCAAAGTTCCCTTCACCTCTCCTCATCCACGACTAAAGCTTAAACACTCTTCATCCGCCTCTGAGGAGATCTCGGGAACCAGTGTTCTATGTGCCGGAAGCTAAGTAAAACCAATGTGATAAGCGTTGCATCTAAAAGCTGTTATTACCTGTCTCCAAAGTCCTTCGGTAAAACCAACCCCGTTACAGCTAACTTCAACTCATACTGCATATCAGTTATCTGCATCAGTCTTGCTTCTGTTAAAGTTATGGAACAGCTATTGTAACTACTTATCACCTAAACCGTTAATTCTACTAAGAGACTTTATTTGATTCAGTATCTGCAATTTACTATCGTTTACTCCTTAAAGCTACAGTGCATATAATTGTGGACTTCAGTTATCGTTTACTCCTTAAAGCTACAGTGCCTATAATTGTGGACTTCAGTTATCGTTTACTCCTTAAAGCTACAGTGCCTATAATTGTGGACTTCAGTTATCGTTTACTACTTAAAGCTACAGTGCCTATAATTGTGGACTTCAGTTATCGTTTACTACTTAAAGCTACAGTGCCTATAATTGTGGACTTCAGTTATCGTTTACTACTTAAAGCTACAGTGCCTATAACTGTGGACTTTAGTTATCGTTTATTACTTAAAGCTACAGTACCTGTAAATTGGAATTAAAGTCAATCCCTTTTACTTTTTATAATAAATATTCAAACTATAAGAAATCTGCAGTTGTGTTCCTTCATAACAAATGTTTAGACGTGACAGATTAATCCAGCCTTTGTAATGGATCCAGCAGATTTCGATTCTACTATAACTACGCTGAATCTAAGAGTTGATACACTAGCCCAAGGTGTGCAAGACCTGCAAGTTACCAACAAAAGAATTCTCACTTATGTCAGAGATCTACAAACTCATACTCCTCATACTGTTCTGCACTCGGCTAGTGATCCTGCTGTATGTAACCCAGAAAAGTTCTCTGGAGATCGTTCAAAATACAGGGAGTTCCTCAACACCTGCAAACTATTAATTGCTTTGAAACCTCGATCTTATCCTACAGAAAGAACTAAAGTTTGTTCGGTTATTTCCTTTCTAAGAGGTGAACCTATGTCATGGGCCCATTCCTTTCTGGAAAACGACGACCCCATCTTAGACTCACTGGATGAATTTTTTGAAGCCATGTCTCTTCTCTATGAAGATCCTAACAAACAAGCTACAGCTGATTTAACAATCAGAACACTACAGCAAAGAAATAGACCTGTTGAAGATTACATTGCTGAATTTCAAAGATGGGCTGTAGAAACGCAATGGAATGACATCACATTGCGCAACCAATTTCGAATTGGTTTATCTGAAGCTGTAAAAGATGAACTGTCTAGAACAGAACTCCCTACTACTTTGAACGCTCTAATTCACTTATCAATCAGCATTGACAGAAGATTAAGAGAAAGAAAGGCAGAAAAAGCCCTTTTTCATTCTAAAGACCGAAGACCTTTTACTCCCTCAAAAGCTCCAGAAAAGACTTCCTTACCAAGTGAACCTATGGAAATAGGGGTAATAAGAAATCCTCTCACTCCTGCAGAAAAGAACCGAAGACGTCAATTAAACCTATGCATGTATTGTGCCTCTCAAGATCATCTGGTCTCTGATTGTCCCTTATTAAAACGGACAAAGGTCGGTAGACAAGCCTATACCTCTGCGATCTTCAGTGCACTCCCCTCAACATCGACCACTCCGTTCACACCTGTATCCCTTGTAATACAGTGGGATAAGGTGAGAATTGTGACTGAAGCCCTCATCGATTCTGGTGCACATGGAGTATTCATCGATTCAACCTTTGTAACAAAGAATAAAATTCCTTGTGTTCAAAAAGCCATTTCTGTTCCTATTAAAGTGATTGACGGCTCCTTTATCTCCTCGGGACCGATTCTTCATGAAACTATCCCTCTAAAGGTAACCACCAATCATATTCATACTGAATTTCTAGTATTTGATGTTATTCCATCACCTCTCTATCCCGTTATAATAGGGATCAATTGGTTAAGGAACCACAACCCTCAAATTTCATGGTCTCCTTTCTCTATCACCTTTAACTCACATTATTGTAAAGAAACATGTTTACAGCAAATTCCTATTCTTCAAATCTCCAAAGAACCAACCATACCTTCTTGTTATTCAGACTTTTCAGATGTCTTCAGTAAAAAAGAAGCTGAAACGCTCCCGCCTCATCGTTCCTACGATTGTCCTATAGACCTCATACCTGGTGCCCCAGTACCCTTTGGGCACATCTACCCTCTCTCTGAGGCTGAATTACAAATTCTCAAAGAATATCTAGATGAAAACCTACGGAAAGGGTTCATTAGACCCTCTAGTTCACCTGCTGCCTCAAGTATGTTTTTCGTAAGAAACAAAGACCAGACTATATGTCCTATCATTGATTACAGAGCCTTAAACAAAATAACAGTTAAAAATCGTTATCCTCTTCCCCTCATCAATGAACTGGTTGAACGATTGAAAACTGCTACCATCTACACCAAGCTTGACCTTCGCGGGGCATATAATCTCATCAGGATAAAGGCTAATGATGAATGGAAAACTGCTTTCCGAACAAGATATGGCCTCTTCGAATATCTGGTGATGCCTTTTGGCCTCTGCAACGCCCCTGCAACTTTTCAACATTTCATAAATGATATCTTTAGAGACCTATTGGACGTCTGTGTCATCATTTATTTAGATGATATTCTCATATACTCCAACACTCCTGAGGAACATAGAAAACATGTCAGATGGGTGTTATCAAGACTCAGAACTCACAAATTATTCGCTAAACCCGAAAAATGTATTTTTCACGTCAAAGAAATAACCTTCTTAGATTATGTCATCTCCCCTCATTCAATAGGTATGGATAATTCAAAAGTCGATTGTATTATCAACTGGCCTGTTCCCTCTACAGTAAAAGAATTACAGCGATTTCTAGGGTTCGCCAACTTCTACAGAAAATTTATTAAAAACTACTCTGAGATAGCTCACCCTCTCAATCAACTTAACAGTAAAAAACATCCCTTCAATTGGAACGAGAAGGCTCAAACTGCCTTCACTGAATTAAAGAGAAAGTTTACAACAGCTCCTATTCTTCAACTTCCAAATCCTTCATATCTTTTTGTCCTTGAAACGGATGCTTCGGAAGTTGCAATTGGAGCTGTCCTCTCTCAACATAAAACTCCTCAAGAACCTCTTCATCCTGTCGCCTTCTTCTCACGATCATTATCTCCTGCCGAAAAGAATTATCCTACAGGAGAAAAAGAATTACTAAGTATCAAAGTGGCTTTAGAAACCTGGAGACACCTTCTTGAAGGCGCTCGGAACTCTTTAATCATTTATACTGACCATAAAAATCTCGAATATCTTCACTCCAATAAAACACTGTCTGCTCGACAAGTAAGATGGAATCTCTTTTTTTCCCGGTTCAACTTCCAAATCGTCTTTAGACCTGGGTCCAGAAACAAAAAGGCTGATGCCCTTTCCAGGATCCATAAGGACACTGAAATTGAACCTCCTTCGCCTAAAATCATTGGAATCTTATCTTCTCTTATTGATGACATTAAAGATCTCAGTGAAGATGCTCTCGAACTTCCTAAATCAATGAAATTATCCAAGAAAAACGGTCTCTACTATTTCAAAGACCGGATTTACGTACCTCCCTCTTTCAGAATTAAAGTACTCGAATTCATTCATGATTCTCCTCTGGCAGGTCATCCAGGTATAAAAAAGACCCTTGAATTGTCTAAAAGATACTATTGGTGGCCTCGTCAAGACCAAACTATTGAATCTTATGTCAAATCTTGTTCTGTATGCCAAAGATCAAAACATGTCCATCATCAACCATTTGGTCAATTATTGAATTTACCGATTCCTGAACGACCTTGGCAATCCATTTCTATGGATTTTCTGGTAGAATTACCTCCTTCTCATCATCATACCACCATTTTAGTGGTGGTAGACCGCTTCACGAAAATGTCTCATTTCATTCCTTTAAAGAAGTTACCCACATCCTCTGAACTTTCGAAAATATTTCTTGATAACATAGTTAAACTTCACGGACTGCCAGACGAAATCATTTCAGACCGAGGAACTCAGTTTACCTCCAAATTTTGGAATGCATTATGTGCCACTCTTCATATCCAACGTAAACTATCATCTGCATATCATCCTCAAACAGATGGACAAACTGAAAAAGTCAACCAATGCTTAGAACAATATCTACGATGTTATTGTTCTCACTTACAAGACGATTGGATAACTTGGTTACCTATGGCAGAATTCGCATACAATAACTCTTTTCATACCAGCAGTAAAATGACTCCATTTTTATCCAATTATGGATTTCATCCTTCCTCTTTTCCTGCTCAGACAATTTCTTCATCTAATCTCTCTGATTCGAATCAAATTTCTCATATGTCCTCTTTATTCAAGAAATTGCATGAGAATCTAGAATTGGCCTCCTCCAATCAAAAGAAGTTTTTTGATACAAAAAGACAACCTTCACCTTCTTATAAAATCGGTGATCTTGTCTGGCTTTCCTCAAAGAACATCTCTACAAATCGTCCATCAAAGAAGTTAAGTTCTCTTTTCCTTGGTCCTTTTCCAATAATATCGGTTATCAACCGTAATGTTGTTAAATTGAAACTTCCCCCAACTTTAAAGCTACATCCTGTTTTTCATGTGTCCTTGTTGAAGCCTCATCATCCTGACCCTTTCCAAAGAAATGTCACTACTTCTCCTGATCCCATATTGGTCCAGGGTGAAGAAGAATACGAAATTCAAAGTATACTGGATTCAAGGATCCATCGTGGCTCCTTACAATACCTCATCAGATGGAAAGGATATGGAATTGATGAAGATACATGGGAAAACTCCTCTGACGTTCATGCTGACAAATTAATTTCCAGATTTCACAAACGTTACCCTGCTAAGCCAAGTCAATAGCACCCAGAGGTTGCTCATTAAGGAGGGGATACTGTCATGCCTTAATTACGGTATTCCCTTACTTCCTGGTTCCACGGAGCCTAGCCACACCTCTTTATGACACGGTCTGCCTATTTAATCTGACCGCACCAGCTGATCGACGCTGGATTAATAAACTACGTCCCGTACCTACCAACCGGTATAACTTCGTTGTGAAAACCTCTGCTACCAGACCGGACTGAAAGACTCTGCAAAGTTCCCTTCACCTCTCCTCATCCACGACTAAAGCTTAAACACTCTTCATCCGCCTCTGAGGAGATCTCGGGAACCAGTGTTCTATGTGCCGGAAGCTAAGTAAAACCAATGTGATAAGCGTTGCATCTAAAAGCTGTTATTACCTGTCTCCAAAGTCCTTCGGTAAAACCAACCCCATTACAGCTAACTTCAACTCATACTGCATATCAGTTATCTGCATCAGTCTTGCTTCTGTTAAAGTTATGGAACAGCTATTGTAACTACTTATCACCTAAACCGTTAATTCTACTAAGAGACTTTATTTGATTCAGTATCTGCAATTTACTATCGTTTACTCCTTAAAGCTACAGTGCATATAATTGTGGACTTCAGTTATCGTTTACTCCTTAAAGCTACAGTGCCTATAATTGTGGACTTCAGTTATCGTTTACTCCTTAAAGCTACAGTGCCTATAATTGTGGACTTCAGTTATCGTTTACTACTTAAAGCTACAGTGCCTATAATTGTGGACTTCAGTTATCGTTTACTACTTAAAGCTACAGTGCCTATAATTGTGGACTTCAGTTATCGTTTACTACTTAAAGCTACAGTGCCTATAACTGTGGACTTTAGTTATCGTTTATTACTTAAAGCTACAGTACCTGTAAATTGGAATTAAAGTCAATCCCTTTTACTTTTTATAATAAATATTCAAACTATAAGAAATCTGCAGTTGTGTTCCTTCATAACAAATGTTTAGACGTGACAGGAGGGTTATTCTGCATTTCCATGTATATCTAGCAGTGTGGTTGGCTTCCCTGGGTTCCAGTGGGGACCAGGCTGGCCAGGTACAGGTCAAGGACAGGAGCATTAACAGCAGCTGCAGGCTGCTCTACAACAGTGTGGATTCCCATTCACAAGTGCTGGAAGGAAGTGATCTGAGATCACTTCCTCTATGTGCTGCAATGCATAAATTGAGGATTGTCTTTCACCACCTTTTCGTATTAGCAGATATCTGAAGTTTCACTGGGACTCCTTATAGGCCAAAGCCTGTTTGGCTCTAGCAGTCTTGAGTGCCGTGCAAAGACACCTTGAGTGCCGTGCATGGCACTAGTGCTGTAGGTTGCCTACCCCTGCTCTAGAGCAACCAGTCAGAGCAGATTATTATGTGTCATTAATCCCAAGGCCCTTTTTAAAGTTAAATCTAATAGTAGTCCAGCGATGTCAAGAATGTTTGTGTACCATGAAGCTGCATAACTGTGTGTGGTATGAACACCGTCTTCACAATGAACACAACTCAATGCAAACAATACCTTCTGTCTACCGCTATCAGGTCAGGACAAATGTAACTAGGCATTGTGTATCACAATAGAGCAAATGGCTCAGGTATCCACCAGCACTTCAGTGACACCACCTCTAGAAAGTCACATACCTCTAAAGCCTATTTTAGCTCCCTATTCTTAATTTCAATTACATTAATCTCAGATTAGTTTACTGGCTGTCCCTACCTTTTTCTGTTATACAAGCTCTATACAGAAATCCATGGATTTTCTGAATAAATAAAAATACAAAAATTGTTTTTAAATATAATCAAAAAATCTGACATATATTGCCATTACAAAGAAGGGGGCAGAAATTGGCACTGTATAAACCCATATAGCCCAAAATCACAAATAATGTGTACAAATAATTCATAATATATAGAGGTTGGGAGCAGACATTAATTCATCAAAGGGAGAGTCAATCAATCAATGGTACACTAATTGATAACATATCCAAATCGGGATCAAATGTTTATTCATCAGAGAAAACATCAACTAGTGACTAGTATACTAATAAATAATATATACAACTAGATCAGGCAATAATTCCTTCAATTAATCAATAGAACAGAGATAACAGTTAATTATAAATCTGGTGGATCCACCCACTATCTGACCTAAATAGGAGTAGTGGTTACTCAATTGAAGAAGAAATAATTTTCCTAGGATATCCCAATAAGTAGGGGGTGAAAGGCAAAATAAGGGGGAGGGGGGGAGAAAAGAGAGAAAAAAGTAAAATGACAAAAAATTAACTAAAATTAAAAAATGTGAAGTCAACTATATAGAAGACTACTGGTAATCCATACAGGCAGTTGTAGAAAAAAAGGAGAAAAAAAGGGGGGGGGGGACAAATCCAAAAAAGTAGTAGCAATGGTTGGATCTCACCCCTTCTATGTATTGTCTGTCCTGGTAAAGAGAGTCAGTCCTTAGTGTATACTCTTTAGAGTCCGATAGAGGTCCTAGGCTGGGCAGAGGATCGGTTATCTCCTGTTCTGCGCGTGCGGGAACACACTGTTCCTTCAAAGGCACTGAATGGCAAAATATGTCTGACTTTTTATTATATTTAAATACACTTTTCGCATCAATTTTAGTGTGGTATTTTTTTGATTATTTGGTTATATGTATTGTGGAGGTTAGACTAGAGGGTGACCTCAATACCTGCACCTATTACGCTGTAGAGTGCCAACATCATCTAAAAAATGTTTAAATTCGAATACAACCCCATTCTTCTCAACTGCCAGAATTTGTTCATGGTTACAATAGGACTAGGGAAATAGGACATTTGGGCAATGGACTTGTTTTTTTTTTTTTTAAAGCTCTGAGTTCTTTTACACTGCTATCTGCGATACTTGTTGTACTCCTTGTGAAAGGCATGTTCTCAGAAAATTCTGGTTTCATTGGTCTTCAACAATCCTGTCTATTTAAGCTCTCCATTCATCTCAGACAATCAACATATCAGTTTATCTTCTTTCTCCTGTTTTTTGCCCTCCAGCATAGTACTATATAGCTCAAACCATTTAAAAACATACTTTGGCCTGTCTACGCACCCCAATACCATAACTCACAAGTGTACCTAATAAGGAGGAACAGACTCTATTTTGGACTCAGTTCCCTCTGTCCCTCTTTTCTCAGAGCTCCATGTTGCTTATGTGTCTGAGTGTATAACAGAGCTCCACAGCAGGAATATTCAAAGTAATGTGTCTTTAAACAACAACATATGTGTTTAGAACTCTATATGCTCTAAATTACATTTAATTATTTTGTTCACCTAAAATTATTCAGAACAGCCTAACCCATGACCAAACCCCCATTCACACCACTAAAATTAAAGGTTCAATTTGTCTATTTAAAATGTTGAGAAGTATACAAAAATACGAAGTAATAGCATTGTCTAAGGTTACAGTTCATCGTTGGAAAATTATAACTGGGTACAACATTTCAACTATGTGTATACGGAATGCGTACAACCAAATGCGTACAAAGGTATTCATAGCAAGAGTATTTTTTCTGTCTGCTATTGCTAATATGCTAAGATCAAAAAAATTAGATATAAAAATAAATATTCTTACATTATAGAACAATTACATTTACTTGTAATGAAATTCCTAAACAAACTTCACGTTCCCACATTGACTATTTGCCAAGGAAAGATTTTGGGGAACTGATAGGATATGCTTCAATAAAATACCAGCAATTGCAAAGTTTGATTATTAATCATTTCTTGTTTTTGTCTTTTTAGGTCAAGTTTTAACTAATTTCTAATGCTGCCAACACGTTAATGCTTCATTTCCTCCAACCAGGGCATAAATGGCATTCTCGATGATTACTAATTATAAACTCATTTATGCCCTTTTGCTGTCTTCACCAAAGGGCAACTCAGGTCCAGTCACAGTAAATGTTGTTGCCAACACACACAATTCTTGTCATAACACACAGCTAGCTGATTCATATCCAGCCAAGTAAATCCAAAAGTTAAAACGCCATGAAAATAATTATAGCTCACATCATCTTCCGTTTAAAAATATTTTTTAGATTCTGCAGAATGCCGTTGTTGCATATCTAAAGGTTAAAAAAGTTGCATATCTAAAAGTTGCTAAAAGGGCCTGAAACATACTGGTTACCATTAACTTTCTGAGCATTTTGCAGGCATTCTGCATTAAATTGATACTATTGGAACCCAAATCATTTCATCTCAATGAAGAGGTCTGGGTGCATGACCCTGTAGAGCAAAAAAATGGGTCGCAAGAGTATTCTGAGAACGGACAGCAGCTGAAATAGCCTGCCCTTCGGTGGGTCCCCGCTCAGAACTCAAGCTGGTTTTAGCTCATCTTGTGCCATTACAGAGAGAACATCTCTGAAGCATATCAGACTGGTCCCACCCATACGGGCAGTCCAAATCCGAAATGCCAGCAAGTTCTCTCTGCACGAGAGATACAGCAACCCCAGACGATCGTTTCAGCCTTGTTAGGCATCATCAGTGAGGCATAGCTGATATCTCTCTAGGCACCGTGACCCTGTAGTTTTAACCGCGCAATGTAAAACATTGACGTTTACAGGAACTACAATGTTTTATTTTTGCAACACAGGGTTAACATGCTTCTAGTGACAGACACGCTGACAGCCACTAAAGGTACATCCACCCCAATAGCATGATAAACTCAGCTATTTCAATCAGATGGTCTCAAAAAAAACATTTGATTGGTGTTAAGCAGCATTTTACTGCGAGTGCCCACTAAGCTCCCTATGTTTCCATACAAACGTTGGATTGGCTAAGATCATCTACACTAAAGACACAGTTCAGTATAACTTCCATTGCTCTCAGACACACTTTGCCAAGCTGAGAATCATTGGAATTACAGTCCATGGCATATCAAAATATTTACCCATATGGATACCGCACCATCTTGGATCCCAGGGTGCAAACGGGCCTGAGGTTGGCCAATCTTTACAATGTGATTTGCAAAAAAGTAATAATGGTCCAGTTCAATCCAGTAGGTAGATTTATTGGAGCAGAATCAAAACAACTTTTCGGACCACAACAGGGCCTTTTTTTTTTTTTTTTTTTTTAAGCTTTGATACTCATACAATATTACAATATTATAAAAGGATATTTCGCAGGATGCACAGGATCACTTTACATGTTATTATTGCATTATTGCAATTTAATTTAGAACTTTGCTTTAAACGAACACTCTAAGCACCAAAACCACTAAAGCTTCACCACTAAAGTGGTCTTGGTGCTTAGATGTTATTCCTGCAATGTTTATGTTTGTTAGTCAGTGTGCCTCTGTCTGACAACCACTAGAGTCACATTTTAGTGAAGACTTTAAATAAAGTAAAGTCTTAACGTTCTTGGTCATGACAAAGACGAAGATAGTTAAGCCTACCTATAGCAAATCATTTAGGAGAATCCTTTCGGTACAGCAGAGGCCTAGATTTTTCTCTAGGAAGACACATTTCATTGGTCAAGTTGATCCATCTGGATGATATCGGCAGAAGGTGTAGCACAGCTATGGCAAAACCACATTCATTATGGACTGTAATGGCGCGAGTTGGGAGCACGTAAGACCACTGAGAAGCGGATTACAGTAGTCAAGGCGAGAAAGGACAGTGGAATGGACCAGCACCTTAGTCACATCTGGCGTTAAGTAGGGGCGGATGCGCGCAATGTTTTTGAGATGGAAATGATAGGATTTGGCGATAGACTGAACGTGAGGCTTGAAGGAGAGGTCGGAGTCAAAGAGAACACCAAGGCAGTGAGCCTGTGTGGTGGAGCTGATGGTAGTACCGTTGACTTGGAGGGAGACAGACACAGGAGTAACAACACTTGAGAGAGGAAAGACCAGAATTTCAGTTATGGTCAAGTTTAGTTTAAGGAAGGGGGCAGCCATCCGGTTAGAAACAGCAGAGAGGCAGTCAGAGACACTGGTCAAGAGGGACGGGGAGAGATCAGGAGAGGATCTATATAAAATATGACTGGCACCATTAAAGTAATATAACATCAATATACACAGAGAGCAAGTGATGGCATTGATGGATGCATTAAGTGATCATGCAGAAAGCCATTTTATGGGGTATGTGTCTTCTTCATCTATATAAGCATATATGCTTGGATAGGGCATGGAATTCTGGCTTCATGCCATAACCTATTATATGGCGTGCAGATAGTCACATGGGTAACAGGGATTGCAAGCATTTGTGGAAGTGTTTGTAAACTCTGCTAATCATATATATGTATATATATGTATATGTGTATATATATATATATATATATATATATCATATCTGCATATCAGTCATGCTAAATTACTGCAGGTGACATTGGAAGCTCTATAAGCCTTCCTCTGTCCTCGTAAATCCATGCTACGCACAGTTCCTATTAGACACCAGAAGAGGGTGTGGGAGAGACTTGGACATACAGATCTAAAATACATATCATTCATAGAGTTTTAATGTATAGGTAATATTACTAATGTATTCTAAACTACACTGCACAGCTTTTCTTTCTCTTGGGACGGTATGATATGCAGTCTGTGGTTTAAGATAAATCGATTCTTGCTTCAAATGAGCTGTTCCTGAATACAAAGAATGGGAAAGGACATATGGTGCCCACCTGGATGCCATATTTTATGGAAACTGGGAGATCTCCTAAAAACATTGTACAGGATGTTCGAATTTGAAATGAGAAGTAACTAAAATTAGTATGAAGCCGTGTTAAACTATGTGTTTTCTTGTATATACAACACATATGGTTTGAATGATAATTATATTTTATTGAAATACAAAAACACAGTTGCACTGGGATCAAACAAATTATATGTTTCTAGTCCTAAAGAAAGCCCTTAAGCCTGAAACAACTCGTAAAACGTTTAATCTGGGGTAAAGAAGAAGAATGTGAATGCTGCGAGAATGTGGTGCAAATATCATATCTGATCCTTCCGCATCACAGCCATCAAAAACAATAAACCCACCATAAACACTCCAGATTATATCACACAAGACGTTACTTAGCACTATCGCAAACCATTTTATCAAGGTAGGACTGGAGCAATTGAAGGAAAAATGTTACAATGAGAATCATTGGAAGTGTAACTTTGCCTCACAATTTTTTCACTTTTATTTTCACAATCATGGCCTTATTTGTTGAAAAACAATATTTGTGTTTTGATATGTTTCTAGGAGGATGAACAATGTTACTATCAATTAAAAGAATTGAGGCCATAAAACTTCTAAACATCACGAATATCTTCCTTACAAATTAACACCAGACAAGAAAAAACAACTGTGAAACATGCGGAACTCATTGAATTCAAGTCCAATGCTATTTTATTTTCCCAGTAACATATTGTGCATGACATACATTCTCCTTATTTTTCTCCCAATTAACTAGTGTTCCATAAGGACAAATCGCTAATAGTCATCTGCCATGGAATGGTAACAGACAAAATCTTTCAGGTGCATTTTTTCACTGTACACTGAATGTAGATGTATGTCCATAAACACAATATTTGTTAAAGGGTTACTCTAAGCCTTTTTTTAAAAAAGCATTTATTTTACTTTAAAATGCACTACTGAACATTATTCAATAAACTCCTCCCTATAAACCTACAAAAGAAATGGAAAACTTAACTGGAATCCATCTTCGGACAAAGCACTGCTTGCTAAATTCAACACCCCATCCGAAATCACACTCTTCCTCTCTCGACATTACAGCCTCAACACCACAGAGCACATGGAAGGAAGAGGGGAGGGAGTAGACACTAAAACCATCTACAAAAAAGTAGCTCATTATGTCTGTTGTCAGTTCTCATGGTGGTTGGAGTAAGGTTTGGTGCTAAAAAATTGTAGTTCAAAATTAAAGTAGGATTGCAGCATATCAAAATATACTATGACCTTAAATAAATAAGGATATCTACTAAAGTTATATTTTGAGATAATTATGATTTTTTTTAATTCGCACCATAATTATTAAGTTAAAAGAATTGTTCAACTAGCCTACATTCACAACTGTATCAGTTTGGTATGACGTTTGCAAACCAAGCTTTTGAATACTCAACTGTTCCCTGTTTAAAACACTTTACAGACAAAAGTCAGTTTTTCCCAGAATTATGTGTAAAGATCTTTTGAAATCGTACAACTCTGAAAGACGACATGTGTAAGAGAGACATAGTAAAGACACAATGTGAATACATGCTAATAATAAAACTTCTGACGGTTTCCCAAAGATTTGTTTGAATGGAACTCTTATAGGAATTATAGTAGTAATTGATCTAAAAAAAAAAAAAAAGCCTAAGGAAACACGAGCCTTTTGCATGCACAAATGTGCATTTGATCCAATATAAGTAAATGAATTTGCTGTAGTACACAAAATTGATGATTTGTTAGTGTCCATTTTCCCATGAATTTGCTGGATGACACTGAGTTGTCATTTACCAAACTATGTATTTTTTATGACATGATGGAGAGATTTGTCAAGCATCCCCAACAATTTTTCATGTAATTTTCACCACGTTTTGTTTTATTTTAGTTTTTTAGATTTTAAATTTATTAAATCTGTTGGACTTTCAACCAATGCAACTGAACAACCGAAAAGTGGTGTAATAGTTCCTCCAATGTAAATTTTTTGGCAGTATTCTGAAATGGAAATATCTACAAAAACATGAGGAATTTACACTGAAGGGAAACATATTTTTTTTAGACCGCTCTAATATATACTTGCGATAAAAGGAGGGAGTAGCACCTTAGGGAACTCTCAAGTGTTGCTGAATATGTAATAAAAGAAGAAAAGGCAGTCCAACATTTATATAGTGCTGTGTGTCTAATGTGAATGGGTAGAAAGTTAAGTAAATGCACTTACAGTGTGAAGAGCTATCAGTTAGCTCTACTATGTTGTGCCTGAGTGGTATAATCCCCACTCGAGGATAAATAGTGTATTATTTGATCCGGTAGTGAGCGTTCCAGGTAATATAAAAAATAAGGTCCAATCTAGTTTAGAAATTATAGTTGATGAGGTAGAAAAACAATAAGATGGAAATACACTCACAATGCGTGGAGCTTCCTAACGGCTCTGAGAAAACAGCATAGATTGATACAATCCCCATTTAAAGATCTTGTTAAGCTATGTTTCTTTATGGATACATTTTTATTTTTTTGACTCTTTCTTTGGTTTGACTGACATTTGATGAATTTCCTTGCACTGCAAAGAAAATGGTTCAATTAGTAATTTAAAATACTGTAAGGAATGAATTATTCATAGGCATGCTTGTTTGCAATAATGTAGCAGAGTATTTCCAAATGACAACAAGTGCTTCGATACTATTCAAAATGTGTCAAAAGACTTCCATGAAAACTTTGAAGGATATTTGATTTAAAGCGGCACTGTCATGCCGAATTCCGTTTTTTTTTTAACCCCCCTCCCGCCTCAACTACATCCAATCGACCCCCTAGTCACCCCCAAATGCCCCTATGCCCCCCACATTACCTATTTTTTATTCTTTATTTTCTGCCCCGATCTATATTCAGGGCGCCGCCATCTTTGTGTGGGTAGGTGAAGTCCCTGTGGGACACGTCATCTGCCCACACTAGATAGCCCTGAGATTCCCGCACATGCCCAGTGAAACACCTGGACATGCGAACGGGAATTTCACCTATTCATTCATTCATCAGACAGACGAATGAATGAATAGAAAAAATCAGACGAACAAACTAACACTGTGTATCAGTGTTCGTTTGTTTGTTCGGTTTATTACAAGGAGGGAGCTACCGGCGTGCAGCTCCCTCCTTGTAATATGTAACTATAGAAGCGGCAGGGAGCAGTGCTCCCCACCACTTCATAAGCCCCCCAGGTCCCCTCCTCACTCTATGGGGGTCAATATGACCCCCATAATAGCACAATGGAGATTAAAATCTCCCCAATGCCCCTACTCGCTATATCGCGAGTAGGGGCATGTCCACTAAACAGTGAGCAGCCTGTGGCTGCTCACTGTAAAAAAAAAAAAAAAAAAAAGGGTAATAAGGGGGGGACGGGGGACCTACTGTCCTCCCCCGCCGGCCCCCACCCCTGGACGGCGGGTGGGGGCCATAATGGGAATGAGGGGGGACCTACTGTCCTCCCCTCAGGCCCCCACCCCTGGGCGGCGGGTGGGGGCCATAATAGTAATAAGGGGGGGGGACCTACTGTCCTCCAGCCCCCGGCCCCCACCCCTGGGCGGCGGGTGGGGGCCCTAATGGAAAAAAGGGGGGGGGGACCTACTGTCCTCCCCCCGCCCCCACCCCTGGGCGGCGGGTGGGGGCACTAAGTAAATTCCCCCCCCCCCCATCAAGGTGACTAGGGGTGCCCAAGCCCCTAGTCACCCACCCCCCACCCAAATAAAAAATGCCCCTACCTACCCCCCTCACCCTAAAAAATAGTGAGGGGGGAATAAAATTGCTAACCTGTAAAGTAAAATTAAACTTACCATTCGACGTCTTCTTTTTTCTAAAATCTTCATTTTTCAGCCCCAAAAAAGGCCAAATAAAAAACCATCATAGCCGTCGAACTAAAAATAAAATAAAAAACCCGAGCGCAAAAAAAAAAAACCTGACGAAAAAGAAAAAACCCGAGCGCACAAAAAAATAATCAATCTTCACCCATGGAGGGCTCCGCGCAGACTGAGCTCCGCAGGGCGGGGCAAGGCTTATAAAGCCTTGCCCCGCCCTGCAATTAGCCTAAGAACACTCTGATTGGTGGGTTTAAGCCAATCAGAGTGCTCTTTGTCATTTTACAAGCGTGGGAAAGTTCTTTGGAATTTTCCCACGCTTGTAAAATGACACAGAGCACTGTGATTGGATGGATTTCAAGCCATCCAATCACAGTGCTCTGTGTCATTTTACAAGCGTGGGAAAATTCCAAAGAACTTTCCCCCGCTTGTAAAATGACACAGAGCACTGTGATTGGATGGATTTCAAGCCATCCAATCACAGTGCTCTGTGTCATTTTACAAGCGTGGGAAAATTCCAAAGAACTTTCCCACGCTTGTAAAATGACACAGAGCACTGTGTGGTGGGGGCCCTAATGGAAAAAAGGGGGGGGGACCTACTGTCCTCCCCCCGCCCCCACCCCTGGGCGGCGGGTGGGGGCACTAAGTAAATTCCCCCCCCCCCCATCAAGGTGACTAGGGGTGCCCAAGCCCCTAGTCACCCACCCCCCACCCAAATAAAAAATGCCCCTACCTACCCCCCTCACCCTAAAAAATAGTGAGGGGGGAATAAAATTGCTAACCTGTAAAGTAAAATTAAACTTACCATTCGACGTCTTCTTTTTTCTAAAATCTTCATTTTTCAGCCCCAAAAAAGGCCAAATAAAAAACCATCATAGCCGTCGAACTAAAAATAAAATAAAAAACCCGAGCGCAAAAAAAAAAAACCTGACGAAAAAGAAAAAACCCGTGCGCACAAAAAAATAATCAATCTTCACCCATGGAGGGCTCCGCGCAGACTGAGCTCCGCAGGGCGGGGCAAGGCTTATAAAGCCTTGCCCCGCCCTGCAATTAGCCTAAGAACACTCTGATTGGTGGGTTTAAGCCAATCAGAGTGCTCTTTGTCATTTTACAAGCGTGGGAAAGTTCTTTGGAATTTTCCCACGCTTGTAAAATGACACAGAGCACTGTGATTGGATGGATTTCAAGCCATCCAATCACAGTGCTCTGTGTCATTTTACAAGCGTGGGAAAATTCCAAAGAACTTTCCCCCGCTTGTAAAATGACACAGAGCACTGTGATTGGATGGATTTCAAGCCATCCAATCACAGTGCTCTGTGTCATTTTACAAGCGTGGGAAAATTCCAAAGAACTTTCCCACGCTTGTAAAATGACACAGAGCACTGTGATTGGATGGATTTCAAGCCATCCAATCACAGTGCTCTGTGACATTTTACAAGCGTGGGAAAATTCCAAAGAACTTTCCCACGCTTGTAAAATGACAAAGAGCACTCTGATTGCCTTAAACCCACCAATCAGAGTGTTCTTAGGCTAATTGCAGGGCGGGGCAAGGCTTTATAAGCCTTGCCCCGCCCTGCGGAGCTCAGTCTGCGCGGAGCCCTCCATGGGTGAAGATGGATTATTTTTTTGTGCGCTCGGGTTTTTTCTTTTTCGTCAGGTTTTTTTTTTTTGCGCTCGGGTTTTTTATTTTATTTTTAGTTCGACGGCTATGATGGTTTTTTATTTGGCCTTTTTTGGGGCTGAAAAATGAAGATTTTAGAAAAAAGAAGACGTTGAATGGTAAGTTTAATTTTACTTTACAGGTTAGCAATTTTATTCCCCCCTCACTATTTTTTAGGGTGAGGGGGGTAGGTAGGGGCATTTTTTATTTGGGTGGGGGGTGGGTGACTAGGGGCTTGGGCACCCCTAGTCACCTTGATGGGGGGGGGGGGAATTTACTTAGTGCCCCCACCCGCCGCCCAGGGGTGGGGGCGGGGGGAGGACAGTAGGTCCCCCCCATTATCGTTATGGCCCCCACCCGCCGCCCAGGGGTGGGGGCCGGGGGGGGAGGACAGTAGATCCCCCCCCCTTATTACTATTATGGCCCTCACCCGCCGCCCAGGGGTGGGGGCCGGGGGGGAGGACAGTAGGTCCCCCCCCTTTTTTCCATTAGGGCCCCCACCCGCCGCCCAGGGGTGGGGGCCGGGGGCTGGAGGACAGTAGGTCCGTCCCCCCCTTATTACTATTATGGCCCCCACCCGCCGCCCAGCGGTGGGGGCCGGGGGGAGGACAGTAGGTCCCCCCCCCCTTTTTTCCATTAGGGCCCCCACCCGCCGCCCAGGGGTGGGGGCCGGGGGCTGGAGGACAGTAGGTCCCCCCCCTTATTACTATTATGGCCCCCACCCGCCGCCCAGGGGTGGGGGCCGGGGGGGGAGGACAGTAGGTCCCCCCCCTATTACTATTATGGCCCCCACCCGCCGCCCAGTGGTGGGGGCCGGGGGGGGAGGACAGTAGGCCCCCCCCCTCTTATTACCATTATGGCCCCCACCCGCCGCCCAGGGGTGGGGGCCGGGGGGAGGACAGTAGGTCCCCCCCCCTTTATTACTATTATGGCCCCCACCCGCTGGTCAGGGGTGGGGGCCGGGGGGGAGGACAGTAGGTCCCCCCCCTACTACTATTATGGCCCCCACCCGCCGCCCAGGGGTGGGGGCCAGGGGGGAGGACAGTAGGTCCCCCCCCTCATTATCTTTATGGCCCCCACCCACCGCTCAGGGGTGGGGGCCGGGGGGGGGGACAATAGGTCTCCCTCCCTTATTTTACTTTACGGCCCCCACCCGTCATTTAGGGGTGGGGGGCAATATTTTTTTTTTTTTTTTCTACAGTGAGCAGCCACAGGCTGCTCACTGCTTACTAGACATGCCCCTACTCGCGGTATAGCGAGTAGGGGCATATTATTTACTAATACCAAGTCATTTTTACTTGGTGTTAGTAAATTTGGCTGAAAGACCAATTTAGGTCTTTCAGCCTTTTAGTAGATAGCTCCCTGATACCGTGGGAATTAGGGAGTTATCTACTAAGCGGCTGCAAGATGCAGCCACAGCAATGAATAGGATCGGAGTTTCATTCATTTGAATGAAATTCCGATCCGAACAAAGTACCGAATTGCATCCTAACACCAATGGAGAAACGGTGCTCATTCTGTTAGGATGCAATTCGGCAGTTTTGCCGGCGTTCTGTCTAAGTGACAGGACGTTCGGCAATACTAACAGGAAGCATTGTGGGAACAGGGAGGAAAGCTAGGGATCATGGGAAAATTGCTCTGACCAGCGGAAATGAAGCACACTTTGCTCCTCCGCTGGTCAGGCGGAGGAATCCTCCATAAGACAGAGTCCCTACTTTGTCTTATGATTTTAAAGAAAACTAAAGAAGACAGGAAGAAAAGAATAACAGATCCTGAGAGAGGGGGAGAAGAGGAAGAGATTGAGGAAAGGTAAGTTCGGCATGACAGTGCCGCTTTAAGTGTTTTGAAAAGTGGTGGTTAAATTCTGCCATTATTTTAATAATTTATATTAGAGTAGAAATAAAGAGGTTTCTAGTGTTTTTAGTACTATTAGTTGACTGTTGAAGGGAGCTCAAACAATCCAAACCAGAATCTCTCTATTTTGATCCAAAGAAGATGTATGTGATAAAAGGAGGGAGTGGTGTATTAATGGACCACTATAGGCACCCAGACCACTTCAGCTCAATTAAGTAGTCTGGGTGCCAGGTCCCTCTAGATTTAACCCTGCAGCTGAAAACATAGCAGTTTCAGACAGACTGCTATGTTTACATTGCAGTGTTATTTCAGCCTCTAGTGACTGTCTCACTGACAGCCACTAGAGGCCGCTTCCACAATTAACACTGAGTAAATCGCACTTATTTGACGCTGGATGTCCTCAGGCAATTCAGTGTCAAATAAAATTCCCATAGTAAAGCATTGAGTAATGCATTCCTATGGGTGGGTTTGAATGCGCGCGCACCTCTGGCCGTGCATGTGCATTCGACTCCACTCCGGAGCTGACGTCGGTGGGGGAGGAGAGGTCACCAGTGCTGAGGGAGCCCAGCGCTAGATTAAGGTAAGTGACTCAAGGGGTTTTCAGCACCGAGGGAGGGGGCACCGAGGGAGGGGGTTTGTTTTCCTGGCACTATAGGATCCCTTTAAGGAACTCTCAGGTGTTGGTGAATAGGTAACAAAACAAGAAGAGAACATAACAGGTATATAGTGCAGTATGTCTAATGTCACTTACAGATGATGTGGATAAAAAAAAGAAATAAAAATAATGTTCTCACTGTGGTATATAGAGAGTCGTAAAAAAAAATGATAGGTACTGACTGGTATAGACTAGAGCAAAGTAATGGTTTTGAACATTAGCTAATCCCGAGGCCGTTTTTACGGACTAACTAATGGACACACCCACACAGGGTGGACTTATAAGTGGGACACAGGCAGTAAGAAGGTAGAAATAAAGAAGCCGTTGTTACGGCGAAACGCGCCATTACGCTACCGACGTCATCACGCACGCAAGTGGAACGCAACCCCACCTCCTAGAAGTATCAAAGGTTACCTGCGGTTCGGTCCAGGGATTTTGGCCACCTATGAGAACAATTCAGAACCTTGCCCGGTGAGGAAGAAAGAAAGAGGGCTGCTGCTATTTTGTAAAAGGTTGTATAAAATAAAGATTTGTTCTACATCTACACCAGCCTCAAGTTTTCTGCCTGCATCTCCTTTGGGATCACTGTTTGGAGCAGTTATAGTTAGAGCAGACTCATCTGCACTACACTTGTGAATGTGTAATTCTCATTTTTATTCTTTTCAGTGTTGAAACAATATCACACTTTATATTTTCTCTCTGCCTTTCCCTTTTTTTTTATCTTATACATGTGTATGGATATCTGTTGCCTCTTTGAATGGTTTGAGAAAATAGCATTTTGTAAGTTATGGAAATTTTAAAAAAATTTCTGCACTTTTCTGCACAGTGCACTTTACACTTGTGTGGCACTAATATCAAGGAAGTGTTATATAAATCATTATTGATTGCACTTTATTTATTGCACTTTATTAAGTCATTGCAAATTTGCACAAAATAAGTATTGAATTTTTCACTTTAAAGATTTAACGACACAGGGCACCTTCTTATTTTATTCTTTTGAACTTGCAAGTGTTTGGATTCACAAAAGGTGCTGCTATTTTTTTGTATGCATGCCCTTAAAATAAGGTTTTAAAAGCGCCATTTTCTACCTGTTTTAACTTACTATTTAGCACCAGCATTTTGAGCCCAGCATATAAGTTAATTAATGGTACTTTCATTGTGTTTCTTAAGCAGTAGATTGTCAGTTAGCTTAGCTCGTAATTCTCTCAGTTCTATTATTTTGTTTCTTCCATGACACACACTTGTCTATTCTACTATATGTCATAAAAAGTGCTGTAGTCTCGACATTTTATGTAATTATGCAACTTCTCTTGCTGCCTAAAATCTTGATAAAATGTCCTTACACATCTGTAATTTTAAATTGGCACAATAAAAAAAAAGAATGTAATAAAAATAAAAAATAAAAATTGTCTGAAGCTTTTACTGCAGCGTTTTTACTTTTTCATGACACCTACTTATGTCTTTAACATGGACGATTACCTGTACTGTACTGTCGTTTGCATCAATAAAAAATTTAAATATATACATACATACATACATACAATTAGTCTACAGTACTTGAATGCATAGAGGAATATTAACAGGTAAATATAAGAGAAATAAATATACAATGCAAAAAATCCATAAACATAATATGAATGTAAGGTATAAAACCAGAATAGTAAAATATGGAAAAAGAAAATGTAAAAAAGTACAGTGTGTAAAATAATGGGTAAAACAATAGTACAGGTTCAGGCGCCATTTCTGACAGCTCTGATCCCTAATCTACAATCTCGCCTAAATCTGGAGAATCAAATCAAATCTCATCACTACAATCACATACCCCAACTCGGGAAGGTGCACTGCATCGATAGATGCCCTTCTTTGCGAAAACAACGACGCCGAAGCGGAAGCGCAAACCCGGGGCCTACTCCACGCATACACTGCCCGCCCTGGAGGCGCTCCTCGGCAGAGCCTACGAAGGCCTCTTACACAACCCAAACATTGGATCCTCTGACAACCCAGGGACCCATATGCCCGCCATGGGGCGACGTTCCCAGAAAGCCGGAACCCAGATGGAAGGGAGAGATATTGGGGCCATGCTCCAGCGGCCTACTAGGCCCAAACAGGCCTTAGAGGAACGCCAGCCTTCCCCAACCCAAACAGACCAGGCTGAACAAGCGGAGGGAAACAGCCTCTGTACAGCGCCACCAGCACCCCCAGAGGGATCGCCGACAGCAACAAAGCACGACCTGCAAATCCTTTTACACGACTTCCACAAAATTCTATCAAACGAACTAGCAGGACTCAAAGCAGACCTACAAAGCACAAAAGACCGAGTACAGGCCACGGAGTCTGATGTGGCCGAAGACTCAACTAACCTAACAATTATACAAGACTCGATACAAAAGCTCCAGAAATCCCACCACAACATGGCCTTACACCTGAATGCCCTCGAGAACAGCCACAGACGCAATAACATCAAAGTAAGAGGCACCCCTACCAATGTCACAGCGAAAGAGCTGCCGCATTATATGAGGAGGTTGCTGGCTACTATTTTACCTCCAGCGACGGCCCAAAAATTGGTGATCGATGGAATATACAGGGTCGCAGGTGTCAGGATCGGGACAGGGATCCAACACGCAGAGTACAAAGAGTGGAAAGGTACGTATACCGGGCCTTAGAATGGCCGGACTAACGTACCGAGAGTAATAGAGAATAGTCAGAGACAAGCCGAGGTCGAGGGAACGAGAAGACAGATAAGCGAGAGACAAGCCGGGTCAAGAGATAACAGAGAAGAAGGGAAGTACAACAAGCCGAGTCAAAACCAAATAGAGCAAACTAGAATACCAGAGCACTGAGTGACTAGACAAGCTAGAACCACGACAGGGCAATGAGCTGAAGAGAGAAGTAAGCTTAAATACCCTGGCTCCGGATGGTAAGCACGCCTCTGACAAGTACCGATTGGATATCGGACACTTGAGTGACAGGTCGCTCGTGATAGCGTCATGACGTCACGTATTGAGCGTCCTGCTAGAAAAGGACGTGGATTCCTCGCGGCCGGTGTTTAAGTGACTGGATGAACCGCGAGGAACGAAGGAAACAGCTCGCCTGGACGGACAAAACACCAAGTCTCTACCTCCCTTAGAGGTAGAGGCCTCAGGTACCCTGACAGTACCCCCCCTCTCAGATACGCCCACCGGGCGGAAGGAACCGGGGCGAGATGGGAAGCGGAGGTGAAATGCTCTGCGAAGGCGAGAAGCATGAACGTCCTCCTGAGGTACCCAACTCCTCTCCTCAGGACCATATCCCCTCCAGTTGACCAGATATTGCAATTTTCCTCTTGAAATTCTGGAATCAATGATGGAGCTGACCTCGTACTCCTCCCGACCCTCCACCTGAACAGGACGAGGCGAAGAGACCTTAGAGGAGAATTTGTTGCAAATAAGAGGTTTCAATAAGGAGACATGAAAAGAGTTAGGAATGCGTAAGGCAGGTGGCAGAGCGAGGCGATACGCAACCGGATTGATACGAGTGAGAACCCTGTAAGGACCTATGTAGCGAGGAGCAAATTTCATAGATGGAACTTTTAGGCGAATATTCTTAGTACTCAACCATACCCTATCCCCAGGAACAAAAACAGGAGCCGCTCTTCTATGCTTGTCAGCGTGTTTCTTGAACAACGAGGAATTATGTAACAGAATTTGCCGAGTCTGATCCCATAATTTCTTCAGGTTGGCGACATGATCATCAACCGACGGTATCCCCTGAGAAGAGGAAACCGAAGGAAAAATCGAAGGATGAAAGCCATAGTTCATGAAGAAAGGGCTAGAGCGAGTTGAATCACAAACAAGGTTATTGTGTGCGAACTCCGCCCAAGGAATCAGACCGACCCAATCGTCCTGGTGTTCGGAAACAAAGCAACGTAGATACTGTTCGATCTTTTGATTGGTACGCTCAGCAGCTCCGTTAGACTGAGGGTGATAGGCAGAGGAGAAGTTCAATTTGATCCCCATTTGAGAACAAAAGGATCTCCAGAAGCGTGAGACAAATTGAGAACCTCTATCAGAAACAATCTCCGAAGGAATCCCATGTAGGCGAAAAACCTCTCTCGCAAAAATCTCCGCCAATTCAGGAGAAGTCGGAAGTTTAGGTAATGGCACGAAATGGGCCATCTTAGTAAATCTATCCACCACCGTGAGAATAACAGTCTGTCTCTTGGAAGCAGGCAAATCAACGATAAAGTCTATGGACAAACAGGACCAAGGTCTCTCAGGAATGTCCAAGGGGTGTAACAGGCCACATGGAGATGCATGAGGTAGTTTAGTCTTGGCACAAGTCTCACAAGCTGCGACGAACTCCTCAATATCTTTTCGAAGTGAAGGCCACCAGAAATCCTTGGATATCAGAGAGTATGTCTTGCGAATACCAGGATGACCAGCTATTTTACTTTCGTGAAAACATTGTAAGAGCTCCAGTTGAAGTTCAGGAGGAACAAAGTTTCTTCCCTCAGGAGTGTTTCCGGGAGCTAGATGTTGTGACTTCAAGATCTGGTCAAGTAGCGGAGAATGAATTTTGAGACTGGTATTAGCAATAATATTGCATTTGGGTACAATGGAGGACAAAAGTGGTTCAACTGAAGCAGAAGGCTCAAATTGGCGAGATAGCGCATCGGCTTTAGAATTCTTTGAGCCAGGTCTGTAAGTCAGAACGTAATTGAAATGGGTAAGAAACAACGACCAACGAGCCTGCCTGGAGGACAAGCGCTTGGCCTCTCCGATATAAGACAAATTTTTGTGGTCTGTTAGAATGGTAACAGGATGTAAAGTACCTTCCAATAAATGTCTCCACTCTTTCAAAGCCTTGATAACCGCTAGTAATTCTCTGTCACCAATGTCATATCTGCTCTCAGTACCGGACAATTTTTTAGAGAAAAATCCACATGGATGTAATGGTTTATCAACACCCAACCTTTGAGATAGGACAGCACCCAAACCAGTCTCAGATGCGTCAACCTCAAGTAGAAAAGGCAGGGAAGTGTCGGGGTGAACTAAAATTGGAGCGGAAGCGAAAAGCTCCTTGAGAGTTTTGAACGCAAGAAGAGCTTCAGTAGTCCAATTCTTAGTATCAGCCCCCTGTTTGGTCATATTAGTGATAGGTGCGATAATTGAAGAATAGCCCTTAATAAAGCGCCTATAATAATTAGAAAAACCAATAAATCTCTGTACGGCTTTAAGACCTTTGGGTAAAGGCCACTCTAGAATGGACTGGAGTTTATCCGGATCCATCTTAAATCCCTCTCCAGAGATCACATAGCCGAGAAAGGTTACCTGGGTTTGATCAAAGCTACATTTCTCCAACTTGCAGTACAAGCCATGCTGGAGAAGCTTGTGCAAAACCCTCCTGACTTGCTTGTGATGAGTCTCAATCTCACTAGAATGTATGAGTATATCATCTAGGTATACAATGACGCAATCTTGCTGAAATTCCCTAAGGACCTCATTTATCAGATCTTGGAATACAGCTGGTGCATTGCATAACCCAAAAGGCATGACCGTATATTCATAGTGGCCATAGCGAGTATTGAATGCCGTCATCCACTCATGTCCCTGCTGGATTCTCACCAAGTTATATGCCCCTCTGAGGTCTAACTTGGTGAAAATTGTAGAGCCCTTCAAACGATCGAAGAGTTCGGTGATCAAGGGAATCGGGTAGGCATTTTTAATGGTTATCTTATTTAGGCCTCGATAATCAATACAAGGTCTCAAAGAACCATCCTTCTTTTTAACAAAAAAAAATCCAGCCCCGGCAGGGGAGGAGGACCTCCTAATGAATCCCTTGTCTAAATTTTCGTGAATATACTCCTCTAGAACTGAGTTCTCTTTCGTAGATAACGGGTATACATGACCTCTGGGGGGCATGGTACCAGGGAGTAGGTTAATTTTGCAATCAAAGGACCTGTGTGGGGGTAAGGTATCGGCTTTCTTTTTGTCAAATACTGCCTTTAAATCTAGATACTGAGGCGGAATTTGTGTCTCTGTAGGATTGTCAGAGTTAGCCGATGTGTTGGTTAATCCGAGAGGTGAGACCTTCCGCAAGCATTTTTCTTGACAATTCTGTCCCCACGAAACTATCTCCCCTGACTCCCAATTAATAATAGGGTTATGTCTCCTCAACCAGGAGTACCCCAGGACTATGGGAATAGACGGAGAAGAAATGAGCAGTAAGGATATGTCCTCTCTATGTAGGATGCCAACAGTTAAGTTAATCGGTATGGTCTCATGGAAAATAACAGGCTCAAGTAACGGTCTACCATCGATGGCCTCAACAGCCAGTGGTGTCTCTTTTAACTGGGATGGAATAGCATGCTTGGCAGCAAAACCCTGATCTATAAAGCTCTCAGCAGCTCCAGAATCGATTAGTGCCATAGTCCTAACTACTCCCTTTTCCCACTTTAAAGAAACGGGTAACAGAAGCCTGAGCTCTTTGTAGTTGTGAATAGAGGACAAAGTAGAAACACCCAAGGCCTGTCCTCTAGAGAAACTTAGGTGCGAGCGTTTCCCGAACGATTGGGACAATTTAGGCGTAAATGACCTCTGACTCCACAATACATACATAAACCCTCCCTTCTCCTGTACTGTCTCTCCCTCTCTGTGAGATGAGTACTGCCTATCTGCATAGGTTCAGGAATACGTAAGTCCTCGAACTCAGAATTTTGAAAGATAGGCGCTAGTTTAAAGGAGGGTCTACGGGTCCTATCTCGAGTGTTCTGCCTCTCTCTTAAGCGTTCATCAATACGAGATACAAAAGAAATTAAATCCTCCAAATTTTCAGGGAGTTCTCTAGTAGCGACCTCGTCAAGAATTACATCTGATAACCCATTCAGAAACACATCTATATAAGCCTGTTCGTTCCACTTGACTTCTGCCGCCAAGGACCTGAACTCTAGTGCATAATCCACAAGTGTTCGATTGTCCTGTCTAAGGCGCAACAGTAATCTAGCTGCATTGACCTTTCTACCAGGAGGGTCAAAAGTTCTTCTAAACGCAGCTACAAAGGCATTATAATTATAGACTAGTGGATTATCATTCTCCCATAAAGGATTGGCCCATCTCAGAGCTTTCTCAATGAGTAAAGTAATAACAAATCCAACCTTCGCTCTATCTGTAGGATAAGAGCGGGGTTGTAATTCGAAATGGATGCTAATCTGGTTCAGAAAGCCACGACACTTCTCCGGTGACCCGCCATAACGTACTGGTGGGGTAATACGGGAAGAAGCACCTACAGTGGCTACCTCTAGACCTGAGACTGCAGGAGAAATAGAAGGAGTACGTGTCTCCTCAGGTGGATTACTAGCACGAGACAAAAGTGCCTGTAGTGCCAAAGCCATCTGATCCATCCTATGTTCCATGGCGTCAAACCTGGGATCCGAAGAACCAAGCTGACTGTTTGTACCTGCAGGATCCATTGGCCCTGTCGTAAAGTCAGGATCGGGACAGGGATCCAACACGCAGAGTACAAAGAGTGGAAAGGTACGTATACCGGGCCTTAGAATGGCCGGACTAACGTACCGAGAGTAATAGAGAATAGTCAGAGACAAGCCGAGGTCGAGGGAACGAGAAGACAGATAAGCGAGAGACAAGCCGGGTCAAGAGATAACAGAGAAGAAGGGAAGTACAACAAGCCGAGTCAAAACCAAATAGAGCAAACTAGAATACCAGAGCACTGAGTGACTAGACAAGCTAGAACCACGACAGGGCAATGAGCTGAAGAGAGAAGTAAGCTTAAATACCCTGGCTCCGGATGGTAAGCACGCCTCTGACAAGTACCGATTGGATATCGGACACTTGAGTGACAGGTCGCTCGTGATAGCGTCATGACGTCACGTATTGAGCGTCCTGCTAGAAAAGGACGTGGATTCCTCGCGGCCGGTGTTTAAGTGACTGGATGAACCGCGAGGAACGAAGGAAACAGCTCGCCTGGACGGACAAAACACCAAGTCTCTACCTCCCTTAGAGGTAGAGGCCTCAGGTACCCTGACAGCAGGCCCTCCAAGAGCCTCACCACAAGCAGCTAGGGATGTTATCCTGCGATGCGCATTTGCCTCTGAAAAGGGGCAAATAATGTCGGCGCTACGGGGCAAGACCCCACTAACTTTTGAGGACTCCAGCCTTACATTCTACCAGGATTTAACGAGGGCCACCCTACAGTGGCGCCGATCACTTCACTCAGTAACCCAACTACTTCGAGCCACCAACATAACTTACAGGTGGGGAGCACCGGGCTCACTACTATCTACTCACAATGGGACTACCCACACACTAACCTCGATCGCAGAAGCCTCATCCTTCCTTGAAATGCTGGGACTGACAACCGCAGACACACTAGCACCAGAGGGAAGGGGGGAACCCGACATCAGTGCTCCCTCGGCCTCCAGATCCGGCCTGATCAACCACCCGGCCACTTGATAACAATAACATGACTGTTTTGTTTTGTTTTATTTCCGTGTTAATAAGCTGAATGTTTTACTTTATTTACAAGTCCATATGTCGAATACCATAGAGCAGGTCCCGCTCCCACCCTGGGTGACAAGGTTCTCCGCCTGCACTCCCTAAACTACCTGGGATCCCCCATAAGGGCACCCGGACCCGCTTCAGACATTACCCACTGAACCGGCAACCACATAGCCAACCGCGAGGGGTACAACCAACACATTCATTACTAGGAGCAGGGGCCTGGACTAACAACCATACTATATTACAAAACTCCCCTTTATTCCGTTCCTTGTCCTAGGCCCACAACCCAAAGCTTCAATACCTTCCATGAGTACTGACATGCCCAATCTAACTCTAAAAGCACTCATTTAATCTCTGACATGTCTTATTACACGCTGTAGATTAACCAAAAAAAACGTGCTGTATCATCGACAGAAATTATTATTGCTATTTAATATTTATCTTTGTCACACAAATGTATGCCTGTTTATAGCCTCACTCTGCTGTAGTGGCAGAAGGAGTGCAACTGTTTAATTCGCGCACGACTAAATAAAGAATTAAAAAAAAAAAAAACAATAGTACAAGAAATTAAAAAGATCAAAATCAATATTGAGACCAGAAAGAGCAAGAGTGTTTACGTTAAAAACCTATTTCATTTTTTGTTTAATATTTTTGTTTTGTTGTCACCTTGCCATGGGGGGGGGGGGGTAGTTAATGCTCTCTATGGTGCAAAATTTTGCTCTCTATGGCACAAAAAGTCTGGGATATTTAGTGTGTATTACAAAATGTTTAGATACAGAGTGATTAGTGAAGCCTTGGAGAATATTTCTACAATGTCGGCTTTTCTACTTTTTACATTCCTTGTAGTCATCCCTATATATCATAGTAGTACATATAGGAGTAGGCCACACAGATATTCTAATAGGTATATGATGTATTTCTAATTACAGGCTATAACGTTTTCTATCGTATACATTTTCTGGGATTGCTTGGATTTGAATTCTAATATCTTAGTGTTGACTTCGAACCCAGCTGTTGCCACATTTTGTTATAGACACATTTCACGTTCCAAGGGCTAGATTTGGCTTTTTAGCCATCAGTAACCTACGCTTCCCTCCCATAATAACTTGCATCTTTTATGGTATTTAATACTTTTTGTTAAAAGAATATATTATATATTCTCAGGCAGGGATTATACCGCCCAGGTGCAACATAGTAGAGCTAACTGATAGCTCTACACACTGTGAGTGCATTTCCTCTTTTTCTTTTACCCACTCACATTAGGCATACTGCACTATATATACATTATAGTGTCTCTTCTTGTTTTATTACATATTCACCAAACACCTAAGAATTCCCTGAGGCCCTACTCCCTCCTTATATTGCATACATCTTCTGCAGGGCAGAATAAACAGACTCTGGTTTGGGTTATTTGACCTGCCTTCAACAGTCAACTAACAGTGCAAGAAACCTACTATCTCTATATTTCCACTCTAATATACACGATACAAAATAATGACAGAATTTACCCACCACTTTTATCCCTCAATGTTTTCATGAAAGACTTGTGCATTGTTTTGAATAGGATAAAAGCACTTCTTATCATTTGGAAATACTCTGCTACATTATTCTAAATTGCCACCAAGCACATGCCTAATAATAATCCACTCTTCACAGTAATTTAAGTTTCCTAATTGCAACATTTTCTTTGCACTGCATGGAAATTCAACAAATGTCAAGCAAACCGAAGAAAAAGTCTAAAAAATAAAAATTCATCCAAACGATACTGGAGATCTCAGACCTGCATTTAGAGTGCATTACTTATTTGCAGAAACTTACCAGCTGTGAAAGCTCCTACATAGGTAAAGAGAACTATAAAATTACAGTAAAACTATTTCTGTAATATATGGAATTACAACTTTGTTGAACATTAACATTTTAGAACTGAAATATTCTGCAATTTGAGCTGTAAACAGAACAGTAATTCTATATTTTAGAGAAATCATTTTAATGTAAAAACAAAAACCATGAAGCAGAATTTCTAAGCTATAAGCACCAACCAGCTACAACATTAAAATCACCTGCCTAATATCGTGTATGCCCCCCTTGTGCTGCCAAAACAGCTATGATGCATAGAGATATGGACTCCATAAAACCTCTGAATAGGCATGTGCAATGGAAAACATTTCGGTTCGGCATTCCAAAATTCGGGACTTTGGCAATTCGACAACTTTGGCACTTCGGCACTTCGGAACTTCGGCACTTCGCCACTTCGGCACTTTGACACTTCGGACCTTCGGAACTTCGACACTTCGGAAATTCACTTTGGCACTTCGGCACTTCGACACTTCGGAACTTTGGAATTTCGGAACTTCTCTTGCAGCCGCTTGGTAGATAACTCCCTAATTCCCACAGTATTAGGGAGTTATCTACCAAAAGGCTGAAAGACCAAAAATGGTCTTTCAGTCAAATTTACTAATACTAAGTAATGATTACCGCGAGTAGGGGCATGTATATTAAACAGTGAGCAGCCTATAGCTTTTTTTTAAAAGGGTCCCCCCTCCCGAGCCCCCACCTGCGACGCGCGAGTGGGGTCTTTTAAACTAAAGTGGTGGGTGGGGGCCCTAAATTAGAATAAGGGGGGAACCTATTGCCCCCCCAGCCCCCACCCCCAAGCGGCGGGTGGGGGCTATAAAGTAAAATAATGGGGGGACCTATTGTCCTCCCCCCCGGCCCCCACCCCTGAGTGGCGGGTGGGGACCCTAAATTAGAATAAGGGGGGATCCTATTGCCCCACTGGCCCCCACCCCTGAGTGGCGGGTGGGGGCCCTAAATTAGAAAAGGGGGGGAGCTATTGCCCCCCCTGGTCCCCACGCCTGAGCAGCAGGTGGGGGTCCTAAAGTAAAATAATGGGGGGACCCTAATTGTCCTCCCCCCTGGTCCCCACCCCTGAGCGGTGGGTGGGGGCCCTAAATTAGAATGAGGGGGGACCTAATGTCCTCCCCCCTGGCCCCCACCCACCGCTCACTAATTAGGGGATCCTAATTTCCTCCCCCCTGGCCCCCACCCCTGAGCGGTGGGTGGAGGCCCTAAATTAGAATGACGGGGGGGACCTAATGTCCTCCCCCCTGGCCCCCACCTATGAGCGGTGGGTGGGGGCCCTAAATACTAATTAGGGGGGGACCTAATGTCCTCCCCACTGGCCCCCACCCCTGAGCGGCAGATGGGGGCCATAAATAAAAAATTACTTAATCCACCAATCAGAGAGTTATGAGTCAAATTACACAGCGTGGGAAAATTCCAAAGAATTGACACAGAGCACTCTGATTGGTGGATTTCAAGAAAACCAATCAGAGTGCTGTGACAGGTAAATGTAGAGACTTATCTGTCAGTCTCTTCATTTACCTGTCAGAGCACTCTGATTGGATGGCTTAAACCCACCAATCAGAGTGCTCTGAGCCTAATTGCAGGGCGGGGCAAGGCTTTATAAGCCTTCCCCACCCCCACCTCTCCCTGCAGAGCTCAGTCTGCACGGAGCCCTCTATGGGCAAAGATGGATTTATTTATTTTTGCGCTTGTTTTTTTTTTTGCGGTTATTCTGGATTTTTATTCTGGTTATTCTGGATTTTAATTTGGCCTTTTTGGGGGCTGAAAATATACGATTTTAGAAGAAAGAAAACATCAAATGGTAAGTTTTACGTTATCTTTTTTAACAGGTACTTAGTTAATGCTTCCCCTCTCATTATTTTTAGGGTGAGTTGGATAGGTAGGGTTTTTTGGAAGGGGGGTGACTAGGGGTTTGGTTAAATTTTTATTTAGGGCCCCCACCCGCCGCTCAGGGGTAGGGGCAAGGGGAGAGGACATTAGGTCCCCCCCTAATTGGTACTTAGGGCCCCCACCCACTGCTCAGGGGTGGGGACCAGGGGTGAGGACATTAGGTCCCCCCCCTCATTCTAATTTTGGGCCCCCACCCACCACTCAGGGGTGGGGGCCAGGGGGGAGGAAATTAGGTCCCCCTCTAATTAGTATTTAGGGCCCCCACCCACCGCTCATGGGTGGGGGAAAGGGGGAGGACATTAGGTCCCCCCCTCATTCTAATTTAGGGCCCCCACCCACCGCTCAGGGGTGGGGGACAGGGGGAAGGACATTAGGTCCCCCCTCATTCTAATTTAGGGCCCCCACCCACCGCTCAGGGGTGGGGGCCATGCGGAGAAGACATTAGGTCCCCCCTAATTGGTATTTAGGCCCCCACCCACCGCTCAGGGGTGCGGGCCATGGGGGAGGACATTAGGTTCCACCCTCCCCCTTATTCTGATTTAGGGCCCCCATACGCCGCTCAGGGGTGGGGGCCGGGGGGGAGGACAATAGGTCCCCCCTATTATTTTACTTTATGCCCCCCACCCGCCGCTCAGGCAATTCGGACCTCGGCAATTCAGCAATTTGGCACTTCGGCTATTCGGACATTCGGAAGTACCCGAATGTCCGAATTGACAGAAATTCATATTCGAACCGAAACGAATTGCACATGTCTACCTCTGAACATGTCCTGTGGTGTCTTACACAAGACATAAGCAGCAGATCCTTTAAGTCCTGCAAGCTGCGCTATGAATCAGATTTGTTTTTCCAGCACATCCCACAGGTGCTCAATCTGATTAAGATTTGGGGAATTTGGAGGCCAAGGCAAACCTTGAACTCTTTGTCATGTTCCTCAAACCATTCCTGAACAATTTTTGCAGTGTGGCATTGTGCATTATCTCACTGAAAGAGGGCACTGCCGTCAGAAAATACCATTACCATGAAGGGGTGTACGTGGTCTGCAACATTTCTAGATAGGTGGTACGTGTCAAAGTATCATCCACATGAATGCCAGGAGCAAAGGTTTCCCAGCAAAACATTGCCCAGAGTATACCTCCGCCTCCACCAGTCTGCTTTTTTCCCTTAGTGCACCCTGCTGGCTGCTCATCCCCTGGTAAACGACGCACACACTTCCATTCACCGGATCTAAAAGAAAACATGATTCATCAGATCAGACTTCTTCCATGTCTCCATGGTCCAGTTCTGATGCTAAAGTCCCCACTTAAGGCACTTTCGGGATTGCACAGGGCATCATGGGCACTTTGACCGGTCTGCAACTACACAGAAACATACAAAGCAAAATGTGATGCACTGTTGTATTGATAATTGTATGGATATATATTGATCATTGCTTTCTAAAGTTATTTAGCTATGAACTACAAGTGTCTTATGATGTTACAATATCTGGGCACACTGCCCCGAGTTCCAGAATCTTTCAGAGAAGTGCAGGTGTCTTATCATACATGTCTCGGACTCACTCGGCATCTGGCCAGTGCTCCAGGGTGGGCTGATATCTTGTGTGTTTAGGAGGCTGCACTGTCGCATGCATAATCTGCGCATGTTGCTTACATGAACTAGTTATGTAAAGCCCTTTTTGTAAAACAATAAAACCTGGAACTTTTTGGGGTTTAGTCCGAAGCCTCATCTGTGGGTAGACGTACTGTACGGGAATTTCCCGATTAATCTAAGACTCCTTACCAAGACTGAAAATGGGTTTTCCCAGCTGTGATTTAAAAAAAAACCTGAATGTAGTTCCACAATAGAATAATTTGTGATGTTTCAATTTTTGTGTGTTCTTTGCAGTTACTTTGCTGTATTTGCATCCTTTTTTTATATTTAAATATATATTCACATTCTTTCTTTGCAGTTAAATGTATTTGCATATTTCCTTTTGCATTTAAATATATATTTACATTTATACTTTTGTATTCAGTAAAAACACCTTATTACCTTACTACTCAATAAATTGTTGTCTTTGTTTGCATCCTTTACTCAGCAAAACAATTGTGTGTTCTGACACCAGTGGCGTACACATGACCTATGGGGCCCCGGTGCGAAAATTGATCCATGGGCCTCAACCCCCCACCCCCGCACGCTTACTCTGCGCGGGCCGGGGCCGCAACACATGGCGGCGGGCACCTGGTCGCAGGGCTGCGACCCCTGCGACCGCGGTATGTACACCAGTGCATGCAGATGCACACACACTTAAAGGACCACTACAGACACCCAGATCACATCAGCTCAATGAAGTGGTCTGGGTGTCAGGTCCCTCTAGTTTTAACCCTGCAGCTGAAAGCATAGCAGTTTCAGAGAAGCTGCTATGTTTCACTGAGGGTTAATCCAGCCTCTAGTGGCTGTCTCACTGACAGCCGCTAGAGGAGCTTCCGCGATTCTCAGACACTGAACGTCCATAGAAAAGCATTGAGTAATGCTTTCCTATGGGCGGTTTGAATGCGCGCATGGCTCTTGCTGTGCATGCGCATTCGGAGCTGAGAGGCGGAGGGATCCCCAGCGCCAGGGGAGTCCGGCGCTGGAGAAAGGTAAGTGCTGAAGACACGCACATACACACTCTCACAAACAGACGCATACACACGCATACACACTAGCTAACAGACACACACATTTACTGACAGAGACACACTCAGCGACAGACATACATACACACTCACTTACAGAACATACACTCACTAACAGACATCAAACAGACTCACTAATACAAACACACTCAGTAACAGACACACACAGTAAAACACTCACTGACACTCACTAGCAGACACACTCAACAGACACACTCACTGACACTCACACTAACACACAGTAACACTCACAGTAACACTAACACACACACTAACACTCACAGTAACACTAACACTCACAGTTACACTAACACACACACTAACACTCACAGTAAAACACACACTAACACTCACAGTAACACTAACACTCACAGTTACACTAACACACACACTAACACTCACAGTAAAACACACACTAACACACACAGTAACACTAACACACACACTAACACTCACAGTAACACACACACTAACACTAACACACACACTAACACTCACAGTAGCACTAACACACTGTGAGTGTTAGTGTGTGTGTTAGTGTTACTGTGAGTGTTAGTGTGTGTGTTAGTGTCACTGTGTGTGTTAGTGTGTGTTTTACTGTGAGTGTTAGTGTGTGTGTTAGTGTTAGTGTGTGTGTTAGTGTGTGTGTCACTGTGAGTGTTAGCGTGTGTGTTAGTGTTACTGTGAGTGTTAGTGTGTGTGTTAGTGTTACTGTGAGTGTTACTGTGTGTTAGTGTGCGTGTCAGTGAGTCACAGTAACACTAACACACACACTAACACTCACAGTAAAACACACACTAACACACACAGTAACACTAACACACACACTAACACTCACAGTAACACTAACACACACACTAACACTAACACACACACTAACACTCACAGTAAAACACACACTAACACACACAGTAACATTAACACACACACTAACACTCACAGTAACACTAACACACACGCTAACACTCACAGTGACACACACACTAACACTCACAGTAACACTAACACACACACTAACACTCACAGTAAAACACACACTAACACTCACAGTAACACTAACACACACACTAACACTCACAGTAACACTAACACACACACACACACACTAACACATTTTTTTTTAACACATTTTTTTTTTTAAATTTAATCCCCCCAGCCTCCTTACCTTTTGGAGTGCTGAGGGGATTCCCTGGGGTCCAGTGGTGCTGCTGGGCTCCTGGGGGGCCGGTGACCCGGCGGGCAGGCAAGTAGGTGGGCGCGCGAGGGAGCACTCTCCCCTGAGTGCTTCCTCTTCAGCTCCCTCGCGCGCCGCGTACTGATACCGGCGCCGGAAGATGACGTCATCTTCCGGCTCCGGTATCATTGCGGTGCGCGAGGGAGCTGAAGAGGAAGCACTCACGGGAGAGTGCTCCCTCGCGTGCCCGCAGGACCGGCCAGCCGGGTGACAGCAGGGCCAGCCTCGGGGGGCCCGGAGGTGGCCGGCTCCTGGGCCCCCCAGGAGAAGAGGCTGGCCAAGTGACATACATACCGGGTCGCAGGGGCGGCCGGGCCCCCTGGTGGGCCGGGCCCGGTCGCAGCTGCGACCCCTGCGACCCTGGTATGTACGCCACTGTCTGACACCTTTCTATCATGGCCACCATTAAGTTTTTTCCACAATTTGAGCAACAGTAGCTCTTCTGTGTGATCAGACCAGAGAGGCAAACCTTCCATGCCCACTTGCATCAAAGAATCTTGGGTGCCCATGATCCTGATTCCAGTTCACCGGTTTTCCTCCTTTGCTCCACTTTTGTTAAGTACTAACCATTGCATACCGGGAAAACCCAATAAGACTTGTCATTTTGGAGATGCTTTTAACCAGTTATCTATAAATCACTAGTTGGTCCTTGTTTTAGTCACTCAGATCTTTTCGCTTGCCTATTTTTCCTGCTTCCAGGCTATGATATAAGAATTGACTGTCCACTAGCTGCCTAATATATCCTATTCTTTGACAGGTGCTATTATAACAATATAATCAATGTTATTCACTTCAACTGTCAGTGGTTTTAATGTTGTGGCTTATCAGTGTTGTATTAAACATCCATACCTAACCAATGTGGTAATTCTTGGTACTTGTTTATTAGACTATTTTCCATTTTATCCAGAACCAGTGGCAGGCAGTTACGTTCTATAGAATAGAACACAGTGGAGCGGTTTATTAAACAAGTGCCATCCTATCATCCACAGTATAGGGACTGCACACTTCCCAGTGGCACAACCATGGACCCAGGGTGACCAAACTCTTTGGAGATACAGAAAGAAAATAAATGATCACATTGATAAAAAAAAAACCAAAAAACATATTGTGCCGTGAAAACGTTATCATTGTATCTTGTTTTCTATTAAAGCCTGCAAGCCCTATCTAAAGTGCTCAAATCCTTTGTTTTAATTCTGCATCTTCTTTAACCTCCCTAGCGGTATTCCCGAGCGTGACTCGGGGTTAATTTTCGCTGCCAGAAGCGGTAACCCCGAGTCACGCTCGGGGTAGATAAGATTTACTTACCTCCGCCGCGATCCGCTTCGGGAGGACTGCCTCACAGCCCAGGCAGCCCTCCCACGGCAAATCAGGCCCCCGGGGGCCATGTGATCGCTCTCAAAGAGCGATCACATGGCCCTCTATAGCTGGCTGTGGATCTGCCAGCAGGGGGACTGTTTGAAATATCAGACAGTCCCCCTGCTGGTGGGAAGTATAAAAAAATAAATAAAAGACAAGTGTAAAAATAAATTAAATATATTTTTATATATATATAATATGTATATATATTATATAATAGATGTACATATATATATATTATATATAAATACGTATAATTAAAATAATAAATAAATAAAATAATAAAATAAATAAATAAAATATTGAAACAAAATTTAATATAAATTATATATGCATATGTAATTTCATTCTAACTGTATTTTGTTATTAATATATATATATATCGGTAACAAAATACACTTAGAATGACATTCTATATATATCTATATATATATATATAAAATACATATAACCGCAAATATATATATATATATATAGATAAATACATATAATTACATAAAAGATTACATTAGTATACACGTAGAATTTAAATACCTATAAATGCATATGTATTAAAATTCTACATGTATATTTAAATAATCTTTTAACGTAATTATGTGATTTGATTAATTAAAATTTGATTGACATGCCTGACATGGAGGCGGAACTGGGCGGGTAATTCAAATGCAAAAAAATGGTACCGCTTTTTGTACAAAATTCCTGACATAATCATACCGCCAGGGAGGTTAATCCCATCACCACTTTATTACAATTACATTTAAAAGGATAACAGAAATATCACACACAAAACTTTAAGGGAGATGTCAATTACAAATCTAGATAGACTGCCAATTAGCAGCATGTGTCACCTATTTTTAAAGTGTGTCTATTGGCATTCTATAAGTTTGATATGCTACTTCCTCAAATTTCTACTTGGCAACAACCAAAGAAAATAATACTTAAGCTGCAAATTCATTCATCCTAAAAACTGAAAAATTTATTTTCTATGTTATCCGTGCATACAAAGCAACAGTGGTTGACATTCCCAGACGAGAACAGATGGAAGTTTGACAAAATACACATTGATTTACCATAGCCTAAGACTATAAAAATTAGGGCCGCATTAAAATTACATTGTTTCACAGGCATTTTGACATAAACACTATGTCTAGTGAAACAAGAAGTAAGGTCTTGCCAGGTGAGTAAATAAACCCTTCTAAGACTGCAAAAAAAGAGCTAACTGATGCACTTTTCTCCTCTGTGGCATTGAAAGTAAAAGTATAATTATATTGGTTATTCATGCCAGCATCTTTGAGACCCAAAAATGTAATTAGGAAGAGATTTTCGGTTGCTTCCAAGTGGGCATCACCTGGTCATATTACCATAGTAAGGGCCAAACAGCTGGGTATTCTGTGGCTCTTTGATACATAACAATCCATACAACATCCAAATGTGTAGAGGATGTGATAGAGACCACAGTCATTGGGCCACAACCTGTCTGTCACATTCACCGATAGTACTCACCTGTCACAGGGTGCCCACAACACTCTGAAGTCAGTCTAAAGCAGTCATTCTCTGATTCTCAATTTGTGGCCAGGTGACCCACAGCGATTGTTCCTACATTCCAATATGGTGACTGCTGCATGAGGAGACTGGTCTGCAGGTCAGAGGTTCGAGAAGGTGTGGCTGGGGGGTGAAGCCAGGGCCATGATGTATACAAGATGGTGCTGAGTCTCAGTCAGTCATACTGACCTCAGGTAACCCTTCTACAGGTGACACGAGGTTATGTGATTGAGCTACACCTTAATAAGCAGGGCACACCTTTCAGTAGGGATGTGCATGGGCAAAACAATTGGTTCGGTTCGGCATTCCGAAATTCATCACTTCGGCAATTCGGCAATTCGGCACATCCGAAATTGAGGATTTCGGCAATTCGGGACTTCGGCGATTCGGCACTTCGGTTCGGTTCAGCACTTCCGAAATTCAGGACTTCAGGAATTCGGAGCTTCGGGACTTCGTGTAAGTGTACTGTTAGGAGTAGGGATAAGGGTAGGGTTAGGAGTAGGGTTGGGTTAGGAGTAGGGTTAGGGTTAGGGTTGAGTTAGGAGTAGGGTTAGGGTTAGAAGTAGGGGTAGGGATGGGTTAGGAGTAGTGTTAGGGTTGGGTTAGGAGTAGGGTTAGGGTTAGGGTTGAGTTAGGAGTAGGGTTAGGGTTAGAAGTAGGGGTAGGGATGGGTTAGGAGTAGTGTTAGGGTTGGGTTAGGAGTAGGGTTAGGGTTAGGAGTAGGGTTAGGGTAGGGTTAGGAGTAGGGTTAGGAGTAGGGTTAGGGTTAGGGTTGAGTTAGGAGTAGGGTTAAGGTTAGGTTTGGGTTAGGGTGGGTTAGGAGTAGGGTTAGGGTTAAGAGTAGGGTTAGGGTTAAGAGTAGGGTTAGGGTTGGGTTAGGGTTAGGGTTGGGTTAGGAGTAGGAGTAGGGTTAGGGTTCAGTTAGGAATAGGGTTAGGGTTAGGGTAGGGTTAGGGATAGGAGTAGGGTTAGGGTAGTATTAGGGTAGGGTTAGTGTTAGGATTAGGCTTAGGGTCATGATTGAAGCCGATTGATGTCTGAATTGGCCAAGGGGATTGCATTGTAAGTATGGTATTTCACTGAATTCACAGAGACTAATAAAAACACAAAACAGCAAATAAAACCACATAACTCAATTTTAAACCTCACAGTTTCTTCTTTTAACAGCATTATAAAAATCCAACCTATTTAACATATATGTCTGCTATAAATATATGCAACATTTTTTTTTTGTTCAACCAGAAATTAATTCCATTTTACTGTGAAAGGATTATTTAATCAACATTTTTACGTTTTGTTGAATTTATATTTCCAGCATGAAAGATATAATTTCAGAGTCATTATTAATAGGCAAGAGAAAACTTCATTAAAATTAAAGCAAGGTAAAGCAGTATGGCAAGGTTAAGCAGTATGAGTGTCATTCATTATGAAACAAATTTGATGTGTGTGGGTGGGAGGGGTACTGTGTGGGGGGGAGGGGGTGTAGGGGTGGTAAAAAAAAGTTTGCTAAATCTGTATTCCCCCCCCCCCCCCCCCCTGCTTCTTACCTTTAATGAAGGAGGGGGAAGACGCAGCCATCCCTGGTGGTCCGGTGGTGGTAAGTACTGTAGGGAGCAGCTCCCCTGTCCTCCCGCGCGATACTGTGTTGAGCATTGCCATGGTAACGCGCTGCAACGCTCCACACAGATTGCTCGCGGGAGGACAGGGGAGCTGCTTCACAGATCCCTCCCCCTGCCTCCCGACACGGAAGCAGAGTAGGCGCCTGCCGTCTTGGGCAGGCATGTGCCTACTCTGCATTGATGGCGAACCTATGGCCGCGTGCCCACAGAGAGTGCCCGGCATGCCATAGGTTCGCCATCACTGCTATAGAGTGTATAACCTAGTACAGTTACACTGATAGTTCCCTTCAAGGGAAACTGATACAATAGTATACTAAACTATAGTTAGTGGTTATATTTTACTCTATTGATACTTTGCGTCTTTTAGAATTGCCAGCTTCATTTTCACTGGCATTTCTAAATTTACACGACTAATTACTTACTGATTACTTACACTTGGACTCATGCTGTAATCTCAGAAATAATTAGGATTATTCTACAATAGTCCCTTTTTTTCATTTTCTTTATACATTTTTCTTTTTGTCATTTGCTCTACACTATTAATAGTTTTAGAAGTTAATAATAATTTTTGGTTTATTTTCAACGGCAAGCTTTTAAACGAATTTATTAAATGTTATGTTTTAACTAATTGACACCTGTAGGCAAGCACTTTCCTATTTAATTTTATACAGACTTTTAAATACAGAGCCTTCAGACAGATCCTCTTAATATGCAGAACTTCTATTTATGGTTATCTATCATCCATTTTATAATACAATATTATTATATATTTTTTTATAATAATACAATATTAATACAATACAATACAATATACAATATTATTATTATTATTTTTGCAGTGCATTAGGATATTACAGACAGGCGTGAGGTACCCTAACGGCATTCCTCAGGCTTTTATGTCACGTTTTACATTTGGGGTATCTGGGAACATATGCACAATTTTATAGGTAGAGTGCAAAAATAGAAGCAATTCAAGATGTACATTGTTCAGTAGATTAGGTTCTCGCTTAGGTAGGGTACAGGCTTTTCTACTCGCATGTGGCATTAGTTTGCTTTGCGCTTATCGCTAAAATGATATGCTAAACAAATGAACATTTATCAGGTGAGTGTAAACTGCAGGAGTAAGTCCCAGTGTGTGAGTGTGTGAGACCTATGTGCTAGTCATCTGACCTGCTTGCACCTCCTGGTTGAGGGTCAGTGCATCAATGGCGTGGCAGTTTCAGCCAATGCCCCGCTTGCACAGGAGTGTTATAGCCGGGGAGGGTGTATGACTGGGAGCCTCCTTGGTCGTTGTCATGTGAGGCAGTTCAGTCTCTTGGGTAGGAGTTCTCAGGGGTGTAGTGTGTGGTCAACAGGGTTCCACTTTGGGTCTTTGCGGCCTCTTGTGCATGTTCCCCACCTGGTGAGTGCTGGCCTTACGGAGGGTTGTGAGGCTGAGATGGAGTAGTCCCTGCTGGGGGGTAGGATTTCTCACTGCTGGTCTAGGTCTGCGGTTTAGAGGTTGGTGTTGGGCTGTCCGCCTCCTCCTTCCCACCCTCCGAGCTTTGCCAGTATCCTGGTCGGAGGAGCATATCTCAGCACGGCCTTTCCTTGGGTCATTGCCGGTGGGGTCTCCTGTTCATTGCCCCTCCGGTGAGAAATTTTGGCCCAAAAGGCGGCGAACAGGCGGTCCAGTCTTTCTTCAAGAGATTGCAGCGGGGCGCTGTTCAGTGGGTTGCACGTGGTGGCTGCTTGTTGTTCAATGCTGTTCCGGCAGTGTGGAACAGTCTCTGTTGGTGTTTTGCGCTTTGTCACAGGCTTTGATTACCGGGATAACCCTCCCCACAAGGGGGGGAGAGAGTGTACCGGGGAGACCTCCAGGTTAGTGGCTGCAGTCAGCGTAGGGATCAGCCGCCTCCCTCGCCGTACCTGAGTAGTCCTCTTGTAGGCCTCAGGTCTATCCCCGGGTAGGAGCCGCTGGTTTCGGTCGGGATGCTTGGCGCTTGTTTCCGCAGTCTTGGGCTCCTCTCTCCAGGTCGCTTAGCTGTCGGTTTGGAAGGGTTGTGCCCCGATTTTGGCTGGGTTTGAGCGTTTCTGTACGGTGCTCTGCTAATGTGCGACCACTCAGGATGGTTGCCAGGCTCCGCCCGCATAATACAATATTTTTAACGTCTAGATAATATTATATATTTAATCATTAGACTTTATAAGAATTTCTATTTTCCATGAATTTGTTTTATATGTATTAAATGTATTCATATAAACCAATATTAATTTGTTTTTAAGAATGTACACTATGTCTTTTAATACATATATGTATGATAATAGCCACTGTATGATAATAGCAACAAAGAGTTAGACATATCTACATTTTATACATGTTTCTCTTTGTACGTGTCATTTTACATGTTCCTTTTTAACCTGCTCTTTTTCCCACACACTCTCTTTCCCTCTTCCACCACTTCCCACAACCAACATGGCACATTCTGGGCTTCCCTGACCTGTACCCAGGGCCGGCGCGTCCATAAGGCGGCACAGGCGGCCGCCTTAGGGCGCACCGGCTCTGGGGGCGCAAAATTCCAGTGACCGGCAGGAGGGAAGTGCTCCCTCCTGCCTGGTCACCTCCTGGATCCCCGGAGCGGAGCGGAGCGGAGCGGAGCGGAGCGGCGCGCGGCACAAGTTGATTAGGAGGCGGCGACGGAGCTCTCTGATCTCTCTGACCGGCTCCCTCGCGCGCCTTTTGCTGATGCCGCGGGAGCCGGAATATGACGTCAGAGAGATCAGAGAGCTCTCTTGCCGCCTCCTAATCCACTTCAGCCGCACGCCTCCCAGCAGCCCCACTGGACCACCAATGAAAGACCCACGCCAGCACTCCAGGTAGGGAGGCTGGGTGGGAAATTTAAATTTAATTTAGATAATTAATTACTGTGTGTGTATGTGTGTGTGAGTGAGTGTGTGTGTGTGTGTGTGTGTCTGTCAGTGTATGTGTGTGTCTGTCAGTCAGTGTGTGTGTGTGTCTGTCAGTGTGTGTGTGTCTGTCAGTGTGTGTGTGCATGTGAGTATGTGTGTGTTCTAGTATGTGTCTGTGAGTTTGTGTGTGTGTGTGAGTATGTATTTTTCTGTAAGCCTGTCTGTATGTATGTATCTGTATGACGGTATGCCTCTGTATGTATGTATGTGTCTGTATGTCTTGTACGTATGTTTCTGGATGTCTCTGTATGCATGTATGTAACTGGATGTATGTTTGTCTCTGAATGTCTGTATATATGTCTCTGTATGCATGTATGTAACTGTATGCCTTTATGTCTCTGTATGTACGTATGTGTGTGTCTCTGTATGCCTGTATGTCTTTGTATGCATGTTTCTGTATGTATGTATGTATGTGTCTGTATGACGGTATGCCTCTGTATGTGTCTGTATGACGGTATGCCTCTGTATGTATGTATGTGTCTGCATGCCTGTATGTCTCTGTATGTATGTTTCTTTATGCCTGTATGTCTGTATGTATGTGCCTGAATGTCTTTCTATGTATGTTTCTGTATGCCTGTCTGTATGTATGTGTCTGTATGACGGTATGCCTCTGTATGCATGTATGTCTTTATATGCCTGCATGTCTCTGTATGCATGTATATCTCTGCTTGTATGTCTCTGACTGTATGTGTCTGTATGTCTCTGTATGATTATTTCTGTCTTTGTATGACAGTGTACCTGTATGACTTTGACTGTGTGACTGAAAAATGATGCCTGTGTGCCTGTGGCTTGGGAGGAAAGACACAAAGGTGAAGATGCATTTTTTTTTTTTTAATGAGGGTTGGGGGCGCCAAAATGCATCTTCGCCTGTGTAACTAAAAATCCTAGCACCGGCCCTGCCTGTACCAAGATATGGGAGGTTCCGGGGGTGAGACGACGTAACACGTGACTTTCTGCATCGCTCCCAGCCTTCCCCGAACATCAGTGACAAACAGATTCCCCTCTCATATAGACAGACACCCAAGTGTCAGAAGGAGGGAGGGCTCAGGTTGATGCGTGATGCTGTGTGACTGGAGTCGGATGACGTGCGCGGTCATCTGCAACGTCACTCCCGCCAACCACAACAGGCAGTCCACGTACTTCCGCCAACCACCACTGACCACCAATGATAGTTATAATTATAAATGGCACAAAAATTCAGCCAATCTCTTGTAAACCCACCCCATCTGCACTTTATAAACACAATTATAGACGTCTTCAAGATCCTACCATTGCATAATTATACACCAATGTGACTTAAAGGGGAAGTACTACAAGTCATTTAAAAAGGAAAGATTCACAGGACCAGATCTAAAGCTGACTGAGGAAGCTCTTTAAGAGTGAAACGCATTTCGGCTTATTTAGGACTCTCTTATTTTAAATTGTTATACTATATGTTATATGTATACATTGCATTAATAAATGTAAATATTTTAAGTAGTCCTCTGTAGCCTACCGAATCTACCTAGGGGAAGTGCCATCCCCACATATATCGGCACATAGCTACTACTCCTCAGAGCCAGGATACAGGGCTCTGAAAAAGGTAAGCATTTTACTTATTATCACCTTGCACATCATTCGAAATAGACTGCACATTGGTTGCCTTCTTTCTACCTTTTCTTTTTGAGATACATCATATCGTGGATTGTAGATGTGATGCTGCCTTAAAAGCATACAAGTCTGAATATGGAGCCAATTTTCACATACAGGCTCCTTTAAATGTGAGTGTTCCACTTAACCACCATTTTATCTGATTTTATTTTGACGTACCATCTGCACTATATTGCCTTTTTTATTTCTTTTCACTTGTACTATATATCAAGCTTGCTATCAAGTTACGTGGGGTAGGTGTACCCCCTCATCCTTTCAGCACTCCACTTACAGGTGTAGGTCTTCCACTTATACCGCCTTATAGACTTTGGACTTTTTTGGGTGTGGACAAGAGGGTATTTCCACACAAGTGTTTTGAGCCGCTGTAACTAATTTATCCTTGATCCTAGCACCTTATTGGACACACATTCCTCCCAAAAGGAGGTACACTTCACTTATAGCTCTAGAATAGTTTATGTGGCATAATCCCCACCTAGGAACTTGATCCTGTAGTGATAGCTGACCAAACATTGTGTTGGTGGAGATAGACATGAGAAGATAAAGCAAAACCAAGCCTTGATTCTAGTGGTGAAATGCACTGCTACAGTAGAATCTCTTCACTTCAATATTGGCAGTGAAGTTCATAAATGGCACAGTCTCTGAGAAGAGAGCAGGCAGATCCAGACTTCCCCAAACCCCGGCCCTCCAGATGTTGCTGAACTACAACTCCCATGATTCTATGAATGAAATAGATAGGCTGAGAATCATGGGAGTTGTAGTTCAGCAACATCTGGAGGGCCGGAGTTTGGGGAAGCCTGAGTTATGCATACTACTGGTCTATATTAGAGTTTAAACCAAAGCATTTCAGAGGAAGAAATTATATATTTCCAGCTGACTGAAATCACTGCAATTACTCATTCTACATTAAGATTTACACATTGCTTTCATGGTTTGCATTTTGAAAGATTTTTGTTTTGTTTTTTTTGTTTTTTCATCCAGCTTTTTATTTGCTAAAAATAAATTAATATTAACAGAACATAAAATATTTAATTCATCCTTACAAAATGCTTCATAATAAAACCTGATTTTCCATAAATACTAATTACCACAGCTTAAAATGAATTCGGTGAAGAACTGCATTACATTATCTATTAAGATATTAACAAAAAGTATTATAATAAGCACCATTATGAAAAAAAATTATCATGACATGTAAAAAGTCAATTCACAGCTTGGACTTCAGACACATGACATCAGTTTTAATTAAAATCAAATGTACTTAATTAATATTAACTAAACGGTATCCAAGATGAAAGAGATACGCGACTGTAAAATCAAAAAACAAACTCACTGTATAAAAGGTGTACCCCAAATGAAAATATGCATGCATTTAATAATGTCTTTTTTAATTAAGGGTATATCTAAAACCAGATTGTAAAAGCTGGAGTTCTCTTGTCTACTGCCTTTGCCTTCTCCAGCCCAAACTTTCTATGACTGTCCAATCACAGATTTTCCAATGCAGCTCAATGAGATGTATTTGCAAGGCAGGTGCTCTGGGCAATTGCTGCCTCTTGGGTTTAGCTCCACTGAGCTAAACAAACCAGGATGTAACAGGGCCAATTGTCTGATTGACAGCCACATGGATATTACAAGGTTACTTTATAAAAGTGTAAATTTATATTGAAATCTGCACTTTTTGTAAAATGAAAAAGGGAACACTCTTCACATATATAGCAATTCAGCTAGCTAAGGTGCTTTAGGGGTCTGAAGGGTCCCTTTAAAAGGAACAACCCAAGCACCATAACTGCTAAAGACCGCTATAGTGGTTATAATACAAGAAGTGCCCTGGCACCCTCCTATCAGGGCCAGATTAAGAGCCCAGTGGGCCTGGTGCTGACAATTATGAGGGGCCTAAGTACAGAATCTTATCGACCAGAAAAACTTAAACAGTCATACCTCTCAAGCGCTATGTACCTAGTGGAGATGTTGCCGGAGGGAAACTCATAGGATGCAGCTATAGGAAAACTCAGATTATCTTAAAATATGCTAATCTCTTTCAAATTCATGCTTTCATCTTTTTGTCCATACCCCCTAACAGCGGCGTCAGTGAAGCAGGAAGTCAATGGGCGGTGTAAAAGGGTGGGGCGCTGACGCGGATCATGTAACCAGAACTCCCAAAAGGGACGAACATGCCCAAAAAGGAGGCGTGTCTGCCCAAAGATTTGTCAGGCTGCCTGCCAATCATGCATGCTGCCCAACAGCATCCTGAGCTTGGCTTAAATGCGTATAATGATGCGCTCGTTCCATGCTTTCTAAGTACTTTCCCCTAGCACTCACATGTCCATTTGTCTCCATACCTTCTTACTAGCAGGCAGAAGCTCCTGGTATACAGTCTGAGACAGAGAAAAGGTGGATGTAGTGAGTGTAGAAGAAAGGGAATATGCCACAGTGTTAGAGAGACCAAAGGCATCATTACCTTAACTAATTTAATTTCAGCTGGTCCACACAAGTTTTGTTTCCATATATCCCTCTTGAGTTTCTATACTTAAGCAAGAGTATGTGAAGAGTAGTTAGGGTTGCCACCTTTCTTGTAAAAAAATACAGGCCTCTACTAATTTGCATAACTAATTATGTATGCGTGACATCACATGATGTAAATCACAAGGAGTAAGAGAAAATTTTGTGAAATCACCAAAAAACTACTTACAGTTTGATTATGCTGTATAGATGAATTGCTCCCAGTGTCTCTGTCTTCCAGAGTCCCCATGTCGCCCAGTGTCCCCTAGTGTCAGTGTCCCCATGTCACTAGGGGATACTGTGAGACATGGGGACACTGGGGGAATCACAGTGTCCCTATGAATCACAGTGTCTCAGTGCCCCATGTCTCCCAGTGTTCCCATGTTGCCCAGTGTCCACATGTCTCCCAGTGTCTGTGTCCCCATGTCTCCCAGTGTCCCCAAGTCTCTCCATGTCTCAGTGTCCCCTAGTGACATGAGGACACTGGGCAACATGGGGACATTGGGAGACATGGGGCACTGAGACACTGTGATACCTAGGGACTAGTGATGTCGCGAACCCGAAATTTTCGGTTCGCGAACGGCGAACGCGAACTTCCTCAAATGTTCGCGAACCTGGCGAACCGGGCGAACCGCCATTGACTTCAATGGGCAGGCGAATTTTAAAACCAACAAGGACTCTTTCTGGCCACAAAAGTGATGGAAAAGTTGTTTCAAGGGGACTAACACCTGGACTGTGGCATGCCGGAGGGGGATCCATGGCAAAACTCCCATGGAAAATTACACAGTTGATGCAGAGTCTGGTTTTAATCCATAAAGGGCAGAAATCACCTAACATTCCTAAATCACAATGGATATGGATTGACACCTGACATATTACATATTGACACCTTGACATATGGATTGACACCTGTCCTCAGAGCCCCTGATGCACACGGACACAGAGCAGAATAGGGACTGTTCCCCCTACATAGGGTCACTTGGGAGATATGGATTGACACCTGTCCTCAGAGACCATGATACACACTGACACAGAGCAGAATAGAGACTGTTCCCCCTACATAGGGTCACTTGGCAGGTATGGATTGACACCTGTCCTCAGAGACCATGATACACACTGACACAGAGCAGAATAGAGACTGTTCCCCCTACATAGGGTCACTTGGCAGGTATGGATTGACACCTGTCCTCAGAGCCCCTGATGCACACGGACACAGAGCAGAATAGGGACTGTTCCCCCTACATAGGGTCACTTGGGAGATATGGATTGACACCTGTCCTCAGAGACCATGATAAACACTGACACAGAGCAGAACAGAGACTGATCCCCCTACATAGGGTCACTTGGCAGATATGGCGTGGTCGTGGGAGGAGGATGACTTTCACCTCTTCCCCTGTTAGATTCCCGTTGTGCTGTGACATCACCCTTATACGCTGTGTAAAGCATACTTTTTAATTTATTTTGCAAATGCTGCATCCTTTCCGACTTGTAATTCGGTAACATTTCCACCACTGTCTGCTTATACCGGGGGTCTAGTAGCGTGGACACCCAGAACAGGTCGTTCTCCTTCAGCCTTTTTATACGAGGGTCCCTCAACAGGCACGACATCATGAAAGATCCCATTTGCACAAGGTTGGATGCCGAGCTACTCATTTCCCGTTCCTCCTCCTCACACAGAGCAGAATAGGGACTGTTTCCCCGACATAGGGTCACTTGGCAGATATGGATTGACACCTGTCCTAAGGATCCCTGTATTGGGGAACATTGTCGCCCAAACTAATTTATATGCCCATCAATTCCGAGCTACAAATCCGGACTCTTTTTTGGCAAAGATACACACTGTGCCAGAATTTAAAAGATTCTGGGCATTGACTATGCTGATGGGCATCATAAAGAAGCCCTCCATCCGCTCCTACTGGAGCAGTAGCCCCATCTGCTCTACCCCCATTTACTCCCAATGTATGTCGAGGAAGAGGTATGAAATGATTCTGCATTTCATGCACTTCAGCGACAACAGCCTGTGTCCCCCTAGGGAGCATCCTTAGTGCTAACTAAGAAGGAGACAAAGGGAGATGAGGGGCTTCCGACGTCTATTTCCCCCGTTCTTCTTCCCCTACCGTAGCCTGTCCCCAGGTTTACCCCTTCCCATACCCCGGACCAAACCCAGGTTTAGGAGAGAAAGACAACCCTGACATGGTACTAGACCGAAGGCACAAGGGCAGCGGAAAAACTCCCACGAGAATGAATAACCAGTTTGCTCTTGAATGTATAAGATGTGAATAAGATCGATGTACCTTAACCGCTTACCCTCCCTTTTTTCCTTTCTGTATCCCGAACAAGTTCTCTGATAAAATAAAAATTGTCAGATTCAAGTTCTTGTGCCCCACAGTTCAAATTAACATTCAAATGACAATTCATGACAGATCACACAAGTGAATAGCCCTGCCAATGTTGTCTCAGATTTTTTTTGTTATCTAAGAAGAAATAGAAATGCAAGAGCAGAATAGGGACTGTTCCACCTACATAGGGTCACTACGTGCCTTTTTTTTGGTTTGGTTTTTGAAGCCACAGTGCTGCACCAGTGGGCCTAAAAATTAGGCATGTACACATGCCTGAAAAATTTGGTATTGTTGCAGCCGCTGCTGTAGCAGCGGCCAGAAAAAATTATGTTTGTTTCACAGGCAGAAAGTGCCCTAAAACATGGCGGCTTGAGCCCTAGTTGGTGGCGGATAAGTCACGCAAGTCAACCGGCATTCAGAGCTAAAATACAGCAGCGTGTGGACCATTTTTAGCCCAAGGCAGCTCATCTCATCAGGCCTTTTTTAATCTAATGTATCGCCCAGTGTCAGTCCCTTCGGGATCCATCCCTCATTCATCTTAATAAAGGTGAGGTAATCTAGACGTTTTTTGACCTAGGCGACTTCTCTTCTCAGTGACAATACCTCCTGCTGCACTGAAGGTCCTTTCTGACAGGACACTTGAAGCGGGGCAGGCCAGAAGTTCTATCGCAAATTGGGATAGCTCAGGCCACAGGTCAAGCCTGCACACCCAGTAGTCAAAGGGTTCATCGCTCCTCAGAGTGTCGATATCTGCAGTTAAGGCGAGGTAGTCTGCTACCTGTCGGTCGAGTCGCTCTCTGAGGGTGGATCCCGAAGGGCTGTGGCGATGCATAGGACTTAAAAAGGTCCGCATGTCCTCCATCAACAACACGTCTTTAAAGCGTCCTGTCCTTGCCGGCGTGGTTGTGGGAGGAGGAGGATGACTTCCACCTCTCCCCCTGTTAGATTCCCGTTGTGCTGTGACATCACCCTTATACGCTGTGTAAAGCATACTTTTTAATTTATTTTGCAAATGCTGCATCCTTTCCGACTTGTTGTAATTCGGTAACATTTCCGCCACTTTCTGCTTATACTGGGGGTCTAGTAGCGTGGACACCCAGTACAGGTCGTTCTCCTTCAGCCTTTTTATACGAGGGTTCCTATACAGGCAGGACAGCATGAAAGACCCCATTTGCACAAGGTTGGATGCCGAGCTACTCATTTCCCGTTCCTCCTCCTCACTGATGTCATTGAAGGTATGTTCTTCCCCCCAGCCACGTACAACACCACGGGTACCAGATAGGTGACAACGAGCATCCTGGGATGCCTGTTGTGTTTGGTCTTGCTCCTCCTCCTCCTCAAAGCCACATTCCTCCTCTGACTCCTCTTCCTCACAATCCTCTTCCAGCATTGCCGCAGGTCCAGCAAGCGATGCTGATAAGGCTGTTTCTGGTGGTGATGGTGACCACAACTCTTCCTGTTCCTCTTCACGCTCATCTACGGCCTGATCCAGCACTCTTCGCAGGGCACGCTCCAGGAAGAAAACAAATGGTATGATGTCGCTGATGGTGCCTTCGGTGCAACTGACTAGGTTTGTCACCTCCTCAAAAGGACGCATGAGCCTACAGGCATTGCGCATGAGCGTCCAGTAACGTGGCAAAAAAATTCCCAGCTCCCCAGAGGCTGTCCTAGCACCCCGGTCATACAAATATTCATTAACAGCTTTTTCTTGTTGGAGCAGGCGGCGGTGTTGAATTCCAACGTGTAGGGCTGTCGCAAATCAAGCGCCTCACTGGCATGTTGTTTCGCCGCTGGATATCGGCAAAGTGAGCCATGGCCGTGTAGGAATGCCTGAAATGGCCACACACCTTCCTGGCCTGCTTCAGGACGTCCTGTAGGCCTGTGTACTTATGCACAAAGCGTTGTATGATCAGATTACACACATGTGCCATGCACGGCACATGTGTCAACTTGCCCAACTTCAATGCCGCTAACAAATTTGTTCCATTGTCACAAACCACTTTGCCGATATCCAGTTGCTGCGGAGTCAGCCACTTTTCCACCTGTGCGTTCAGGGCGAACAGGAGTGCTTGTCCGGTGTGACTCTCTGCTTTCAAGCAAGTCAAACCCAAGACGGCGTGACACTGCCGTATCCAGGATGTGGAATAGTACCTGGGGAGCTGGGGGGTTTCCGTTGATGTGGAGCAAGACGCAGCAGCAGAAGAGGACTCAGCCGAGGAGGTTATGGAAGAGGATGGAGTAGGAGGAGAAGAGGAGGTGGCAGCAGGACTGCCTGCAAGTCGTGGCGGTGTCACCAACTCCTCTGCAATGCCACGCATTCCATGCTTGTCAGCCGTTAGCAGGTTTACCCAATGCGCAGTGTAGGTGATATACCTGCCCTGACCATGCTTTGCAGACCAGGTATCAGTGGTCAGATGGACCCTTGCCCCAACACTGTGTGCCAGACATGCCATTACTTCCTTTTGCACAATCGAGTACAGGTTGGGGATTGCCTTTTGTGAAAAGAAATTTTGGCCGGGTACCTTCCACTGCGGTGTCCCAATAGCTACAAATTTTTTGAATGCCTCAGACTCCACCAGCTTGTATGGTAAACGCTGGCGGGCTAATAGTTCGGACAAGCCAGCTGTCAGACGCTGGGCAAGGGGGTGACTTTGTGACATTGGCTTCTTACGCTCAAACATGTCCTTGACAGACACATGACTGTGGGCAGATGAGCGGGAACTGCTCAAGGCGGGAGACGGAGTGGCGGATGGTTGAGAGGGGGCAAGGAGGACAGCAGTGGTTGACGTGGCTGAAGATGCTGGACCAGGAGGAGGATGGCGGCTTAGAGTAGGCGTGCTGCTTATACTCAAGTGTTGATCCCATAGGTGTTTGTGATGTGAGATCATGTGCCTACGCAAACCAGTTGTACCTAGGTGGGTGTTGGACCTCCCACAACTCAGTTTCCTTTGGCACAGGTTGCAAATGGCATCGCTGTTGTCAGAGGCAGACACACAAAAAAAAATTCCACACTGCTGAGCTCTGCAATGACGGCATTCTGGTGGTGGACACAGCATGCGTTGATTGGCTGACCCCGGGTGCCGATGCATGCTGTCTGACTGTGCCACTAGCTCCTTGCGACGACCTCCCCATGCTTCCAACTCGTCTCCTCCTCCTCTCTGTCTCCCCATCTGAACTTTCGCCCTGTTCTTCTTCTTGCCGAACGGGCACCCACGTGACATCCATGGACGCATCGTCATCATCAACCGCTTCACTTGTATCTGACAACTCAGAAAAGGAAGCAGCAGCGGGTACAACATCATCATCATCACACCGTACCTCCATGTGTTTAATGCTGCCTGCCTGAGACATATCCCTGTTATCTACATCCTCTGGCAATAATGGTTGCGCACCACTCATTTCTTCAAACGTGTGAATAACTCCTCTGACATACCAAGTAAAGCATCTGTGGTGCTAGTTTTGGTGGTGGCGGCAGGCGGGTGAGTGGAATCTTGAGAGGTGCCTGAAGCCAAGCTGGAGGAGGATGGTGCGTCAAGGTTCCGAGCGGAGGCTGCAGAAGATTGGGTGTCCTGTGTTAGCCAGTCAACTATGTCCTCAGAACTTTTCAAGTTCAGGGTATGTGGCCTCTGAAAACTGGGCATTATTCTAGGGCAAAAGGGAATCACAGCACCACGACCACGACGGCCCCTGCGGGGTGGCCTGCCTCTGCCTGTCATTTTTTGGGGGATTAGTGGTACTATGCGTGCAAGCTACTGTGAGACCAGATATGAGTGGCAAACTGGCAATGTGCACTGGCACCGGTCTGCAGAGCACACGCTGAAGGAAGGCCTGACACAGCCGCTTGAAGGACACTGACTGGCTGCTATTAGCTTACACTGGAAACCTTTTTTCCTTGTAAATGCACGCTATAGAGACACCAGATATGAGTGGCAATGTGCACTGGCACCGGTCTGCAGAGCACACGCTGAAGGAAGGCCTGTCAGAGCCGCTTGAAGGACACTGACTGGCTGCTATTAGCTTACACTGGAAACCTTTTTTCTTTGTAAAAGCACACTACAGAGACACCAGATAGCTGGCAATGTGCACTGGAACAGTTTTGCAGAGCACACACTGTAGGCCTGACAGAGCCGCTTGAAGGACACTGACTGGCTGCTATTAGCTTACACTGGAAACCTTTTTTCTTTGTAAATGCACGCTATAGAGACACCAGATATGAGTGGCAATGTGCACTGGCACAGTTCTGCAGAGCACACACTGTAGGCCTGACAGAGCCGCTTGAAGGACACTGACTGGCTGCTATTAGCTTACACTGGAAACCTTTTTTCTTTGTAAAAGCACGCTACAGAGACACCAGATAGCTGGCAATGTGCACTGGAACAGTTCTGCAGAGCACACACTGTAGGCCTGACAGAGCTGCTTGAAGGACACTGACTGGCTGCTATTAGCTTACACTGGAAACCTTTTTTCTTTGTAAATGCACGCTATAGAGACACCAGATATGAGTGTCAATGTGCACTGGCACCGGTCTGCAGAGCACACACTGTAGGCCTGACAGAGCCGCTTGAAGGACACTGACTGGCTGCTATTAGCTTACACTGGAAACCTTTTTCTTTGTAAATGCACGCTATAGAGACACCACATATGAGTGGCAATGTGCACTGGCACCGGTCTGCAGAGCACACGCTGAAGGAAGGCCTGTCAGAGCCGCTTGAAGGACACTGACTGGCTGCTATTAGCTTACACTGGAAACCTTTTTTCTTTGTAAAAGCACACTACAGAGACACCAGATATGAGTGGCAATGTGCACTGGCACCGGTCTGCAGAGCACACGCTGAAGGAAGGCCTGACACAGCCGCTTGAAGGACACTGACTGGCTGCTATTAGCTTACACTGGAAACCTTTTTTCTTTGTAAATGCACGCTATAGAGACACCAGATATGAGTGGCAATGTGCACTGGCACAGTTCTGCAGAGCACACACTGTAGGCCTGACAGAGCCGCTTGAAGGACACTGACTGGCTGCTATTAGCTTACACTGGAAACCTTTTTTCTTTGTAAAAGCACGCTACAGAGACACCAGATAGCTGGCAATGTGCACTGGAACAGTTCTGCAGAGCACACACTGTAGGCCTGACAGAGCTGCTTGAAGGACACTGACTGGCTGCTATTAGCTTACACTGGAAACCTTTTTTCTTTGTAAATGCACGCTACAGAGACACCAGATATGAGTGTCAATGTGCACTGGCACCGGTCTGCAGAGCACACACTGTAGGCCTGACAGAGCCGCTTGAAGGACACTGACTGGCTGCTATTAGCTTACACTGGAAACCTTTTTCTTTGTAAATGCACGCTATAGAGACACCACATATGAGTGGCAATGTGCACTGGCACCGGTCTGCAGAGCACACGCTGAAGGAAGGCCTGACACAGCCGCTTGAAGGACACTGACTGGCTGCTATTAGCTTACACTGGAAACCTTTTTTCTTTGTAAATGCACGCTATAGAGACACCAGATATGAGTGGCAATGTGCACTGGCACCGGTCTGCAGAGCACACGCTGAAGGAAGGCCTGACACAGCCGCTTGAAGGACACTGACTGGCTGCTATTAGCTTACACTGGAAACCTTTTTTCTTTGTAAATGCATGCTATAGAGACACCAGATATGAGTGGCAATGTGCACTGGCACAGTTCTGCAGAGCACACGCTGAAGGAAGGCCTGACAGAGCCGCTTGAAGGACACTGACTGGCTGCTATTAGCTTACACTGGAAACCTTTTTTCTTTGTAAAAGCACGCTACAGAGACACCAGATAACTGGCAATGTGCACTGGAACAGTTCTGCAGAGCACACACTGTAGGCCTGACAGAGCCGCTTGAAGGACACTGACTGGCTGCTAGTAACTTACACTGGAAACCTTTTTTCATTGTAAATGCACGCTATAGAGACACCAGATATGAGTGGCAATGTGCACTGGAACCGTTCTGCAGAGCACACGCTGAAGGAAGGCCTGACACAGCCGCTTGAAGGACACTGACTGGCTGCTATTAGCTTACACTGGAAACCTTTTTTCTTTGTAAATGCACGCTATAGAGACACCAGATATGAGTGGCAATGTGCACTGGAACAGTTCTGCAGAGCACACACTGTAGGCCTGACAGAGCCGCTTGAAGGACACTGACTGGCTGCTATTAGCTTACACTTTAAACCTTTTTTCTTTGTAAATGCACGCTATAGAGACACCAGATATGAGTGGCAATGTGCACTGGAACAGTTCTGCAGAGCACACACTGTAGGCCTGACAGAGCCGCTTGAAGGACACTGACTGGCTGCTATTAGCTTACACTGGAAACCTTTTTTCTTTGTAAATGCACGCTATAGAGACACCAGATATGAGTGGCAATGTGCACTGGAACAGTTCTGCAGAGCACACACTGTAGGCCTGACAGAGCCGCTTGAAGGACACTGACTGGCTGCTATTAGCTTACACTTTAAACCTTTTTTCTTTGTAAATGCACGCTATAGAGACACCAGATATGAGTGGCAATGTGCACTGGAACAGTTCTGCAGAGCACACGCTGAAGGAAGGCCTGACAGAGCCGCTTGAAGGACACTGACTGGCTGCTATTAGCTTACACTGGAAACCTTTTTTCTTTGTAAAAGCACGCTACAGAGACACCAGATATGAGTGGCAACTGTCAAAGTACTCTGGCACAGGTCTACAGAGCACACGCTGAAGGAGGCCTGACACCCAGACGCTTGCAGACAACTAACTGCTCTTCTATTATAGTGAAAAAAAATTTTTTTTTAATGTAAAGCTTAAGCTATTGTGACAACAGATATGAGTGGTGGCACTGACTGTGCAAATGGGCACAGGATCCAGCCTGACACAGAAGATGGCAGGCAGGCAACTGCTCTTCTATTACAGTGAAAAAAAAATTATTTTTTTAAATCTAAAGCTTAAGCTATTGTGACAACAGATATGAGTGGTGGGGACTGACTGTGCAAATGGGCACAGAATCCAGCCTGACACAGAAGATGGCAGGCAGGCAACTGCTCTTCTATTACAGTGAAAAAAATATATATTTTTTTAAATATAAAGCTTAAGCTATTGTGACAACAGATATGAGTGGTGGCACTGACTGTGCAAATGGGCACAGCATCCAGCCTGACACAGAAGATGGCAGGCAGGCAACTGCTCTTCTATTACAGTGAAAAAAATATATATTTTTTTAAATCTAAAGCTTAAGCTATTGTGACAACAGATATGAGTGGTGGCACTGACTGTGCAAATGGGCACAGCATCCAGCCTGACACAGAAGATGGCAGGCAGGCAACTGCTCTTCTATTACAGTGAAAAAAAATATATATTTTTTTAAATCTAAAGCTTAAGCTATTGTGACAACAGATATGAGTGGTGGCACTGACTGTGCAAATGGGCACAGCATCCAGCCTGACACAGAAGATGGCAGGCAGGCAACTGCTCTTCTATTACAGTGAAAAAAATGTTGTTTTTTTTAAATATAAAGCTTAAGCTATTGTAAAAACAGATATGAGTGGTGGCACTGACTGTGCAAATGGGCACAGCATCCAGCCTGACTGCAATTACATTACACAGAAATAAAAAAAAAAAAAGCAGACTGATGTTCTAGCCCTAAAAAGGGCTTTTTGGGGTGCCGTCCTTACAGCAGAGATCAGATGAGTCCTTCAGGATTGTAGTGGACACTGAATACCCTAGCCTAGCTATCAATTTCCCTATCTAATCAGCAGCAGCTACACTTTCCCTCCTCTCACTAAGCATGCAGCTTCAGAATGAATCGAAAATGGATGCTGGGAGGGAGGTGGGAGGGTCTGCTAGGGAGGGTGTGCTGCTGATTGGCTGGAATGTGTCTGCTGACCGAGAGGCACAGGGTCAAAGTTTGCTCAATGATGACGAATAGGGGGCGGATCGAACCGTGGATGTGTCTGCCCGCCGCGGCGAACGCGAACACGCTATGTTTGCCGGGAACTTTTTGCCGGCGAACAGTTCGGTACATCACTACTAGGGACACTGTGATTTCCCCAGTGTCCCCATGTCTCACAGTATCCCCTAGTGACATGGGGACACATACACTAGGGGACACTGGGTAACATGGGGACACTGGGAGACATGGGAACACTGGGGGAATCACAGTGTCCCTATGAATCACAGTGTCTCAGTGCCCCATGTTCCCCAGTGTCCCCATGTCTCCCAGTGTCTGTGTCCCCATGTCTCCCAGTGTCCCCAAGTGGGAGACATGTGGACACTGGGAGACATAGGGACACTGGGAGACATAGGGACACTGAGACACTATGGGCAGTGGGAGACATGGGTACACAGACACTAGGGACACTGGGAGACATGGGTACACAGACACCAGGGCACTAGCTGGGAGACATGGGGACACTGAGACACTCCAATTGTCCCCAAGGGTCTCAGCTTCCCCAGAGGTCTCTCTGTGTCTCCATGTCTCACAGTGTCCCCTAGTGTCTGTGTCGCCCTGTCTCCCTGCAGCCTTACCCCCCATCCCTCACTCTCACTTCCCTGAGCTGTAGGCTGTCTCTGCAGGCTGGGAGCTGCTGTCTGGATCTCTGTGTTGTGTAGCTGCTCTCCGCGGATCAGTGAGTAGAGAGATGCGGGTATATGCTGTAACTTCCTATCCCTGCCTCTCTCCACACACACACAGCGACCCCTACCGGCCGGTGCTGGTATTGCAGAGTAATCTCTGTTTATACTGAGAAAAATACCAGCATTTGTATTGCCGTTAATACTGCAATACCGGCCAGGCCGCCTCAAATAAATACTGGCCAGGTGGCAACCCTACAAGTAGTGTGAAAAAAAAAAAAGTCCATTTTTTTTTTTTTTTTTTTTTTTGGGGGGGGGGGGGAGATCAATGGGCCTGTTCCATGGGCCTGGGCCTGGAGCTGCAGCTCCATCAGCCTCTATGTTAATACGACCCTGCCTCCCATGTGCCTTCCTTTTAATGAACTTATGTACATACAACTAGCAAAAGAGTGACTGTGTATTTCACATCGCACATTTAAAATTATTATTTTTATTATTTTATTCTTTAGTTAATAGAGGCAATCAGATAGAAAGACAGTGTACAAGTTTAACAGAATAAGCATTAGACACATTAGACACTAACATAAGACACATACTATGCTAAATGAATTATAAATATAATAAATATACCATATCATAAATATAAAAACCATTAAATATAGTGTTAATAATAAGACATATATCATATATTCTGCAATTGAATTTAGAATATCTTAAATATTAAACAAGTTCTTTCTTTCTACTGTGCCTGTTATTGAGACAATGTTTCAATTGTATCAAGATCTGTATTGTGTTCTCATAATTGTTTTTTTTTTTTTTTTTTTCAAGTTATGATTTATTGAAAGTTTTGTAAATTGACATCATTAACCTTGATATAAGGGGTATAGGTATTTATACATCAAATATCATTGAGACATTACAACTAGCTTAGAGGTATGTGTATGCCCCTTATGTGCTCTATTCGCCAGAGCATTCCAGTATCTGTCTCATTATCATTCTCCTCTGCTTGTCGGCGACTTTTGCCGACTATGTACTCCACTTTATTTAGAGAGTTTTTGCTCGCCTCCTCTGTGTGCGGGAGTCAGTCTCTTTATTAGTGTGCCAGGTGTCTTGTCTTGTTTGCGCCTATTATAATTCAAGTTCTCCGGTTCTACCGGCATGTCTTTTGGGGATGGGGCTTCTCGCTGTTGCAGTGTCGCCAGACCGGTAAGTCGTAGGAAGCCGTCGGGGTTGTCTCTTGAGGTGAGTGTGTGCCTTTCACCGTTGATGTCTGTGGTGAGGTATCCCTCCATACCTTATGTTTGCATCTCTCAGTTGCTTGGCTATAGGTGCCAGTTTCCTTTTCTCCGCTAGGGCTGAAAACGGTGTGTCTGGATGCACTGCCACCCTGTGTCCTTCATGGAGCGCCGTGCCCAGTTCTCTGTAACGGGTCATGATTGCGGCCCTCACGGAGATGTCCCTGGTGACAATGATAACATCTCTGGGGGGCTTCTTTGGGTGCGCTGCTGATTTGCGCACTCTAAAAGCTGTGGTAATCTGTGCCTTGTCCGAAGCATTTTTGATTCCCATGGTTACCATGAAGTCATTGGCGTAAGGTAGGAGCTGTGTGTTGTCTATGGTTTCAGGAACTCCACTGAGGCGCAGGTTCTTTCGCCTGAGTCTTGCCTCAAAGGTGGTCACCGTGCGCCTCAGATCTTGTACCTGCGTTGACAGCTCCTGCAGGCCCTGTTCCGCTTCACAAAGCTTTTTGTCCCTTGAGGTCTCCCGTGTTTCTATGTTGCGGACCGCGTGGCGTACAGTCTCCACGTCTGTTTGGACCTTCTGGAGGTCCTCTCTCCAGATTTGCCGCAATTCAACTAGGAGTTTTTTTTATATCACTCTTCGTGGCTGGGGTCTCATCCTCCCCGGAGTCCGGTGTATCGGATCGGGTTTCGGATCGAGGTGAGGGTAGTGCTTCTGATGCATAGCGGGCCTCAGACGCCATCTTGGGTCTCTGTGGGGGTTCGAAGGAGAGCCTGATATCAGGCTGTCTAGGCATAGCTGAGCCCTGGTTCTTTTTATTCTTTTTCCCCATCGTCTCTGCTTGGGGGTGTTATTTGTTCTGTTGGGTGTCTATAGGTTTTCCTGTGGTTTTTGCCCGTTTTCTCTCTGGTTTCGAATGGAGCTCTGCAAGGAGACGTCCGCTCGGTTGAGCTGCTGGCCACGCCCCCGTGTTCTCATAATTTTAATAAACAAAAAATGAGAAAGTTAGGAGAGGAGAGGAAAGAGAAAAAAGAGGGGGGGGTGAAAGAGGACGGTGGCGCTGCACACATCTTACTAAGAGTGTCAGTTACAATTAGTTTAAGAATATTCATTAGAGATAAATTCTGTGAATCTTTTCATTAGGCCATTTAATCAACGACAAAAAAATTTTTTGCCAAAAATTTGTAGCATACCTCCAAGCGCTTAATCTCGCTTTTGTTTTGTGTTGACTTTGTTTTGTGTTTGTTCTTGACCAGGTTTTGTTATTGTATTGTGTAAAAAAAATCAAAGGATTATAAAAAAAAAACATTATTACATCAGTTTGTGCTGCATTCTGTCTTGCTCTGTGTACACCATGGTTCGTCAACCTGGTCCCTACCGCCCACTAATGGGCGTTTCAGGATTCCAGGTGGGCGGTAGGGATTTCCAGGTTGATCGGGTGGGCGGGTGCGAGCCGGCGGTACCCGTGCGACTGGGTACCGCCGTGACCATTTGCGGCTCCGGCCCGCCCGGTAAACCGCCGGGGCCGCCTTCCAAAGTGTCCATCGGGTGGCCCATGCTGTCAGGGCCACCCGATGGATGCGGATTGTAAGGGGGCCCGGTCAGCGCTGGGCGCTTTAACAGCGCGACCGGGCCCCCTGTGATGACATCAGAGCTGGGAGGAAGTGATTCCCCGGTCACTCCTCCCAGCTAAAACTGAGAGCCGCGCGGGAGGAACACCAGGGAGTCAGAGTGGGAACTCTGACTCCCATCCACCTGAGCCACCACTGGACCCCAGGGAAAGTCACCCTCCTGCACCTTAAAGGTAGGAAACAGGAGGGTGACTTAAATATAATGTGTGTGTGTGTTTGTTTGTGTGTGTGTGTCTTTGTAGGTATGTCGTGTGTGTGTGTTTGTTTGTGTGTGTGTGTCTTTGTAGGTATGTCTTGTGTGTGTGTGTTTGTTTGTGTATGTGTCTTTGTAGGTATGTCTTGTGTGTGTGTGTGTGTATGTGTCTGTCTGTGTATATATGTGTGTGTGTGTCTGTATGTGTCTTTGTATGTATGTCTTGTGTGTGTGTATGTGTCTGTCTGTGTATATGTGTGTGTGTGTCTGTCTGTATGTATGTGTGTCTTGTCTTTGTATGTATGTGTCATTGTATGTGTGTCTTGTGTCTGCATGTGTGTGTGCATGTCTGTGTGCGTCTGTTTGTATGTGTGCCTGTCTGTTTGTATGTATGTGTCTTGTGTGTATGTGTGCCTGTCTGTGTCTTTGTGTGTGTATATGTGTGCCTGTCTGTGTCTGTATGTATGTCTTGTGTGTGTCTGTATGTGTGTCTTGTGTGTGTCTGTATGTGTGTCTTGTGTGTGTGTATGTGTATGTGTCTGTCTGTATATATATATGTGTGTGTGTGTGTCTGTCTGTCTGTCTGTATGTTTGTGTCATTGTATGTGTGTCTGCATGTGTGTGTGTCTATGTATGTCTTGTGTGTGTGCATGTCTGTTTGTATGTGTGCCTGTCTGTTTGTATGTATATGTCTTGTGTGTGTGTGTCTATGTATTTGTGCCTGTCTGTGTCTTTGTATGTGTGCCTGTCTGTGTCTTTGTGTGTGTGTCCTGTGTGTGTGTCCTGTGTGTGTGTCCTGTGTGTGTGTGTCCTGTGTGTGTGTCTTGTATGTGTGTCTGTATGTTATAGTGGGCTACCTAGCTCAGCCTTCCTACTGGGCATTGCTATAAGGACGGTTAAAAAATAGAAAAAAGGGGGAAAAAAGGTGGGGAGGGGAATTGAGGAGGGAGTGGAGATGAGCTGACGCACAAATGAGAAATCATATTATGCGCAAACAGAGAAGTCGTCTGAATATCACTGAAAGAGACCTTCGTTTGTTCCTTACGAAAATCGAACCAGATATCAAATATTTAGTCTCGCAGCATCAACCTCAAGGATCTCATTAATCACTAGTAAAGGTAATTTCAATTTACTTTATTGTTTTCTCATTAAAGGTTATAAAGTTAAAAACCTTATAAACCTGCATTAAGTAGAAATAAAAAGATAAATGTACGTACATTTATTTTTTTTAAAAAACACCCTCCTTTCTTAAAAATATTCTGCATTTGCGCGAAAACTGGTGGGCGGTAAGGAAATTTTTTCAACCAAAAAGATGCATTAGTGGGCGGTAGGTAGAAAAAGGTTGACTACCACTGGTGTACACTGTCACTTTTTATCAATAAGCCATTTACGACACTAGCCTGGCATGGTCTTTGCTGCCCTTTGCAAATATTTTTTACACTTGGGGAAATGCTGTAAGACAAAAATACAGAATTGTAGCTGGTGATATGTAGGACCTGCACCTATAGACATGCCTGTCTTCCCCATTTACCGACAGTACGGAGCATATATATATATATATATATATATATATATATATATATAAATTAAACCAAGAGGGCTGCACTCACCTGAACATGCATACATTATAGGGTGCTGCTGGGGCCAATAGATACAACATACAAAATACACAATCAAGCGCACTTGCTTATTCACTATACAGTGGTTTTCAAATCTCTCATATTGTAATAGTTTTATATAAAAACACCTCACCTAGGCAAAAAATAATGGGGATTTAGATACATTATATGATCATAAATTGCATAAGCCTGCCACAATGTCAATGTACCTCATTCTTGGCAGGTTCTACTCTAGCAGCCTAATGCCTGCTCTTATGAGATTAATCTACTTACTTGGGAAATACTTCCTCCTGGGATTCTCTGCAAGTCACGGCTAAATAGGGTCCTGGAATGAGGCACATGTGACAGGGAGGGGTGCAAAACCAAGGAGTTGGTCTGGACTCCTAAATATATAAAAGAAACCAAGAGGGCTCCACTCACCTGTACATGCATACATTATAGGGTGTTGCGGGGACCAAACTATACAACATACAAAAAACACAATTCACAATATATATATATATATATGTACATATATATATTGTGACAAAATTACTCCTTTCCCTTGGTACCTTGTCCTGAGATTGGGATGTTACACACAGTCTTTTCAGGCTTTAGAGACACTTCACACACTGGATGAGGTAAATTGACTTGCTCTTTTATTGAAGTTCCAAAATAAATGCACAGTAAGGTATAAAGGTAACAAAATTATATCAAACAAAAGCCTTGCTCTTCTGAGCACTAACTAAACAAAATAATCAGCTAACTGGGTTGGATGGCTTGTCCATTTCCCAACATAAACATAAACATAAACATAAACATAAACATAAACATAAACAACCTTACTGCTTCAGGGTTTTCAGCTCTCTGTTTCCACTCACAGAAACCAAACACAATCTCCCTCCTTCCTTGGCAGGGGAGTACTTAACAGCACTGGTAATTGACAATCCTTTTCAGGTGAGTTAAATTAGGATTCAAACTCTGGAACTGGACTTCAACTTCCAAAATGTGGAGTGGAGCACTGGCCCACCCTACTCTCCAAGTACTCCACCCCTGGGCCCAAATATACACATATTTAAAGTGCAACATTCATTATAACATAACACATTTCCCTGGGGCTAATTAGACAAAGTAAGAACCTTGCAAAATCTGGGGAGGTATATAGATTCCCTCCAGCACAATTACTTGCTTTCGGTCACAATATATATATACATATATATATAAATATATAAATCCAAAGTAGAATGGTTGCTCACCGGTCTTAAAATTTAGATGCTTTATTTAATCAATTTAAAAATGACCAACGTTTCAGTCCCCGCTCGGGACTTTCCTCAGGGTCAACAATAAGATTGGAATTTTAAGCATTGAAATTTTAAGACTGGTGAGCAGCCATTCTACTTTGGATTTATGTTTATGGAGCCCAGGCTATTTCTTGCTTGCACCCGGCATTGAAGAAGTTAAAGCGTGAGTTCAGGGGATTTTTTATTTTATATATATATAAATATATACATATATATATATATATATATATATATATCGGAAAAAAGGGGGAAAAACGCACCCAAAGATTATGTACAAAACTTGATACGTATACAGGTCTTTTAAGGTTGTATACACTTTTGACCTCAAAAAGAACAGAAGAAGCAATAATAGTGCAGTACAATAAATGAGTGATGTGTGATCCTATGTAGTTTCACTCACATTTGATTGAGCTATCTCAGAGCTCAGCTGTTTTAGCGTATGGATGGAACAATCCCCATCTAAGGATATGTGGTGGTATAGGTGTCTCAGATGGCTCGAATGAAGTGCAGTTGCAGTACATATATAGGAAATATGAAGTAAAAAATAAAGTAATGTACTTTCATTTACCAGAGCAATGACTATTTGTCTATTTAGAGTTCAAAGAGACATTTTTTTATCTGAGTAATTCTATATACCTCACTCTCTATTCCCCCTTTTACAGGGGGAAGTTTATTATGTTGATGGAATCGCAGCGATGCCATTTTCGACTTGTATGCGTTCCAAGCTGGAACACAATAATACTCCATAACGGAAAGACGCCGCGTCACTTCCAGTATGATGCGTGCGTTCCAAAATGGTTGCTGGAACTTCCAATTTACACGCTAGGAAGGCATCTTCACTCACAGACTGCTTATAAAAACTGAACTTTATGAGGATCATACCACACTTCTGAAGAAGCCTTGAAGAGGTGAAACGTGTTAAGTGGGACTCATCAAGCTATTTGATATTGTTTGTAATGTTTTTTGTATGGTAAATAAATAGTATATCTTATATTTATATTTATACTTTTATTTTTCCATCTACTACTTCCTGGCATCATCCTATTCCTAGGTGATCCAATAAAGGTGAAGAGAGAATATTAAAAAATAACTATATAAGACATTAAGATGTGTGTTTATATGAAGTTTTGGTAGTGTGTGAGAAAGCCAGAATCTATATTAAGTCCTTAATTTCTGGTGTTGATATGTGTGATCATTTTTATCTCAATTTTTTTTCGTTCATGACAGTCTTTGAAATTCCCTTTAAGAACTTTAATCCTAAAGGTTTTGGATGGAGTGACCAGTCTGGGTGAAGTCAGGGGTACAATATCCATTTTCCTTGTGGTTCTGTGTAGATTAATTCTAAGATGCAGCTTAAGGCCAGTTTTACAATGTAGCAACCTTTGTCACACACTGTACACTGTATCATGTACACCACATTCGCAGATGTGCATGAATATGATTCCTTAATGTTGTATGATTTGTTATTGTGACTGGCTGTGTTATTGCCACATATATGTTGACACAGTTTGCAGAGTGGTTTGTTGCATCGTACAGTGCCGTTCTGTGTGAGCTCCTGTTCTGTGGTCAATTTGCTGTGTACCAATCTCTGTCTCAGGTTGGGCAGTTGTTTGAACGCTAGCATGGTGGCTCAGGAAATATTTATTTGAGTGTGGGGTCCTCTGAAATTAATGGTGGTAGCTCTTTAATAATTTTACGTACGCCTAGAGTTGGGTTGTATGTATCTACTAAAGGGATTCTTTTTTTTTAATTCTTTATTTTTGTGTGCATGTTTTCAACATTTTACATTGCTTCCGGCAAAGCCATAGCAACTAATAAACATACAGTAAGCCATAAACTTATAGTAACATGTGCGTGGACTGCGTATCTGGGCACATTTTTTAAAGTTGTGTAGTTGTCGGGAAATACAAGTTTAAACATTAGGCTTGTTCGTGCCCATCCCTCAGGGGAGGTTAAATATGAAACTGTCAGGTCTGTTGCGTCTGGTCGGTGGGAGATGTGCACGAGGGATAAGGCTTTCCACCTGGGTAGGGTCTTGCTAGGTTTGTCTGCTGTTATTCATTAAGGTCAGGCGGGGGGGGGACTATTGAGCCGGGTTAGTGGCCGTGTGTTCGGCGGTTTGAGGGGTTTGTCAGCTTGCTAGCGGAGTTAAGATAGGTGCTGGCCATTGAAACTAAACAAATAAAACTATGTCAGTGGGTATCATCTTGGGTGTCAAACAGGTGCATGGTATTTGAATACAATATGCTCCGAGATGGTTGCGTCTCAAGTGGCGGCTGAGGCATGTAAGTCCTGTCTGGGTTGGTGTGCGACAAAAGTGGTCACACTCCCCGGGAAGGGATTCTTTTTTTGTTTTCCTTTTCTTTGTATCGTAGGAACCTTTCCCGTGGTGTTTTTGGGGCAGATTTTATTTTTTTAGATATTGTCCTTTCCTTGTAGCCCTTTTGCCTAAATGACTCTGACCGTGTACTGGTGCTGATCTCTTTCTTTTGTATCAGAGCAAATGCGGTGATATCTGATTGCCTGGCTGTAGATGATACCTTGTTTGGTGTGATGGGGATGGAAGCTGGAATTGTGGAGGCAGCTGTAACTGTCTGTGGGTTTTCTATATACAGACAAATGAAGAATGCCATTGGTGACAGGTATTGTGCAGTCCAAGAAACTCACACTATGATTTGAAAAGTTCATTTCAAGGTTTATTGATGGGTGGAATGAATTGAATGATTTATGGAAGTCTATAAGGCTTTCTTCTCCTTCTGTCCATATTATGAAAATATCATTGATGTAACAATAATATGTACATGTTTTGTGGGGCTGTGTACATAAAAATCTGTCTCTTAGGTCAGCCATGAAAAGATTAGCGTATTGGGGTGACATTTTTGTGCCCATCGCTGTCCCTGTCATTTGTAGGTAGTTATTGTTATTAAAACTGAAATAGTTGTGCGTGAGTATGAATTCTATAAGCTGGGCAATTATTGCATCATATTTGTGTGTTGGTTTGTGGGATGGGAGAAATTTATGTGGGATGTTACTGTATAAGGTTCCACATCCATTGTTACTAGTATAGTGTTTTCAGGTAGTTCATTTATCTGGTTAAGTTTATTGAGGAAGTCTGTAGTGTCCTGTATAACGTTCTCAGTCTTAATAACTAGAGGCTTAAGAATGTTTTCTATTAAGCCAGATATTTGTTCGGTGAGTGTTCCCATACCTGTTGTAATGGGCCGTCCTGGGTTTCCTGGCTTGTGGATTTTGGGCAGTATGAAGAAGGTTCCAATCTGAGGATTGGAATGAATCAGATTTTCGAATTCTTGCTGTATGTGTTTCGGAAATGATTTGTTAAGTTTTGCGAGTTTAGCTGTATATTCCTTGGTGGTGTCCTTGTCCAGTTTTTTGTAGTAGTTTACATGGGCTAATATATTTGGCTAATCCAATCTACACTACTATGGCAGATACTGAATACAGCCGCATAAAGGAGCAAATGATCAAACTGATTAGAAGAGAAACACAGACCAACAGTGACATATATTTTCTTACACGGTGTAAGAAAATGAATCTAATCCCAAATGGACTCCAAATTAGGAACCCACTTTCAACTACCCACAACTCACCATACATTGAGAATCTCTGCAGACGGACCAGTGAAAAACGACGCAACAACCTAATTCACCAGTTATATGGCAGAAAACAAAAAAAGATTACTGCACGTGCACTGCAAGGCCATTCAAGCATTTGATTGGCCGAGATCATTTATCCAAATGATTTGTCATAGCACACCAGGTGAGGATGGTGCGCTGCGCTCACTCACCAGACACTGGACATCAGCGTCCTGGACTTCGTCAAGCCCTCCTCCTGGCTGCCAGCTTAAACCGCATGCACTTCAGCAGGGCGCCATGAGTGTAAGGCGCACCGCACTCTCTCCTCGATCGCTGACCGCTGTAGCCACTTCATGTGGGTTGCGACATGCAGGGGAAGACAAGCACGCCCTCTCTGCCCTTACCCCTACCTCTCCTCCTGTGGGCATGTTGGGTGATATGTGTTGTGTGTTCCCTATGCTGCTCCAGGATACCCTTAGGGTGACAAAGCTCTGGGGGATCCAGCTACTTTTTTGTTAAGGAGAAACTGCGCTTTCATTTGATATAAAATATTTTTATATGAAACATAACATAATTTAATATGAATAACACCTAAAAAAAAAAAGTGTGAGCAATTAAGAAATTTTATTTTTCAAGTTCTGCATGACATTTTAACTGTGAATGTCATAATATTGTTGGATTTTACTGAAATAAAATAAACATATTTGTATTCAGATATGTCTCATGAGTACAACAGTACCCCCCATGTACAGGTTTCATGTTTTTTTTTTAACTTACAGTGGACAAGTATATGGCTTTCATCTTCTCCATGTTTGCAGATTGAAATTTGCCAGATTAGTTTGCTGGGCCTACACCCTGTTCCAAATTATTATGCAAATTATATTTTTCTCATTTACCTAAATAATTGATGTAAATAACAGTCAGCATAATTCTCATGTTATCAACTATTAAGAGTACAATTCAAATTTTATTGAACAAACCTCCTAATGATAACAGTATTTTCTTAAAACATAAAAAACTGACAATGAACTGTTCCAAATTATTACGCACAGTAAGTTTCAAAACACTTTATAGGTTGTAAAGAACTGAAAATTGTCATTTGTTGTGTTTGCAGCATATTTACTTAAATCAAAAGCTATTTCAATCAAACTTATAACAACATTTTAACTTTTTAAATATTTTAACAGGTCACATTACATTTTAACATAGGACCCCTTATTTGATAGCAGCTTCACAAGTCTTGCATCCATTGAACTTGTGAGTTTTTGGACAGTTTCTGCTTGAATTTGTTTGCAAGATGTCAGAATAGCCTCCCAGAGCTGCTGTTTGGATGTAAACTGCCTCCCACCCTCATAGATCTTTTGCTTGAGGATGCTCCAAAGGTTCTCAATATGATTGGTGTTCTGCTTAATAATGTGGAACACCCTCCTTTAGTAGTTTTTCCTTAAGTTGGGTTCACCTGGCAATCTAATTATCACAGGTGTCCAAGATTGTTTTCAGTGATCAAAAGAGCCTTGAGACACAATGCCATCCATGAGTTAAACTGAAAAACAAAATATTTCATCATTGTGACACTTAAATAGAATTTGCATAATAATTTGGAACAGGGTGTAGTAGCTCTGTTTGTTGACTTCACCATTCCTGTAAGTTGGGACTCCATGACTCCCTCCTTGCTCTGATGTCCGCCTGTCTCCACTCTTGCCTCCTCTACCTATAAATAGCCAAGCACTATACTTGGTCAGTGCTTAGATGTTTCGGTGTTTGCTCCAGTCTCCTGGTGTCATAATCCTGGTACTTGTTCATGATCCCGATTTTTTTTTCTGATCCTGCTTCCTGATAAAACTTCTCGGCTTATGACCTTTGTCCTCTCCAAGCAAACCAACACTCAGTTTATATACTAACTAAAGCTAAAAATAAATCTGTCATGGTTTCTATCACATTAAGTAGAAACAAGGTTATGTTTTGATTTGTCTTGGTTTTCATCATATATCCCAGTTGTGCATTTTTAATATATAGACCAGAATTTCTGTGTTTTTATTGCTTAAGCTCTAACAGTTATACAATTTTTCACTGGCGTGATTTACGTTAACTTTATTATATAGTTTAATTTCAGTACATTAATTTCATTTTAATATCAACTTGGAATATCGAACTGTATGCACACTATAAAGATTGGGAATTTGTCCCAGAGCAAATTTGAACCAAATAGGTGGTTATACTTCATTATTTTGCTTTTACTACCACATTAAAATAATAACTTTATCCAAAATGTATACATATACAATGTAAAAATGTATACGATAGTTTATTATGTGTCAATTTAGAGACATAAGTGGATAAACTTCACATAGATGCTACTTTTAGTTCTAATGGCTTGCAATAGTGTTTGCATATTATTCAATCTCAGTATAGGACTTTAAACAGTAGCGGATTTAATATATTGCCAACACTAATTGAATAGATGGTAGTACTGTTGTAAAAAGTTGTGGAATAAAAGTTTGTGTTTCTGTTTAGGTTAAGCCATTTAGCAACTAATTATGATATGATTTGTGATAGGAATGGTTCCCTTGAAACGAAATACCATATGATTTCCATGTGTTTAACAGCAGAAGGATGTTCGATGTTCTAATTTGCCCCTTTAACTGTGGGGAACAACTTTCCTGTACTTAGCCACAGAATAATTATCCTGAATAGGATTAACACTACTTTTAGGGTATAAACTCAAAAATGGTTAACTTTCAGTAGAGCAATCAAGGTAATTTAAGAAAGCAGGTAGGGTTGTCCTTTTACTTTTTTCTCTCCCTCTTCCTATCCTTTTTATGACACAATGTATGTGTTGTTTTGTTTTTGACTGTTTCAGCCTCGTGTAAAAGTTTTTCTACAATAAACAACCAATTGCAAGAAAAAGTCCTGCTGATTTCCTTTGAAGAGTCTTGAGTGCAGTAAACCCCTTTTTTCTTTAACTGAATACAATTATCTAACCTGCAAAAATTTCAGAAGAGCTAAAAATGAAGTTGACAGTGTATCGGAGATAATGCACGATACTCCAAAAAAATGAAGTAAAGTTTAACCATTTCAGATTTTATTAGGTCAGCAATGTCTCTCTATAAGTAGCATTGGATTGGACAATTGTGGAGGAAGCCATGCCTCCTCTGTGATGTCGCGAAAGGCAGGGAAGTAAGTAGCGCTGAAGGAGCCTTGGCACTGGAAAAAAATTAGATAAAACTTAAAAAAAAAAAATTTCAACTGCAAACTGTGGGGCAGAGAGGGGGTAAGAGGGGGTGCCGCACCTAGGTAATGCTAGGAACATGGACACTAAAGTGTTAGGAATACAGGTTTTCAGCACTAGCATTACTGTCTTTCAGAAATTTTCATGTACCCCTTGCATTCTACTACTTAGGCTAATTCTTGCCAATTGTTCACAAATATATAACTTTAAACTTGTTATTGCTAATGCTTTTGTTGAACTTGCTGCTTTAATTTACTTTTTGACTTGTTTTCTGTGCAGAACAATCCATTGAGCATTATTATTACGGCACCTTTTATGTACTGGCCAAAAGCTGTACACTCTCATACATTCCAAGTGTTCCTCTTTAAGAAGGACAGTCCCTATTTGGGTCCCAAACCCTCTTTTCTATCTTACATCCTCTTTCCCAAGAGCTCCGCATTGTTGGTGTGTCTGAGTATATGGCAGAGCTCTAATATTCAAAAGGAAAGAAGAAATTAGCGAATCTCACAGAACTCTGAGAAATAAATAAAGAAGAGGGATTTATTATTATAAAACAAGAAAAACTAGTAAATTTCTAGATAAAGTAGAGACAATCTAAAATATAACTTTCATTAAGCATAAATATTAAAACTGTAATACAGAAATACAATATAAAGTGTAAATGGCATGGACATAAATTTGGTCAGCTTAACCTATTTATCCACTTAAACAGGTCATAGAGATATATTGTTGCTGATGGTTGGTTGCCTCTATAAAGTCTTAGTAGCAAAGAACTACAGTACAATGTTTCTATAAATAAAAAAAAGCATCTGTTGCCAAATCGTTACGGGTGTAAGCTAGCGCAAGATTCTCAAAATAGGGACAAATGTCCTTTAATAGAAAATCAGATGAAGCGGATAAACTTAGAAGTTCAATAGACCCACCAGGGTTGATAAACAAGAGATCACATGTAAGCTGACAAGTGCTGTGCTTCGATTAACACCTAGCCACTAAATGTTGGGTTGCATCATCTTATAGTAAGTGAGAGACAAAATCATTAAGCCTATCGGTAGAGCATTGCAAAAGTGAGTTAAGTAGTGAATCATAACTAAAATATCCTTCCAAATAATTACTGATTTAAACTGCCTATTAAAAGTTTGAGAATATATAACAGTCAGAACCGACTCAACGGTGGCGCTTCAGTAGTCATCTATCAACTAAATGGTGAATTTCTTCTTTATAGTAGGAGCAAAACGACCAGTTGTCTCTGTTAGTAGAACATCCTAAAAAAATTGTAGTTTATATTATAGTTACTCCAAAGGATTGCAAGCAATGATAATTGTTAAAAAAAAAAAGTCTGGATTATAGTTCAAAGATGGATTGCCAGCAGAGCCAACTGTAGCTCTGTTTTGTATCTTGCCGTGTATGGCAAATTAGTCGAGGGAGGTCAAGCAGTCACAAACTAACTAAATTATTAAATATCGCAAAGTAGTTCGAAAATATCTATGTAATTCTCCTGGTTCCCTACAGTGCAATATAATGCATGCAATGCAGCAAATCTATGGATGTAACAGAGCCCATGTAGACAATAATTCTGAAGGTTACAGAGCGATGTTGCACAATGCTAGACAATAGAACTAAACCAATAAAAATGATTCTGCCCTGCTGTGCCTTCAAGGGCACCTATCTATTAAGTAGTGTACTAGTCAAGCTGTCTTGACACAAAATGTCCCTAGAATTAAACTATGCACCTGAGAGTAGAAAGCAGGATAACTGGAGCTGATTATGCCCATTAGGGATAATAAAGAAATGTCTGTAGTAACTGCTCATCCATAGATCATGTTATCTAAGATAATTCAACTGTAGCATGATTGCAGATCAACAAGCACACAAAGTCTATGGATGTAAAAATGCCCATGACATTCACATTTCGCTTGGCATGTGACTCTTTAGAGGGAAACAAATTTGTTAGGGTCTGTCTTAAATTGGACCCTCTCTCTTCTCATAGGTGGTACAAAACAAGTCAATCAAAAGCTCAAAAAGTGTTTGACACAATAGTTGGCCAATCACAATTGTCAGCAAAATGTGGGAGGAGTCTGACTGCATACAAAGCTAACTTTAACTAGACAAGAGGTCTTTATTCTGATCAAGCAGTTTAACAGATACAAATGACAGTAGTTCTCAAATATCACAACATAGTCAAAGCTTAAACAAGGGAATTCATCCCTGTAAAGAAGACAAGGGATGTCGGTCAGCTGAAAAATATTTTGTGTTTATGGTCCAACTGATTACTCAACAAAAATAAACAAAATGGTGAAACCTGAAAGTTATTAGTTACTTTTATTGTTATCATGTCCAGACAATTGGCATCAAGCTATAGCCTGGAACAATGTCTATATTTTATTTCTGTTTGGCTTCCCTACTTCCTTAAAAAGCAATATCTCTTCCCTAATTCTTGGAGATTTCAACATTCCCATTAATCCACCCCTGACCTCAGTGGCTTCCAAACTCCTTTCTGTTACCTCCTCCCTTGGCCTATCACTGACAATACCCTTGATCTTACCGGTATCTTTTCTAATGCATGCACTAACTCTAAGCTCCACAACACTCAGAAGGGACCTGAATTCCCTTGACCTCCAGCATCTCTCAGCTGATCTCCATTCAAAACTCTCATTCATACTCACTTTCTCCTGTCCCTCTCTGGCTATCTCCTCATATAATGCTACCCTCACCTCTGCCCTGGATGCTGCAGCCTCACTCCAAAGATGCACCTCAAGGAAGACGCGACTACAACCTTGGCACACTAAATCGACCCGCTACCTGCAGAGATGCTCCAGTTCAGCTGAATGCTGCTGGAGGAAGACCCACACCTTGTTAGACTTCCTCCATTATAAATTAATTTTGTGTTCATATGGCACAGTCCTCACCATTGTTAAACAATCCTACTTTTCCTTTCTTGTTAGTTCATGCTCACTCAATCCCAAGCGTCTCTTTAATACCTTCAACACTCTCCTTTGCCCACCTCAAGCCACCCTTCAAACTGACCTTTCAACAAATACCCTTGCATGCTACTTTAACGACAAGATTGAGCAGTTAAGGAAAGAATTCTCCTCCCTTTGCTCCTCCCTCTCGCAACCACACATGGACCATACCTTTCCTACCCTACAGCCCTTCTCCCCAGCTACAGAAGAGGAGGTGGCTTCCCTTCTCCTCACCTCTCGTCCCACCAATGCTGTATGTTTGATCCAGTACCTTCCCACCTTATCAGATTTTTCTCCCCTTGTCTTGTACCATCCTTAACACACATCCTAAACTGCTTTCTTTCATCTTGTGCTCCCCTTAAGCATGCTACTGTCGAACCCATCCTAAAAAAGCCATCCCTAGACCCGTCTTCCCCTTCCAACTATCGTCCCATATCCCTGCTTCCTTTTTCCTCAAAACTTCTAGAAAGACTTGTCTTTACTCGTATGACTCACTTCCTATATTCCAACTCCCTCCTCAACCCTCTTTAATCTGGCTTTTGCCCCCTCCACTCTACTGAGACTGCTCTTATTAAAGTTACAAATGACCTAATCACAGTTAAATCCAAAGGCCACTACTCCATTACTAATTCTTCTTGACCTCTCTGCTGCCTTTGACACTGTTGATCATGTCCTTCTCTTCCAAACTCTTCAATCCCTTGGCCTCTGTGACACTGTCCTCTCGTGGTTCTCCTCCTATCTCTCCCAACGTTCGTTCAGGGTCTCCTTTTGCAATGACACCTCCTCCTCTCACCCTGTCTCAGTTGGAGCCCCCTAAGGGTCTGTTCTTGGTACCCTTCTGTTCTCTCTTTATACTGTCTCTCTTGGCAAACTCATTAACTCCTTGTCAGGATTACAAGTTGATCCAGCACGCAGAACTGTGTCACACCTAGGACTAAGGATAAAGTATAACTGGACCTTAGAATGGCTGGACTTAACGTATCCAAGAATAGTCAAAATACTTGCCGAGGTCACAGAACCAGACACAACAATGAGGGAAAGCCAAAAGTTAAGGATATCAGAATTCGGGGAAGTCAAAACGAAGCCAAAGTCAGATACCAGAAAATCAAGATCAGGAACGCACTCTCGGATTACCATCAGGATGAAACCACGACAGGGCAATGAGCAAAAGGAGAATTGGGTTTAAATACCCCATCTGTGGATCTGATTGTCCGTAACTGGCCTTTAACCCCCAAAAGCAATTACCAGGTTTACATGTGTATGATTGCTGCTTGGCACAACATTTCCTGTCAGGACGGTAATGTTGCTCAGCACAACTTTTCCTGTCAGGACGGTAAATGCCATTAACCACATTTTTATGTGCGGATGAATACGTTACACTCCTTTGGATTCTGCTACCATCTACATGCCAATGACACTCAGATATATCTCTCCTCCCCTGATCTCTCCCCCATGGTCCTGCAACATGTCACTGATTTCCTTTCTTCTATTTCTGATTAGATGTCCTCCTGCCTTCTGAAACTCCATCTCTCTAAAACTGAGTTTCTTATTTTTCCTCCTCATAATGCTGATCCCCCTCCTTTGCTCTCCCTGCAAGTTGATGGTGCTTGCATCAGTTCATCCTTGCAAGCTTGTCTTGGTGTTATCTTTGATCCTGGCCTCACCTTTGCCTCACATATCCAATATGGTGCTAAAACCTGTATATTTCACCTTAAAAAAATGCTGCCAAGGATCTTGTTCATGCTCTGGTAATCTCTTGCATGGATTACTGTAATTCACTCCTAGTTGGTCTCCCCAAAAGCCGAACTGCCCGGCTACAATTGGTAATGAATGCTGCCGCCAGGCAGATCTTTCTCACCCGTCGTTCCTCCCATACCTTGTCCCTCGATCCTTACACTGGCTTCCTGTATCATATAGGTGTCAATACAAAATACTAACCCTTACCTATAAATCTCTAACCAACTCTAGCCCCTCTTACATTTCTTCCCCGATTCATAGATATGCCCCTTCTAAGTCTCTCCGCTCTGCCAATGACCTCCTGTCCGCTGCTCGCACCCTTACTGCTCCCGCGCTTGCAGGACCTCTCGCGGGCGGCTCCCTTCTTTTGGAACAGCCTGCCTACACCCATCAGACTCACCTAGTCTTCAATTGTTTAAGAAGTCCCTCAAAACACATCTGTTCAGAAATGCTTATGGACTCCCAGAGTAACTTATCTATACTTACCCAACTCGGTCTCTTGCTCATACTTCACTCTCACCTCCAGCTCTGCTACTTTTCCACCTTGTTTGGTGGCTGTCTGTAATGTTCACTAGGGAACCCTAACACGCAGACAGGACAGAGTAGAGAGAATTGCAATACCGATCCTTATAATGGTCTGGTTATGCAAAAAGGGATAGTCACAACACGAGCTGAGGTCAAGGGAAACAGAGAGACGGAATTACGAAAGACAAAGCCAAATATCAGTAACCAGGTGTCACGACTGTAATCGTGCCTTCCGCATAATATTGTGTGCTTGGGCCTGGCTGGGTTTGAACCTGGGTCTCTTGTACCCCAGCCAGATAGCTTATCCTGGGCACCTGACATAACTCCCCCCCCCCCAGGATGGCGGAAAGCCGAAGGCTTCAAGGGAAAACGAGCATTGAAGGCCCTAACAAGACAAGGGGTGTTCAAATCAGAGGCGGATACCCAGGAACACTCCTCCGGGCTGTAAACCTTCCAGTGAACCAGGTACTGTGAGGTGCCCCCGAAGAAGCGGGAGTCGAGAAGGGACTACACCTCGTACTCCTTGCTAGACTCGGCACGGGAGGGCCGGGGCGCAGGCAGGCCTTGAATACCGGTTACACAGGAGGGGCTTCAGAAGGGACATGTGAAACGTATTAGGTATGCGCAGGGATGGAGGCAAGTTCAGAGTGTAAGAGACAGAATTAACCCTGTGCAAGACTTTATAAGGCCCAATATATTTTGGTGCCAACTTCTCGGAGGGGACACGGAGGCGAATGTTTATTGTGGACAGCCATACTCTGTCACCTGGCACATAAACGGGAGCTGCAGCCCTATGATGATCAGTGAACTTTTTCTGGGATTCCACAGCACGTGTTAGAGCAAGGTGGACATCTCCCGAAGAGAGGCTAGGTGTTCGTCCAAAGCGGGTATTTCCTTGTCAGAGAATACACCGGAAAGGACACTAGGTTGTACACTGCTAGCCACCTGGAAAGGACTCAAGCCAGTGGAGGCATGGGAGGCCGTGTTTTGGCAAACCCGGCCCACGAGAGGAAATGGGACCAATTATCTTGATGCTCGTTCACGAAACAGCATGAATAGAGTTCCAGTGATTGGTTAGCTCTTTCAGCAGCCCCGTTTGACTGTGGGTGATAGGATGAGGAAAAGGACATCCAGAAACCCCACCAGAATCGTGAGATAAACTAAAGGGCTCCGTCAGAGACAATATCGATGGGTATGCCATGAAGCTGGAATACCTCTTTTGCGAAGACCTCCGCTAATTGCGCAGCAGAAGTAAGCTTCTTCAGCGGAACAAAGTGAGCAATCTTAGAGAACCTCTTGGTCACCATCAGAATGACTGTGTGACCCTCGGAGGGGGGAAGGTCCACTATAAAATCTATGGACAGGTGCGTCCAAGGCGTCTTGGGCACTGAGAGGGGGATAAGGAGACCAAGTGGCTTGCTTGTGGGAGACTTGGCCTGAGTACAAATTTGACAAGCCATAACATACTCTTTAACATCCCTCCTAACAGAAGGCCACCAGAACTGTCTTGTTATGTTTTCATAAGTTTTTGTGATGCCTGGGTTGTCGACTGTTTTGTCATGACTTTTTTCCTGTCCCTTCTCTGTACAAACAACAAACCTGCAGGTGTTTCAGGTGTTGCTTGGTTTTGATATTTCTTCACCTTATCTAAAAAGAGGGAAGAGATAACCAAGTGTGTGGCTGCAATAATGTTGGCGGAAGGGACTATGGGTTCTGTAGGGGATGGGTCGACCTCCAGTGGTTCATGTTGCCTAGATATAGCATCTGCCTTAATGTTGCGGTATCCAGGTCTGTATATTATGGTATACTGGAAGCAAGACAGAAAAAAAGGACCACCTAGCCTGGCGAAAAGACAGATGTCTGGCCTCGGCTATGTAGGAGAGGTTCTTGTGTTCTGTAATCACCACTATAGGGTGTTTGGAACCTTCCAGTAGGTTTCTCCACTCTTTAAATGCCAACACTATGGCCAGCAATTCCCTGTTACCCACGTCATAGTTTTTTTCTGCATCAGACAGTTTCTTGGAGAAAAACAACATGGATTAAGAGGATAGTTGTGGGTTTTTCTCTGAGAAAGTATTGCACCAACACCTGACTCAGACACATTAACTTCGACAATAAAGGGCAGTGAAGGTCAGGGTGGTGCAAAACAGCAGCTGACATAAACGCTTCTTTAAGTGTTTCGAAAGCCTCAGGGGCTTCAGAACTCCAAACAGGGATTAACCCCTTTTTTGGTCATCTTGGTTATTGGGGCTACTACAGAGGATAAATTATTTATGAATTTTCGGTAGTAGTTAGTGAAACCCACAAATATTTGTATGGCCTTAAGTCCCTGTGGAAGCGGCCAATTCTTGATGGCTTCAGTTTTCTTAGGGTCCATACTGAAACCGTTCTCAGATATGATGTACCCTAAGAACTGCACAGAGGTCTGATCAAAGAGGCTCTTCTCTAGTTTGCAATACAGACCGTTCTCTAGCAGTTTCTTTATTACTGATCTGACATGTTTATGGTGGGTTTCCAAATCAGGTGAGTATACCAATATGTCATCCAGATACACTACAGCACATACGTGCATGTAATCTCGGAGGACATCGTTGATAAAGTCCTGGAAGACAGCAGGGGCGTTACATAGGCCGAAGGGCATCACTAAATATTCATAGTGGCCACTGCGAGTGTTGAAAGCAGTTTTCCACTCATTTTGTTCTCTTATCCTGACCAGGTTATACGCCCACTGAGAGCCAGTTTAGTAAACCACTTGGAACCTTTTAAGCGGTCAAACAATCTACCTATTGTTCCTGTGTCACTGTGTAATTGTCTCATGTATTTTAAATTCCAGCTCCCCCCTCCCCCCCCCCGCTTCATAATATTGTAAAGCACTGCGGAATTAGTTGGCACTAATTAAATACCAATAATAATAATAACCATTTGACAGAGTCGTCTATCAGATGATCTGGAGGAAAGACCGTATTGGGGTTTTATTGGGTAAGTATGTAACAATAACATATCAGTCTGTAAGTAAAGGGAACGCAACCCATAAAGAAGCAAAGAAAGGAATGTATATTGTAATTATCCTCCCAATGATATGGAAGAGCTGCATTTCCTGTACACAATATTAAATGTTAAATTGCTGTCTAAAACTAATACATAAAGACCTGACTCCAGTGAGGTGGAATGTCAATAATGATTTCATGATTTATTGCAGATATTATGAGAAATTAATTCCAATCTCAGAAAAATTCAGTATAGACCATCTCAATTATGTGTAGTGTCAGAGTACTTACTACTAAATTAAAGGGACACTATAGTCACCAAAATAACTTTGACTTAATGAAGCAGTTTTAATGTATAGATCAGGGGTAGGCAACCTTTTAGCAGCACTGTGCCGATATAGGATTGTGATGTCCCGTAGAGAGCCGATCCTATTTTTTTAAATTGAGGTGTGTATGCTGCCGTATTCTGCTTGGGTTATTTTTACTGTAATTGCTTTGTATCATTGTATTTGTGCGTATTTGAGCTATTATATTGTATATGTTCATTAGTAGTTTATGGTATCATGTATGATACATATGAATGTGGGCTGTGTATGGCTGCTTGTGGAATTGTGTGTGGATGGATATGTCACATGGTGTGTTTGGTAGTGGGTGTATGTGTGGGGCTGTTTGGGGTATTGCACGTGAGAGGCTGCGTGTGTGGTTGTGTGCATGTATGTGTATTGTTAGCGGTGTTGCGTTTGTGCGGATTGTGTGTATGTTTGTTTGTGGGCTGTTCATATTATTTGTTTGAGGGGAGGGTTATTCTGCATTTCTGTGAATATCTAGCAGTGTGGGTGGGTTCTCTGGGTTCCAGTGGGGACCAGGCTGGCCAGGTACAGGTCAAGGACAGGAGCTGCGATAGCTGCTCTATTAAAGTGTGGATTCCCATTCACAAGTGCTGGGAGGCAGTGATCTGAGATGAGTTACTCTATGTGCTGCAATGCATAAATTGAGGATTGTCTTTCACCACCTCTTCGTATTAGCAAATATCTGAAGTATTACTGGGACTCCTGATAGGCCAGAGTGTGTTTGGCTCCAGCAGCCTTGAGTGCCGTACAAAGACACCTCGAGTGCCGTGCATGGCACTAGTGCCGTAGGTTGCCTACCCCTGGTATAGATCATGCCCCTGCAGTTTCACTGCTCAATTCGCTGCCATTTAGGAGTTAAATAATTTTGTTTATGTAGCCCTAGGCACACCTCGCTCTCTGTATGTGACTTACACAGCCTTTCTAAACTTCCTGTAATTAGTCATCTAATGTTTATACTTCCTTTATTGCAAATTCTGTTTAATTTAAATATATATATATATCTCCAGCTCTGTTAACAGCTTGCTAGACCCTGCAGGAGACTCCTGTATGTAATTAAAGTTCAATTTGTAGAGTAGGAGATAAAAACTTTTAAAATAAGTTATAGCTGATCGAAATGAAACCATTTTGTTTTTATGCTGGCTGTGTTAGTCACAGCCAGGAGTGGTGGGGCTAGCGCTCCAAAATATAATGTAAAAGTATATAGTGTATTGTCACGTGTTCCTTAATATATAAATGCAGTGAAATTAAACTCTTCATTTATTCCCCAAGGTAACTAGGTCTTAAAATGTATATATTCATCTTGATTCTTTTCTAAGGAGTGCCTGGTTTAAGTTTCCTTTACTACTGTTCAGTTTAAATTTTTCAATTACTTAGAAGCAAAGATTAGATGGATCTCCAGCATGACATGTTCTAATAAGACGGGCAATTGATGGAGAAACATTCATACTGTTAATGGACCAAATATACAGCAACATCTGGTGTCAGGAGTTCTTGGTATGTCGTGCAGGTGTAGAAAAATATTTATTTTTGTTTATACATCTCAGTTTCTGTCCCTATATGTTTTGTTTGTAAGTCTATTGACGTTCATCTGTTTTACCCGATTTTCTATTACAGGTCATTTGGCCCTATTTTCAGAATCTTCTCTCAAGCTTACAACCGCAATGATTTGGCAACAGATGTTTATTTATTCATAGAAACATTGAATCATAATTCTTTGCTACTAAGACGTTTAAGAGGCAACCAACCACCAGCAACAATATATCTTTATTACCTATTTAAGTAGATAAATAGGCTAGGCTGACCAAATTCATTTCCATACCATTTACACCGAATTTTGATTCCTTTATTATCTATCTTTAGACTTGTTTTAATACTTATACTTCATAAAAGTTAAGTTTTAGATTGTCTCTACCATCTCTAGGCAATTACCAGTTTTTCTTGTGTTGTGAATAATTTATCCAAAGCAATAATACTCACAGTAATGTGTCTTTAAACTGTAATAAGTGTGTTTAGAAATCAGTCTGTGTAAATAAGATACATTGTTCATGTTCTAAATGACCAGATTTTTACTAATTTCATGATGTAAAGTCATGATTTTATTATGGCAGCATTTAACATATGGGTTTAGCGCCTGCCTCTAACCCTCAGGACAGGAAACACAATCAACTAAACAATTAAGCCTACCTTCCCCTAGTATAATAGGTACCCCAGTATCCTCCACACCTCAGTATTTTCCTGTCCCCCTAGCCCTAGTACAGTTATATATTTTTTTCTCAGTTTGTCTGAATTATTATTTATTTTTTGCTCACCTGACCATGTTTGATATGGTCTTGTCCCTGTGGAGGTCAGCCTCCCTCCTCAGGAAGCCCAGGCACATGTAGCCCAATCTCCAAGGAATTGGGAACCCCGGGAGCCTGGGTGGTTAGTTCCACAGGCTGTTGGAATCCTCTGGTGTCCAGTGAGTGCTGCAGACCTCGATGAGACGATCAGCATAACGGTAAGACGCCCACTCATGCGCAATGCGCATGACTGGAATCAGAGTGATTTTTGCCCTTTTCCAAAATGGCGGTTTCGCGATCTCGCGACCAATGTGCGCATGTGCGTTCCTTTAACCCCTTAAGGACACACGACATGTGTGACACGTCATGATTCCCTTTTATTCCAGAAGTTTGGTCCTTAACCCCTTAAGGACACATGACGTGTGTGACACGTCATAATTCCCTTTTATTCCAGAAGTTTGGTCCTTAAGGGGTTAAGGGGTTAAAGGTACAGAGCGGGAAATTTTAAATGGCGGTATTCAGCTTAAAAACACTCGTTTCCTTTCCCTTTAAAGATACAGTGCTCTATTAGACTGTTCTTAAAGCTCTGCGGGTAAGATAATTTACTTATCTTTTATAATCATCAAAATGTTTGGTCTGGGAATACATTACTTTTTTTTTATGTTTTTAGCCCTACAGTCAGTATGGATCCATCATCCCCTTCTGCAAAATCAACGAGATCTGCAATAGGTCATAGGTGAGCAATATTTTTTCTTGTTTTTTTCACGTTACTAAAAAGAGTGCATGGAGGGTACAGTCTTATGACTTCTGTATCTTACAGCCCTCGTGACCGGTCCTGTCCCAGATCCCCATCGAGGAGAAGGAAAAAAACGGCAGCCTGCCCTGGATGTGGAGCAAGGCCTATGGATAACTGCAGGCTCTGCAGAAGATGCTTAGCCATGGTTGCAGGAGAGTCTGATCGCCCCGAGAACCTTCTCAAAGGTTTTGGTCACCATCATTGCTCTGCTCAAAAAAGAAGGTGTAGCGGTGTTTCACTACCTGGACGACATCCTGGTAGTGGCCCCGGACCTAAGATCAATATTCCAACACAGACAACTAGTCCTCAACACTCTCTCTCATTTCGGTTGGCTCATCAATTACGAAAAGAGTAACTTGCATCCTTCAAGAGAACTGATATTCCTGGAAGCAAATTTCAATACCGACACGGCGATTGTATCCCTCGCACACGACAGAAAGATCATACTTCAAGATCGGATAAGGAACTTCAGATTAAAAACTTCAGCCTCGGCGAGAGAGATTATGAGACTTCTGGGGACTCTTTCCTCCACAATAGAGCTGGTAAGGTGGGCACAGTGGAACCTTCGCCCTCTTCAACAATTTTTTTCTGGAAAATTTCAGGACCAGCTCGAGGGATTGGGAGAGACTGATTCGCATTCCTTTTGTTGTTGGAGATAGATTGGGTGGTCATTACGACAGATGCCAGCCTGACTGGATGGGGGGCACATTTAGGGAATCTATTTTTTCAAGCAAAATGGCCTCCAAGAACCCAATGCTTACCTTCCAACATCAGGGAACTAAGAGCTACCTTTCTGGCTTTTCTTCATTTTCAACAAGTCATCCGGCATTCCTGGGTCAAGTTGAGAGTGGACAACAAAGCGGCTGCTGCCTACATAAGCCATCAAGGCGAGACAAGGAGTGTAGCCCTGATGAGGGAAATCATTCCCATTATGACCTGGGCTCAGAATCATGTGGAGGGCCTGTGTGCCACCTATCTCCCAGGAAAGGAGAATGTATTAGCGGATTTCCTCAGCAGACACCTGATAGAAGCTTCAGAATGGCATCTTTCCAGGAGGATCTTTGCTCAGTTGGTCCAGAAGTGGGGTCTTCCCCAAGTGGACCTCATGGCGACTTTTCAGAATACACAGGTTCCATGCTTTGTGTCAAGGAGATACCATCCAAAGGTGGTTGCTCAGGATGCTCTATCCATCAAATGGGAATTCGATCGGGCCTACGTCTTTCCTCCAATTCCCCCCATCCACGCTGTTCTGAGAAAGATCTCCAAGGAACATTGCAAGGTGATAGCTGTTCTTCCCTTCCTCGTTGCCCTTGGTTTCCCCTGTTACAGAGGTTATCAAAGGACCTGCCTTGGGAGCTTCCAGTCTCGGAAGACCTGCTGATTCAGGGACCAGTGTTTCATCCGGAGCCTCACAAGTTCAGGCTCCATGCATGGCTATTGAGAGGCAATCTCTAGTTGAACATGGCCTTTCAGACCAGGTTATCTCAACCCTGTTATGTTCTAGGAATCCTTCTACTTCTTCTACTTACCATAAGATATGGGAAGCCTTTGCACGATGGTGTAATTCCACGGTTCAAGATTTAGGTTCTCCTTCCGTGTCTCAGGTTTTGGGTTTCCTACAAGCAGGCCTGGAGAGGGGCCTTCAACTTAACACACTTAAAGTGCACTGCTCGGCTCTTTCGGCTCTTTCTGGTATTTGTTGGGCATTAAATCCTATTGTGATTCGCTTCTTCAAAGCGGTCATTAGGATTAGACCTCCTATCAAGAAATTCTCAGCTCCTTGGAATTTGCCTCTGGTTCTGCAGGCTTTGACGGAACATCCCTTCGAACCTATTGATGAGGTCCCGATGCAGGTTCTTTCTCTAAAGACCCTGTTGTTACTGGCCTTGGTCTCTGCTAGGAGAATGCCAGATATTAGAGCACTGTCGTCTGAGGAACCGTTCACTACCTTCTTCGATGATAGAGTTGTGCTACGGCTTAGACCTGAGTTCCTTCCAAAGGTTGTTACATCCTTCCATCTGAATCAAGAGTTTGTCCTGCCGGTGTATTTTCAGGAGCCATCGTCTCCTGAAGAAGAAAGATGTCATACGCTGGACCTAAGGAGGTGTCTTTCCACATATATTGCACACTCAGCTAATTGGAGAAAGTCTCCCCAATTGTTTGTGATACCTTGGGGTTCTCATAAAGGTGAAGCTGCTTCTGTCGCAACCCTTCGTTCCTGGACTGTTCAGGCTATTTCTAGAGCTTACAGAACAAATCAGGTACCAGTTCCCAAGGTCATCAAGGCACATTCCACGAGGTCCATTGCTACTTCATGGGCTTCAGAGTCAGGAGTTCCTGCAGAGAGCATCTGTAAAGCTGCCAATTGGTCGTCTTTGAAAACCTTTGTGCATCACTACAGAGTGGATGTCTCATCTCGTTCTGATTCAGAGTTTGGCCTATCAGTCTTGAACTCTTGTAAGCCTTAAGTGGATATTAAACAATTTTTGTAGCATGAATTACCCTCCCTGAGTGGTTATTGCTTTGGGAATCCCATATGTTAAATGCTGCCATGATTAGCCAGGAATAGAGAAAATGTATTGATACTTACCGTAATTTTCTTTTCCTGGCAGCATTTGGTCTCCCACCCTCTCTTGGTTTATTCATCTTGTTATTGGACTGAGGTGTGGAGGATACCTATTATACTAGGGGAAGGTTGGCTTAATTGTTTCATTGATTGTGTTTCCTGTCCTGAGGGTTAGAGGGAGGAGCTAAACCCATATGTTAAATACTGCCATGAGTAATAGCCAGGAAAAGAAAATTACGGTAAGTATCAATAAATTTTCTCTAATATAGCGCCATCAAATTCCGCAGCGCTTTACAGTAATCCAATGAGAATTTTACTAGCAAAATAATGCCCCTTGTGACCTTAAGTCACTCCTCTTTCTTGATGGTGGCGACAAACATCCCAACAGACTGAAGAACATATGAGCAATTAGATGTGCAGAGCAGCGATTCCGGGAAAACACAACAACGGAACTCCGAAGAAACTGGCAATCATCCGCTTGAATTTGGTATGGACCGACATGGACCAGTGTGAAACCCAATTAGGAGGCTGTAAGAGACAGAGAAATATGTGGTAAAATATGCTCCAGAATATTACATTCTAGACATGTGCAATTCGTTTCGTTCCGAAAGTCAATTAGGACGAATTTCGGGCAATTCGGACATTCAGATACTTCCGAATGTCCGAATAGCTGAATTGACGAAGTCCCAAAATTGAAGAATTTCCAAAGTACCGAAGCACAGTATTGCCGAAGTACTAATATACCTACCCAGTGGAAGAATGAAGAATGTTACACTGTAAACAAGTTTAAATATTCACTTACAACAATCAAGTAACACACATTCATATAAAATATAAGTTACTTAGGCAGTCAATGGAATGACAAAAATGAATAAGTAGATAACTCTATCACTGTTGATAACGACTATTACTGTTGATATCATTGATGTTTTGTCTAACTGCACATATTGTTATGGACCTATTGTCCTCCCCCAAGGTCCCCACCCCTGAGCGGCGGGTGGGGGCCCTAAGTTAGAATAAGGGGGGACATGTTGTCCACCCCCTACGGCCCCCACCCCTGAGCGGCGGGTGGGGGCCCTAAATACCAATAAGGGGGAGGACTGATTGTCTTCCGCCCTGGCCCCCACCCCTGAGTGGTGGGTGGGGGCCCTAAATTAGAATAAGGGGGGAACCTATTGTCCTCCCCCCAGCCCCCACCCATGAGCGGTGGGTGGGGGCCCTAAATTAGAATAGGGGGGGGAACCTATTGTCCTCCCCCCAGACCCAACCCCTGAGGAGCAGGTGAGGAACCTGTGCCATTATGAGGATATCGTCCAAGTATATTATGAGTCGAACTCCTCTGCTGCATAGAAGGGCAACCACAGGTTTCATGAGCTTTGTGAAGCAGCAAGATGCCAAAGAGAGACTGAACGGAAGGCATTTGAATTGCCACACGGTCTTCTCCTACAGGAATTGTAGGAATTCTTGTCAATCTTCGGCCATCGGAACGGTAAGGCATGCGTCCTTCAGGTCCAGTTTGGCCATCCAGCCCCCTGAAAGCAATAGGTCCTGAAGAGAGTGTATACCTTCCATCTTGAAATGGTGGTATGTAGCAAAAGCGTATAGGGGTCGTAAGTTGATGACTGGTCGAACACCTCCACCTTTCTTGGGGTCCAGGAAGAGGTTGTTTAGGAAACCTAGAGTGCAAGGGTGAATTTCTGAGATTGCGCCCTTGGAGGCTAAGGATTGTATTCCCTTTGTCACAAGGTACCGATCGTGTGTGGAGAACACAATGCAGTTGGGGAACTGCATTTGATGTTGCGGGTGGGGGCCCTCAATAAACAATGGTGGGGGGAGACCTATTGTCCTCCCCCCGGCCCCCATCCCTGAGCGGCAGGTGGGGGCCCTAAATGAAAATTGGGGGGGACCCATTGTCCTCCCCCTGGCCCCCACCGATGGGCGACGGGTGGGGGCTTAATGTGAAAATACCCCCCCAAGTGACTAGGGTCCCCAAGCCCCTAGTCACCCCCCCCCATAAAAATTAAAGTACTACCTACGCCCCTCACCCTAAAAATAGTGAAGGGGAGACCATAAATCTAAATCCCGTTAAATAAATAAATAAAATACTTACCATTTGATGTCTTCTTTTATCTAAAAACCTTATTTTTTCAGCCCCAAAAAAGGGCAAATAAAAAAAACATAATACCAGTCAAACTTTATAAAAAAAATCTGAAAAATAAAAAGAATCCTTCTTCACCCAGCGAGGACACGGCGCAGACTGAGCTCTGCAGGGAAGGGAAAGGCTTATAAAGCCTTCGGGACCCCTAGTCACCTGGAGGGGTATTTACACATTTAGCCGCACCCGTCGCACATGGGTGGAGGGCGGAAGGGGATGACAATAGGTATCCCCCCTCCCCATTTTCATTTAGGGCCCCCACAGGCCGCTCAGGGGTGGGGGCAGGGGAGGAGGACAATAGGTTCCCCCCCATTTTCATTCAGGGCCCCCACTCGCCACTCATGGGAGGACAATAGGTCCTCCCCCATTTTCATTTAGGGCCCGTTAGCGTTATGTCCCATCGCTAGTTAATAGATGCCCCACCATGGAGTCATTTTTAGAAGGGGGGGGGGGGCTTTTTTTTTTTTTACAACAGTAAGCAGCCACTGGATGCTCGCTGTTTAGTAGACATGCCCCTACTCAAAGCATAGCGAGTAAGGGCATTCAGGAGATTTTAATCTCCCTTATGCTATTATGGGGGTCATATTGACTCTCATATAGTAAAGGGAGGAAATGGGGGGCTTAGGAAGTGGCAGGGATCACTGCTCGCTGCCGCTTCTATTTTTACATATTACAAGGAGGGTGCTATGTGCCGGTAGCTCCCTCCTTGTAATAAACCAACAAATTAACGAAGAGGTCTTCGTTCATTCGTTTGAAATTTCTATTCATCTACTAGTCTTTCTGAATGAATGAATAGATGCCCAAGTGTTTTACTGGGCATGCAAGGAAATTTCACAGCGCTATCTAGTGTGGGCAGATGACATGTCCCACAAGGACTTTATCTACCCACACAAAGATGGCGGCACCCAGGACCTAGGTCTGGGCAGAAAATAAAGAAAAAACAATTAGATGTAGTGGAGTCGGGAGGGGGTTAAAAAAAAAAAAAAAAATAGATTTGGCCATGACAGTGCTGCTTTAAGCATAATATGAGCCTCCCTGTCCTTTAATAAAATTACACATTTAGTTGCATACTGTGGCGAAAGTAACCTCACCGCTGGTTTTTGGAGAGGTCTGTTTGCCAGCCTCCTGCCCTGTGACTATGGCCCTGGGATGTACTGCCCTTCTAGGAACTGATTTGGGCAGAATGGATTTTTATATTGCTGTTCCTGGCCCTTAAACTACTTTGGAGCAGTGTTACCCCAGATAGCTATGCCATGGAGCCCATTCGTATAACGAAAGACTATATGAAAGACTTTGGCTCCATGGCAATTGAACTGTATGTATGTGATCTAAGCGTCATTCAGTAATAATGTGCGCTCAGATCTACGCTATCTGGCTAATTTTTTGAATGTACCTGTTTTATGCACTAGCTGCACAGTTATATATTTTTATGTATTTTATTGTATTTTGCTACCATGTGGCTAATGGAGTTTTGCCTCTGTCCTTGGAGATAATTGGATTACTTCCCAATTATCTCCAGGATAAAAGACTCTGTGGAACTGGTTTTGGGCAGAAAAGCCATGCTTCATTTGGTCACAAAGGACATCGATCTAACTTTTGACCCACTGGACCAATTTGTATGATTTTGATGTATGTTTGTATTTGGAGTATGCTGATTCTGAAAATGTAATGTAATTATAAAATACGTTTTATGTGAATGTAATGCATACTTTTAAAGTTATGAATATTGTGTAAAACTGTGTATTTTCCTGCCTGTGATAATTATATTAACCCATTGTGTAAGGTAATTGTATAACAGGCAGAGGGGAGGATTTTGTGTGGCAGTGTCTGAGTGTATTGTACATGTTTATTGGTTGTTCTGTAAAACCCTGTGGGCGGTCCTGTATGTGTTAAACCCGAATAAAAGAGGCTGTATGTGCCAGTACAGAGAGTTCTGCTTTACCTCAAAACGAAGTGTCGTCTCGTTATTGGGGGAATTGGATTGTATGCTGATTGCCAGGAGTGTAAGCTGATTCTATGCTTTTCATGTTCAGCTGTTTTCAGTGTTCGTGTGTTTCCTGTTCAGGAGTTGGAGGATTCGTGTAGTTTGCAGTTTGGGAGACTGGTGCTTGCAGTAGCTGCCTGTGCATTGGAAAGGGGAATATAGCCTAAACGTTTTTTAACCTCGTGTGCAAAACGGTCCGTTACAATTGGTGGCAAGCGACGGGATCATTCCCACAGCCCAGAATGACAGCTACAAGGTAACACCATTCCCTGGATTTACAAATTGAGGGTAACGCTAGTACCCGTACAGCGCCCCTATCTGCAGAGGAAACAACTTCGGCAGAGCAAGCATGGTGCCTGGCTACACTCAGGAGCAGTTTGACAGAGAGGTTAATGCGGTGCTGTCGCTCTATGGACCCAACCCCTCGGAGAGTCCCGTGCAGCTCGCCATGAAAATAATAGGAGAGTACCTGCAATTCCTAGCAGATTCTGCCAGGGGGGAGAGTCCCCAGCGGCACTGTGAGTTCCAGTTAGCCGAAGGTGCCGTCGTTCCTCCCCAGCGGCAGTGTGAGTTACAGGGAGCTAAGGTGCCGTCCTTCCTCCCCAGCAGCAGAGTGAGTCCCAGGGAGCCAAAGGTGCCGTCCTTCCTCCCCAGCGGCAGTGTGAGTTCCAGGGAGCCGAAGGTGTCGTCCTTCCTCCCCAGCGTCAGTGCGAGTTACAGGGAGCCGAAGGTGTTGTCCTTCCTCCCCAGCGGCAGTGTGAGTTACAGGGAGCTGAAGGTGCCGTCCTTCCTCCCCAGCGGCAGTGTGAGTTCCAGGGAGCCGAAGGTGCCGTCCTCCCTCCCCAGCGGCAGTGTGAGTTCCAGGGGGCCGAAAGTGCTCCCCAGCAGCAGTGTGTCCTACAGGGAGCAGAGACAGTTGGTCTCTTTCACCAGCAGCAGGACAATGTTACGGGAGTGGAGACAGTCGGTCTCCCTCTCCAGCGGCAGCCTGTGTTTCAGGGAGAGAAGCTCAGCGCCCTCTCTCCCCAGCGGCAGCTTACCCTACCAAGGGGAGACATCAATCTCCCAGACGGCGCAGATGGGACCGTGGTCTCTGTGCCTGACCCACAGGGATGCTGGACAGCCTGTCCAGATCCCCAACTACCCTCACAGGGACACCAGGAGGAGGTGGTAAGTATTATTTCCCCTCCCCAGCCAAGGCCTAACCCAGCTGCCCCGGCACCTTCCCCGTGACACTGTCAGGGGCCCAGGTAAGTATGTCGGGGTCTGGTGATGACTTGGGATATTAGATCCTAAGGGGGTACCTCTGTTCGATCTGGAGGAACTCAGACACCCGCATTCAGCGGAATGGTGTCCCTCGGAACATGTGGCAAAATACATCGCCTCTAGAGTACGTAAGCCCCTAGATAAGGCTACAGAAAAAAAATTGAGGGCAGAATACCCTCGTCCCACGGTCCCAGATGACGCATGCAAAACGCCCTTCGTAGACCCCAAAATTGCCCATTTCCTTGGGAAAACCGGTTGGAAACCAAGGAAGGGCCTCGACTTTGCCCTGACTAATTGCCAAGACAAGGCTTTAGATATATTGGGCCCCACGGCAAAGATATTTGAGGCGGTCGAAGAGGACCGAGAACTGGACAGGGATGTCATCCGCGGATAGATCCAAAGAATCATCTGCCTAGTAGGGAATGTAAATTCGGCATTGGCTACAGAACGCCGTAAATCTATCCTGCTCAAAATCGAGCCTAAGCTAGTTAATCTAGCAATTAATGAGCCGGGTGCCCAGGTAAAGGGCTTTTATTTGGTGTTTCCTTTGTAAAGGAATTAGGGTCTTTCGTGCACACCTTTACGGCCCTAGATAAGGCGCAGAATAACATGCGCAAGATATTCCACCAAATTGTTTTGCTTGGGCCGGAAGAGGTAGGAGCCGTCTGGACTGCCGTCTTCAGAGAGGTTCATACAGACAAAACCGAGGTTCCTATACTGGAAGAGCTGGATTCCAAGAACAGAGGGCCACACCAGCTTTCTTCCCAAAAGGGGCAGACCCTGGGTCGCTAGGGGCATCCGAGGAGCTTCTTCTGGCAGACGACCTTATGGTAAGTGTCTACTACTCCCCTTCTTCCCTTCTGGTTGTGGGGGGCAGACTCAGACATTTTTCCCATGTGTGGTCGGATCTGACATCAGATGCTTGGGTCCTGCAGGCTGTAACAGGGTACTGCATAGATTTTGTATCACACCCGATTCAACTCTCTCTACCAAGAGAGATTGTTTTTCCCAACACGATGCTATCCTTGTATCCAAGGAAATCCACAATCTGATGAGCAAACAAGCCATCACAGAGATCCCAATCAATACTCAGGGGTACATCAGCAACCTCTTCCTGGTACCCAAGAAAGGCAGAGGAATGAGGCCAGTCATACATTTGAAACAGTTGAACGCCTACGTGGCTTATCACCACTTCAAAATGGAAGGCATACATTGCCTGCGCGACCTCCTACAACCCAAAGATCGGATGGTTAAGCTAGACTTACAGGACGTATACCTCATGATACCCATATCAGACAGATGTCAAGATTTTCTTCAATTCACGTGGGAAGGAAGGAAATGGAGGTTCACATGCCTCCCATTCGGACTGTCCCCCCATGGTGTTTCACAAAGGTTATGAAACCCGTGATTACCCTACTTCGGAGTTCGGCTTATCATCTACCTGGACGATATCCTCCTTCTAGCCCAGTCCACCGGCCACCTCAGAGGTGGTGCATCACATGGGAATATGGTAACGCTAGACGAAGAAGCGAAAGACGACCTTCGCTGGTGGCTTCTCCACATGGAGGCTTGGAATGGGCGCGCTATTTGAGGACAAACCCCAGATCTGATCATAGAATCAGATGTGAGCTTACATGGCTGGGGTGCGCGCTGTGGAGATATCTCCACGGGAGGCAGATGGTCGGACATCGAAACGACACGGCATATCAACTGCTTAGAACTTTTAGCCGGGTCCTTTGCAGTACGCAGCTTATCCCCGACTCATTCGCAATGCACAATTTTATTGAAGATGGAGAACATGTCCGTGGTCAGATACATCAACAATATCTAGGTGACAGAGGACTATATTCCCGGACTTTCAAACACCACTGCGGATTGGTACTCCAGACACGCTTATAAATCTGCTTGGAATGCACGGAATGGTTGGTGCGTGGGAAGAAATCTGGATCCCTTATCGGCTCCTTTCACAGCCATCCTACAGTTTCTGACCTCACTTTTTGAAGCAGGAAAAGCCTACCACACGGTTAACCTGTACCGTTTGCCGCTTTCTGATGACATCAAGGCATTGATGGGACCCCCATCAGACGTCACCCCTTTGTCTGCCGCTTACTACGTGGAATACGATTTTCCCGTCCATCACTCCCTCGTTATGCTACACTCTGGGATGTTTCCATTGTCCTCTGTTTTCTAATGTCATGGCCGGACAACTCTTCATTATCACTCAAACAATTGTCAGCAAAATTAGTCATGCTCCTCTGCCTTATATCATGCAAAAGAGACTCGGATGTCCGAGCTTTAAATACAGACGCTCAATCCTTTACACCAAAAGGCGTTCTCTTTGATATCTCTAGAAGGACCAAATCGTCTTCTAAGTCAGTACTGTTCCCACAGAAGCCTCAATTGTGTCCAGTGGCATGCTCCGCAATCCCACGAGACCACAATTATTTATCTCTGTCTGTAAACCACATCTCCCAATATCATCACCCTCTCTAGCCAGATGGGTCAAATGGATTATGACATTGGCAGGCATCGATACTTCCATGTTCTCTCCACATTCTGTTCGAGGGGCCATGGCCTCAAAAACTGCCCCGGTAGGATGTTGATTGGAGGATGTCTTAAGAGCGCCGATTGGTCCTCGGAATCCACTTTCCGTGACTTCTACTTCAAACCGATCGAACACTTTGCTGGAACAATTATATCACAGATTTAAACCAGCATAATAGGCCTCCGTGTCTTAATAAAATTACCAGATTTTACTATTTACCTGACGTAAAGTCATGATTTTATGACCGACACAGAGGCGAGTATTATCCCTCTCACCCTTCCCTGGATGGTGTTTCACCTGGGTAAGTTAGTACGGTAAGTTAACTTGATTCAGATTTCTCACCTGTAATGTGATGGGGTTTGACTATGCATGTTTCTATTCACCTCATACAGATTAACTTAATATTAGTTACAGTGGATATTGCCTTATAAAGTATAACAGTATTTATGTATACACCCAGTTTTATACTTGGATATTACCATATTCTACTCTCTTTTACAGCCTAAATTGAAAGTTCATCCATCGGTGACTTCTTTCGTTGTTTGGATTCGGGATCGCAAGAAAGAAGAAATTGTCATAGGAATACCGCCTATTATGCTGGAGAGTGGATCCTGATTGGTTGCCAGGGAAGATATGTGTTAAGGACTGTTTCCTGTGTTCATATCATTGTTAAAGTTTTTTCTTAGCTGCTGAGGGAAATAAAGAAAGAGTGCAACATAATACTCACCTCCGCGTCGTTAATAAAATCATGACTTTACGTCATGTAAATAGTAAAATCTGGTAATTAAAATGATAATAACAAAAGTATTTAAATAATCCATTCAGATTACTCTGGTTTTCAAATACATCCAGGGGTTGCGACTATTTGTTACCATTTACCTATGTGGGCTACTCAGCCAATCCCTCAGCATAGACAGAGAGGCAGGGAAGGTTGAGCTATGATTTCATACTGTGACCCTGGCCAGCAGCAGGACCCGATAAAATAAAAAAAAAAAATTACGCACACCACGTGATTTATGGTAGATTACGTCGCAGCACCCGATAGGTTCATCATTCTGCCAATCATCCTCTCCCCCTTTCATCATAGTCATTGGCCTGTTATACAGCCGGTTGGCCCCGCCCACTTGTTTTTTTGAAGTACCCTGATTGGCTGGCCCGTTGTCTTCCACACAAGAGTCTCTCATAAATGTGTGGCCCTGGCCTGCATGTAGTCACACAGTACCATTAACTGGCCACCGAAATGACTTCCCGCAATCCATTTTACCCTTTAAACCCATTCACAGTTGGATTGACATAATACAGCCGACTCTATCCTTTTTGCCAAGTTAAAACATACACGCGCGTTCCACGTCAACGGCGGCGCGCGAAACGGCGCGCGCCTGTAAAGTAGTGTACTCGCGAGCGCGATCACATCGTTCTAGGTTTAAAAAAAAAAAAAGAAATAACCAAGGGTGTGGGAAGGTTCACCCACTCTCCCTCCCCTCTCTGCGCGCCACCCGACGTCACATAGTAGCGCTGTGCGCGCGCCGGATTTGTGCCTGTGTGCGCGCGCGCTGCAAGTCTCGCGCTTTACCAGGAGGAGGTGGAAGGGGAGATTGATTCCGGAGCGCGCGCGGCACCGCGTCAGGTTTGAAATGTGGGACACGGTTTTTTTTTCCCTTTTACCTCCTGTAACCGGAGGCCGCCATTGAGACGCGGGCGCGCGCTTGGTCGCTAGTCTATGGTCGCGGCGGCGTGCATCTCGAGGCGCGGTCTTTGCTCAGTGTGTGTCGGCGCCGGGAGGCGCTCGGTTTCCCTGGGATGGCGGAGCGCTGGCTGAGCGGCGGCCCTGGGATGTAGAGCGGCCGCCTGCCTGGGTCCATTAATGAAAGGGGAGCGCCGCCGGCTGTCACCCACTCTCCTCAGCTCCTCACACCGGGTGTCACCGCCATAGCATCGGACTCTCTCCAAGGATTGTATCGGCTGGACCTCATCTTCACATTTTTATTATTGTTTTTGCATTACTATTATTATTTTTTTTTTACCCCCCTCCCTCCTGCATACTGTGGTTTAATTGAACCCCTCAGGACCATGGCCGACGACGACGTGCTGTTTGAAGATGTGTATGAGCTGTGTGAGGTGATTGGGAAGTAAGTTATTGCAATGCTCACATTATTACCATGCAGGATGCTGTGTGTGATAGTCATGGCTGGATACAGCACAGGAGCCCAGCTAGGTGTGTGCATGCAGTGTGTGCAGAGCCTGTCCAGCTCCTTCTCGCCCTCAATCCTCATTGCATGTAGTAATCTCTATGCAGGGTTATCTAGAGAGCGCCTGCAATGCTCACCGGCATGGCAAGGGTTAAGAAGGCATTTCCATTGGCGGTGCCCTGGATTACCTGTATTAGATGCTATCCCACCCAATTTCACACCATTGATGATTTTGCATTAGCTGGCTGTGTGGCCATATGGCTCCAGGCAAAGCAAGGCTTATTCTGTGCTCCCATCCCAGCTGACAAATGAGGCGATGTCATGGGCATTACAAAGAGTCAAGTCGTTCTGATTAAGATGCTATTTTTTTTTCTTCCTTCCTACAAGGTGTCTGCAGGTTTTGACAGCAAGGCCTTTACTATTGCACCTTTTTATAATTTTTATTTTTTTATATCGCAGCAAGGCTGTGCACGGTTCACTTGTGTTGGCAAAATCGCTGTTTAATTGAAAGAAGACAATGTTCTTAGATTCGCGTTCTGGGTGCTTTAGTTGCATGAAGGTTCTCTTCGGGGTTTTTTTTTTTTTTTTTTTTTGCAGTTGCTGTCTAATCAGTGTTTTCAGACTGGTTCTTGAAAAGATGCTCATTTACAAGTTGTTGGAGATGAAAGGTCCATTGCTCAGTACCTGGTGTGCATTTCTACAGTCACTAACACCTCCTACTAAATTTAGTGGCTGGGAGGAAGTATATGATGCTTAAATTGGCATCTGATTTACAATTGTAGTGATCCGTGTGGAAGACGTCTTATTTTATCCCTAGGCCTCTGTGATTTGTTAATGATAATCCTTTATTGCAAGTCCAGCTGTTAGCACATTTTGTAGATACTGTAAACCGTGTGTGTATATATTTCGTATAGTCATCCTTATATCAGATAAGCAAAACAATTGATTTATTATTAGATGAATACAGTTTCAGACACTGCATATTCTTTCATTATGTTTTATGTAATGCCTATTTAATTTCTTAGGTACATTTCATGTGCCTTGTGTGTTATTGCACGTGACCTGAATTATGTTTCTTTTGCTGGCTAGATTATTGCTAACATATATAAGTCCATGTTATAAAACTGAGTTGTAACAAATATCCTGTGTATAATTTGGTTTGTTTTAATGCACAGAAAACGTCTTGTTGAAAGTTTCCTTCTAAATCATTACTATCCAACTTTTTATGCAGTTCAGTATTATTGGATTGAGGCAGACTTAATTAAATTACTTAATATACTATATTCTGGTTAATGGGTTAATGTCAGGAAGCTTCTCAAAAACAGCTCTTTGGAGCTAACCGAAAATGCCTGTAATGTTCAAGTGTTGACATTAATCATTGGAATTTTGTTTTTTTGTGTTTTGAATCAGGTTTGAATGAGGCTGTGATTCTCCAGACTGATGTATCTGTTTAATAATGTAAATACATTGGCTCACTGAGGAAAATGTGATTTCATGCTACTACATTAATGCATTTTATTGCATATGAGGCGACTGTCAAATTTGTATTATTAGGCTAGAAAGATGTGTGTGTATATGTGTGTGTGTGTATATATATATATATATGTGTGTGTGTGTATATATATATATATATATATATATATATGTGTGTGTATATATATATATATATTACCTTAGTATGTATGTGTGGATTTAGGTTTCACAGCCATTTGAGTTTTCATGTATTTTTTTTTTCATTTTTGTAAATAACTTTTAATTGCAATTTTTCAGTGAAATACAGTATGTATTGCAACAGAATGGGTTCAAATAAAAATACAATGTATGTCGCAAATCACTGTCATGTATTTCTTAAAGTAGAGCAGTGTACAATTGGTTACATTATGGTTTTAGTTCTGGCAATCCTGTGAGGTTGTTGGACATCAATGGCTATGCAACACCTGAATCAATCAAAGCCTGCAAAATGTATTCCTGATTCATTTGTTTCTAAATATTTGATATCTGAAACAGTCCCCTGGTATTGTGGCTTTAAAATGCCTTTTTTTAAGACCACCTTCTCTAAAATACAAGTGGGGCAATAGACATTTAAGCTGATTATGCATCTGCATAAGATCAAAGAGCAATTGCTTTATTGTAGCCCTTGAGCATTTGCAGTGAGGTGATGCCCTTTGATTCATTTTTGTGGTGTGGGCTATTGTAATTCAAGTGGGCTTCAGGTGCCACTTTATTTTGCAACTCTACAATTCTTAAGTGCAGCTGCATATCAAAAATTTAAAGAAATAGTGAAGGATCACCAGCCCACTTGTAGATCTAAAGGCTTCATTGGCACAGTGAAGCTCTGTTTGGAGCCTAGTTGATACGGATTGTGTAGCTTTATATAAGAATCAAGTAATTATATTGCCCTAAGGAATGCAATAAATTCATAGACGTTCTTTATTTTTTTAATTAAGAATATCGATACACCATGCAGGCCTTTTCCTTAGATTTGTGCTCAAGAGATCATGTGATCAGCCTATAAACGATTGCACTAGGACCTTGAAATTAAATTTGTGTTTTCTATCTTTTGTAACCTGTTTCCTATTATCTGGCATGGCCATACCTGGTCTAGTTTTTAATGTTTTTATTCTAACAGTTTTGCTTTAATTCTGTTTTGAAACATGCAATGTGGTGTGTGAGTGTTTGCGTGTGGGTTATTTGTACAAGGGGGAGGCTTCTTCTCCAGCTCTGTGTATATATAGCAGTATTAGGTGGCTTCTGTGGGGTCCAGTGGGAACCGGGCTGGCCAGGTGCCGGTCAAGGGCTGGATAGCTGCTGTGCAAATTCCTGTTCACAGGTTGGGAGGAATTGATTTGAGATCACTTCCTCTAAGTGCTGTAATGTGTTATTTCATAATTGTCCCCCCATAACCGCTCGGTTTGCACTAGTGGATGTCTGAAGTCCCACTGGGACTCCTGATAGATGGGAGCCCGTTTGGCTCTTGCAGCCTTAAGTGCCGTGCAAAGGCTCGTTGAGTGCCATAGGTTGCTGACCCCTGCTCTATGCAAATGTGGGACAGTGGTAATAAACCTGACACAAATGTACTATACACAACGTATGCTGATGACACCCATATAGATCTCTCCCCTGCTGTCCTGCAACGTGTCACTGCTTGCCTTTCTTCCATCTAATTAGAAGTCCTCCCACTTTCTGAAACTCAATCTCTCTAAAACTGAGCCCTTTGTCTTTCCTCCTCCTAATATTGATCCCCCTCTTTCGCTCTCCCTTCAAGTTAGTGGTATCCACATAAGTCCATCCTTGCAAGCGCGCTGTCTTGGCATCATACTTAATTCTGGCCTCATATCCAGTATATACATAATGCGCGTGTGTGTGTGTGTGTATATATATATATATATATATATATATATATATATATATATACATACACACACACACACTCAATATTGGTTGAGAGTACACCCAGAACATGTTATTTAATAGCGATGATGCTGGGACTCTAATGACCAAAGTGTATACATAATAATGATCTATTATGTATAAGCTTTGGTCATTTCAGGCTCTAGAAGCACCTGTATGTAATGCATGTTTTGGGTGTGCCCCTAAATAATGCGTCTAGTCACATTACAGGTATGTAGGTAATGGCAAGATTGCTTTAAAAAACTACAACATGGCCTCAGGGGTCAGCAGATCTAAAAGAATGGGAACTAATCAGGTGACCTGCAGTCTCCACATCTAAAATACTTTGATTTAATGTACACTCTAAATCAATGTCTTTATTTTAAACTGTGCTTTGCCTATGTGACTGTGAAACATTTGATTACATATAAGACAATAAATATGTTCTGGACGATTTGGAGTTATGCTTAGTGGCTTCCTATGCTACTACATGAGTCTACATATTGTCTGACATTTGAGCAAATTACTGCTTCTAAGTGAGGGAGAGTGCTGTTCTTTTGGTCTGCTGACATCCTTTACTGGCCTCTGGGCATTCAACAGAAACTGATTAGAGATTGTTTGGCTCTCAAAACACCTAGTCACAAATCAAATATGGTGTAGAAGTCTTTTTGTAAAGATATTGAAAATAATGCACTTTTAAAACAATGTGAGCTAGTGCAAGTTAGAGTTACTAGATGCATTATAGACCAACACAGCTTCTATTCTGGCCCTGTTTAGTTTTACCTTGGTCCTCAATGATTGTTGGATTTCCTCTGCAGCAGGCCAATGACACCCAGCTTGTGCAGAAGCTGGATCCTGATCCTGCTACGCATCTATTGGCTGAGAGCATCAGTTAAGTGCTTTCAGCCAATGGGTAAATAGGTACAGAATTGACAATAAGACTGAAATTCTTGTTTTGGCTAGCTAATGATGATTCAATGGTGCTGTCAGAGGTGCAGTTATACCTCTGGCAGCAAAGGGGATAAACTATTTATGTACATGGCTACTTTTAAATCACTGAAGAGGTAAGAGGGTTTGGATTAACCTTTTAAGTATAAAGTGGTGCTTCCCCAAAAAATTGTCAGTTTCTCATTACTTACGGAAGCTTTATTTGAATGACTGGGATAAATAAGGTACGTTTTTTTTTTTTTAAATAAGTATTACTCTCTTCTCTTCTGTGTTGTGGGTTCTTCACTGCTCCATGATGCTGTGGGCACATGCCTCAGCACTTGAGCATTTATCTGCAAAATGCAGTGCACGTACATTAACTTTTGCCATTTTTTTCAGCATTGCTATATGCTCTATGTGAGTCATGCAAACAGTCAAGCATTTACTCATCTACATACTTTGCTTGCCTTTGCCGGTCAAAGCATATTAATGAAAAAGTAAAGAATTGAAAACTAGCTTGAAATTATTGAATTGAAACTCTACAGAAGCAGGGCCACCTCTAACATCTCACTTTGAAAAACTAACCTTGACACAGCAGATGCATTTTCAAATCTAGTTTCCGAACATCTTTAAAGCAGACTTCAGTTACCACTGCTATATAGAGTGTTTTCTTATGGCTGCATGGTCAATAAAGGGTTTATTGGCTTAGTTGGTCAGTTTAAAAACACAGTTGTATGTCTTTTGTTTTCACCTCTGTTATGTTGGCCAAAGTATTAACTTGTTTTTACAGCTCTAGATCAGTACACCACTTCCAAGCCTTCCACTTAGCATTAGAAATCATGTTTTTGGACTACTAACAAAATTGAAATGTCTGTCATAAGCATAGCCTCTATTATTACTTTTTTCAACCAAAGTAGGCCGGAGCAGCATCTGGGGCTCAAAGCTGATCAAAATAGATTGTTACATTTAGTGTAACACCCACAAACCTGACTTAAAGGACCACTCTAGGCACCCAGACCACTTCAGCTTAATGAAGTGGTATGGGTGCCAGGTCCAGCTAGGGTTAACTAATTTTTTTATAAACATAGCAGTTTCAGAGAAACTGCTATGTTTATCAATTAGTTAAGCCTTCCCCTTTTTCCTCTAGTGGCTGTCTCACTGACAGCCGCTAGAGGCGCTTGCGTGATTCTCACTGTGAAAATCACAGTGAGAGCACGCAAGCGTCCATAGGAAAGCATTATGAATGCTTTCCTATGCGACCGGCTGAATGCGCGCGCAGCTCTTGCCGCGCGTGCGCATTCAGCCGACGGGGAGGAACGGAGGCGGAGAGCTCTTCGCCCAGCGCTGGAAAAAGGTAAGTTTTACCCCTTTTCCCCCTTTCCAGAGCCGGGCGGGAGGGGGTCCCTGAGGGTGGGGGCACCCTCAGGGCACTCTAGTGCCAGGAAAAAGAGTATGCTTTCCTGGCACTAGAGTGGTCCTTTAATGGCAGTAGCAGCACTAGCAAAGTGGGTTGTGTGTTTTTTGTTTTGTTTTGTAGTTAAAATAGCAATGAAATATAATTTTTTTTGATAAATGATTTACTTGTTACTTAAGGGTTCATTAGAAATTAATGTTACCCTCTCATGGCAGGTTATATAGCATAGCTGGCTGTGTGTTATTAACTCAAATGTTGCTTTACATTCAAAACGTTTGTCACCTCTTGTCAGTTTGAATATTTTGTCCAAATAAAATAATTATGAAATCCTCACATTAATTGCACTGGAATTAAATTGAAATTAAAAAAACAATGAAAATATGATAAAATGGGGGGACTACTTTGACTTAGAGGCAAAAAAAAGGTTGACAAAAATCTTTGCAAATTCCAACAGCTATCACTAACGGAAAAGAGGGATCTGCTCTTGCATCGCATGACATGGTCTATGGAGGATCCAATGGGATCATCCATAGATTGTACTCTTGCACTTGATTATAGCAGTGAAACTTGCTCCCGTAGGTGAAATATCAGCAACTTAAAGAAAAAACATGGTGGCACACAAATAATTTGTTCAATATCTCCCTTAAGTTTTAACCTGTAGCTACTGCATGCAAAGTGGCAATGTCCCCTTCGGGCCTTTGCAAAATATGGCCGTTACTTTAAAATCTAGGAAAACTTTCATAGCCTGCACTATGATACCAACTCTTATAGGCAAACATAAATGCATTTTTTTTTTTTTTTCATTCCTGCTTAGCGCTGAGTTTTCTTATTGGTTTTACGTTCCCTCATTCAACATCCTGGCTTGGTATCACAACATTGATTCACCATTTGTGGGTGCCATATATGTCTTTATGTAATAGCATTAGGGACCCAACTTACATACATGGCATTAGTTTGGTAGTTCAGTTATTATGTAATGTATAACAAGTGAATTCTGCAACATGCTTTCATTAGATCCTTTCCAGTAAGCTGCCTCAATCGCAAACTGTCAGGGCTGCCTGCAGTGAAAGACTGTTTTATTTGCAGTCAATAGAGTGGGTCTAAACAATATAGCTGTTTAAAGAAAGCTGTGACTCATTTGCCACCGACATCCTGTACTGATTTTGGCATACACGACTAGATTAAGCAGCTGTTGAGTGATACTTTGAGATGGCAAGTAAGGAAAAATTCAACTTAAACGAACTGTTAGAGTACACTTTTTTATTACCAATGCTGTCCTGTCCTAGTCTTTGCCCCCCCCCCAAGTTTTAACTTGCCCTTTAACCCACATGTGCTGCTCTCTCTGTGGCTGGCCCTGCTACTTGGCTGAACTCATCAATGTTAATGATCTCTGCTAATCCCTTGCTTTCCATAGAAAACAATTGGGAGCCTAGTGCTTATGCACTAGATGACACCATCGATTGAAATAGCTAGGCTTTGCTCAGCTTATCTGCAGAACCGCCTCTAGTGGCTGTCAGAGGCATTTGCAACATAAAGACTGCTTTTCCTGAAGAACAGCAATGTTTTACATTGCAGGATCAAAATGAAACTGAGATGACACCCAAACCACTTCAATGAGATGAAGTGGTATAGGTGCCTATAGTGACCTTTTACAGGGACACTCCAAACTTTAGACTAAAAATATTCATATAAATTATGGAAGCAATGCATTAAACAATATAACTGTTTACTCTTCTCAGAATGTGCATTTTTCCTGCAAATCTCCAACTTAATCAGGGCCAGAAAGTTGCAAAGTATTCTAAGCCAATCCTGGCCATTCCTTTGTTCTTATTGGGAGATAAAAAGCTATAACATGACTTCTGTAAAGTAGGTGGGACTTTTATGGACACTGGGGATCATTGCCTCCTCTTGTGATGTAATTGTCGACCATATATACACATACACTGATCTGAAAACATTCAAAAACACTGACAGGTGAAGTGAATGACACTCATTATAGAGTTACAGTGGCACCTGTCAAGGGGTGGGATATATTGGACAACAAGTGAATAGTCAGTTCTTGATATTTGTGTTGGAAGCAGGAAACATTGGCAAGAAAAAAGTTTCGAGTGACTTTGACAAGGGCCAAATAGTAATGGCTAGACTACCGTTTCAGAGCATCTTCACAATGGCAAGTCTTGGCAATGTTCTGCAGGAAAACCTTGGGTCCTAGCATTCATGTAGATGTTACTTTTGCATTGTACCATCTATCTAGAGATGGAGACCATTATGGCAATGTTGTTCCCTGATGGCCGTGGCCTTTTTCAGCAGGATACACACACTGCAATAATTGTTCAGGTATGGTTTGAGGAACATAAGGAGTTCAAGGTGTTGCCTTGCCCTCCAATTTCTATGGATCTTAAAATCAACTTGAGCATCTGTGGTATGTGCTAGAACAACAACTTTGATCCACGAAGGACCCGCCTGGCAACTTGTAGGACTTAAAGGATCTGCTGCTAATGCCATGGTGCCAGATACCACAGGTCACCTTCAAAGGTGGGGGTCATAATTCATTGTAATGCTAAGTATTTGATGTGACAACCAGCTTTACTGCCCAAACTGTAATATTGGATAGAGTGTGGGCATGGAAGAGTTACATATACAAAATAAAGCAAAACAAAAAGTATGTAATGAACGTTTATAAACTTGGTCCTATTGCACTGTTGGGTACGCCTCTCAGCTAGGGGTGTGTCTACACCTTACCCTCCCCTCACCCCTTTTAGCCACCCATCTCTGTTTCAGATTAGTCCACTAATGACAGGAATGTTGCAAGGTGAAGAGTAGAAGATCTTCTGCACACGTGTAAATCTATCTGGTATACACAATGCACTTTTCCAGCATTCTTGGGGTAGGACACAGGATGGTTAGATCATGTCCACTCTGGAATGGGTTTGGTAAGCATATCAAAGAAGAAGCAGGTAAATAAGAAAAAAATCCATGGACATTGAGAAGTCTATTTGCTAAATTCTAAATATCACTGAATGGAAAAACTGAGCAAAAAAGAGCTGATCTGGAAATATTCTTTAACTTTGCTATAGTCACATCTTGTTTGTTTATGCTTCAGTTTTGCCATTTGAATTTTGTGAAAATCCAGAGTTTGTGAATTACCCCAAGTGTCTCACCCTATGCCCCTCTATAGTCTCTCCCTTTGTCTTAGTGTTTGTTTTTGCTGGCTGCATGTATTTTTAATTTGTTTTATATACATTTTTAATATTTTGAATTTCTAAAAAAAGTTTTTTTTTTTTTTTAAACTGAGGCAAAAGTGTTCTTTAAACAATCCATAAACCCTCCTCAGAGGTATGTCCCTGTTCACAAAGTAAAGCTCACTGTGTGAGAGCTCTGTAATGTGAAATTCCAGTGTTAGAAGATCTCCCTCTCATTCTGCAACTCCTGAACAGTGTGATCTGCGGGAAAGCCCTGAGACGATCACTGGGCAGAGGGACATGCCCAGGATGTTTGGTGGCATTAAACAAATACAATTTGGGGGGAAATCCAAATTTTATTTTAATTGTTTAAACAATTAACAGTGCTTAAAGGACCACTCTAGTGCCAGGAAAACATACTCGTTTTCCTGGCACTAGAGTGCCCCCACCCTCAGGGACCCACTCCCGCCGGGCTCTGGGGGGAGGAAGGGGTTAAACTTACCTCTTTCTCCAGCGCCGGGCGGGGAGCTTTCCTCCTCCTCTCCTTCTTCCTCGCGACGTCATCGGCTGAATGCGCATGCATTCAGCCGGTCGCATAGGAAAACATTTACAATGCTTTCCTATGGACGCTTGCGTGCTCTCACTGTGATTTTCACAGTGAGAAGCACGCAAGCGCCTCTAGCGGCTGTCAATGAGACAGCCACTAGAGATTTTGGAGGCTGGATTAACCCTCAGTATAAACATAGCAGTTTCTCTGAAACTGCTATGTTTATAAAAAAAAGGGTTAATCCTAGAGGGACCTGGCACTCAGACCACTTCATTAAGCTGAAGTGGTCTGGGTGCCTTTAGTGGTCCTTTAAGGTCAACCTGTCAGGACATTCACTTTAATAGCATTTCTTTATGCATTGAGAATATAATTCATCCTATTGATAGATTCTGGATGTTGGGTGAATGTATACCTCTTATGCAGAGATAATAGGGCAGATATCCCTGCAGTTTTGTGGGTGTTGTAATATAACACCACCTCGGTTCTGCCTTCCACCCATATTGCCTATAATGCAGTCAGCTTTGCTTGGTGACACTTCCCAAAGCTAGTCAATGCTCTGTCATGAGTCTGACATGCTGGCTTTATTGCCAGCACAACGGTATCTTAACTGTGTGGCATCAGTATCCATGCCTATATTCCCCCAGCAAACATGAGAAAAGCTTGCTTTGCAAATATCTGACCGAGCACATCATCATGCAGGGAAGCATTCTCCTACTTTTTCTTGGTACTCAGATTATTGGCAGAGGACCAGTAGGGGACGGACCATAATTTAATAAGGAATTTGTACAAAATGTATACAGTTGAAAGCCATTCTGTTAGCATGAGTTATGGTTTTTTACAGATTTCACAAAGAACACTTTAAATTTATTGGCTTGTCTTTAAGTATAAACAAAACCAGTGTTCAAAGGCTTTCATGTATACCAAAACAAAGATCCAAAACTAGGTGATTCCGGTCATGTGACCTGAGTAAGCTGAACTGCATATTTTTGAATCCCTTTACAATCTGCAATGTCATTTCGAGTGTCCAGAAAGTCAGACTTCTGTAGAGCTGATATAGCTTCTATTTAAAGGAACAAACGTGCATGTATTCCTAACCCTTTAGTGTTCCTTTCCCTAGTAAGATAGGTCCATTCAATTAAAAAAATAATTAATAAGCCAATTTAAATAAAATAAACATGTTTAGCACAGAGGCTCCTTCAGCAGTGCTTACCTCTCTGCCTCTTGCAACGTCAATGAGGATGCATGCCCTCTTCCACAATGATCCAATCCTCCTCCTAGAGGAGCATTATGTCACCATGATGCATATATATGACGAAAGCGCATCTAAGACTTCCTATAGGAAAGAAATGCTTCCTAACGGGTCTTCTGCGTCACGTGACTATCTTACTCAGTCCTGCGGAAGCACCTATAGGTGGATTTTATCCTGCAATGTAAACATTTAATGTTTTTTTATTTAATTTTTTTATAAAACTGCTTTTTAAAAAAAATAAAATAAAAAAATTAAATTAAATTTATTTTATTGTAGGGTTAAACCTAATGAACCATTGCCACTGCATTGAGATGAAGCATGGGTGAATTTAATGGTCCTTTAATAAGCTTTTGAAATGATTCTATACTGTTAGAAACATTTTCAAGATATGTACAAAAATTCCCAGACCTCTCCTCCCCCTGCCGACGTCCGCTCCAAATGCGCATGAGCGGCCAGGGCCGCACATGCATTCAAACGGCCCATACATCAATGCTTTCCTATGGATGTCCAGCGTGCGTTCAATGCAATTTTCACATTGAGGATCACGGAAGCGGCCTCTAGTGGCTGCCAGGGAGACAGACACTAGAGGCTGGATTAATCCTCAATGTAAACATAGCAGTTTTTCTGAAACAGTTTTCAGCTGCAAGGTTGAAACTAGGGGGACCTGTCACCCAGACCACGTCATTGAGTTGAAGTGGTCTGGGTGCCTATAGTGGTCCTTTAAGGTTGACTTCTGTAGATAAATGAGTTTATTTTTTTATTTTTCATAACCATATTGAATCATTTAGAAAGCTTATTAAATTGAGGCCATTGTCTGATACCTCACTAATATAAATCATTATCTCCAGTGTGTATAGGTAATATGAATCGGGATGATTGTTTAATCCTTCCTTTGATATGATATACTTGCATTGACTCGCATGAGATAGATATAACCGGGGGGAGGCAGCACTCACCTGAACATGCATAAATGGGGTGCTGCTGGGGGCCAAATAATACAATACACGAGATCTAGCGCACTCACCTATCCACTAAACAGCAACTTCAATGTTGACAGATTTTATTAGTTTTTTTTTTTTTTGTTTTTTTTTTAAACGCCTAATCTAGGCACTGGTGCCTTATCCCAGGGCCCTATTTAGCCTTGTACTGCAGAGATCCCCAGATGGATTTTTTTCCCCCCAAGTAAGTGTGTTAATCTCATAAGAGCAGACATTAGGCTGTTAGAGTAGGACCTGCAAAAGATGGGGTACATTGACGTTGTGGCAAGCTTATGCAATGTATGATCATATAATGTAACTAAACCCCCATTATTGTTGCCTAGATTAGGTGTTTAAAAACAAACCAACAAAAAAACTAATCTGTCAACATTGAAGTTGCTGTTTAGTGGATATATATATAAAATGTGTGTGTGTATATATATATATATATATGTGTGTGTGTATATATAATACAGAATCCAGTGCACTCGCTTATTAACTAAACAGTGATTTCAGATCTTAGAGATTGTAATAGTTTTATTTAAAAACACGTCACCTAGGCAAAAAATGATGGGGGTTTAGTTACATTATATGATCATACATTGCATAAGCCTGCCAACTACGTCAAAGTACCCCATATTCGGCAGGTCCTATCCTACTAGCAGCTTAATGCTTGAGATATATATATATATATATGTGTGTGTATGTGTATGTGTATGTATGTGTATGTGTATGTATGTGTATATATATATTGTGTGTATGAAAAAAAGACAAAAATGGGGGGAACACAGAACATACAAATGTATCAAACGGAGTATATCTGGAGGAGATAATGTAGTCTAGGAAGAATCTATTAGTACATAGGGTATTAGAAGTCAAAATATCCCTATATAGAGAGATTTAAAAAGTAGAACATTAACCCTGGATGATGTTCATATATCACTCTTATAGTCAAAACAATACTGCAGACAGCTACTATGAGCTTTAATAAATCTGGCTCAATATGTTACTGCAGTGTTGACACTATTGTATCTAGTACATCAAACAGGGAACAAAGAGAGTAAATAACTACCACCTCAAGACAGCCTCTAATGTGCGAATGCACTTGGCGTAATGCCAAAAAAAATCCCAATCTATATAAGGTCTCATATAATGCTGATTGTGGCAGCATATCCAATAGTCACAAACAAAAGATAATAATAATAATAAAGGTAAATTGAGGCCATGTATAGATGAATAATAAGAGGTACAGAGCATAGATATCGTGAAGCTTAGAATACTCACGGCATATCTATGGATAGAATTTAAATAGCCAAGAAATCCTCTGAGAGGAAAAGAAAGGGACAGATAGTAAGTAACAAATACTGCCTATAAGGCTAGCAGTCTAAGTAGCAAAATAGTATCTCACTTTCAAAATTGTTACTACTGAACCTCTGCAGTGGTAGGAAAAAAAAGAGAAATATATAACTTAGTATGTACTTAAGGTGAAAACAAAAATTAACCGTGAAATAAATACAGTGCCATGCCGTGATTAAAGTGTAGTGTCCATAAGAGACAAAAGAACGCTTGACGCGCGTTTCGGTGCTATACAGAACCTTTGTCAGGGGTGGTTACTGTACAGTGGATATATATATATATATATATATATATACATACACACACACACACATCCCCTGCATTCATGTTTTAGCCCCTTCACTGCCGGGTGCATAAGCCTGAGCTCCAAAGACACAGATTCAATTTAGAATGGCTGCTCACCGGTCTTTTAAAATGTAAATTCTTTTATTAGATAAAGTTTAAAATAACAACCGTTTCAGTCCCGCTCGGGACTTTCCTCAGGGTCAAATAACAGGACAAGAAACATAAGTGTATACAAAATCAATATTTAGCTACAGGTATAATTAGAATAACTCACCCAGGTGTAGTGCACCTATCTCGACTGCCATTGAGTGAATTTTCGGGTGTGCGCGCACATCTGCTTAGTGCTCCGCCCCCTGTCGTGCACGTAATACGTGCTGACGTTGTGACCGGCATCAGAGTCCGGTTGCCAGTAAACCAGCAACAGTCTCTTTCTCCGTGTCTATGGAGGGACCGTATGAGATCGTGCAAAAAGTGAGAAAGTGAAAGAATGCACAAATTAAAAATTTATCCACAAATGTACTAAAATCATCGATGGACTTAATTGCCAAAATAGAAGATCTACGTGGCCAGATCTTAAAGTGCAATACTGTTGAGTAAATGCAAATAAAGTTTGTGTGCCTTATTGGTATGAGAGGGTATAAAATACCTCAATTGGGATAATGCAATATAAAATGCTAGTAAATTAAAGTGATATAGTGCAAAATTATCAATATCACACAAAATAATACTGAATTATCCACATATATACAAAATAAAATCAGACCTAAACATACAAATTTATTCCCTACTATACATATAATTTTTACATTGGAAAACTACATCTATTTCCCTATGGGGTGTTCCCATGTCATACTCTAAAAACAATAGTAACAAGCTGGGTATACTAAATAAATCTAACTGATGTATCCAGAATACTTCTTTCTGGAACTACATTTTACCCCTATTACCACTGCTCCTAGGAGGGGAACGTGGTCTATACCCACAAATTTAAGGGATGCTTGCGGGTCTCCTTTCTCCAAAAAAATGTTTGGCCACTGGCTTGTCTGATTGCCAATCTCTATATGCCAGTCTTATGCTAGAGCGGTGGCCCCTAATACGCTCACATAAGGGTGTCTCTGTTTTCCCCACATAATATAGGCCACAAGGGCACATACGTTTTTAAACTACAAAGGGGGTTCTACAAGCGATTGTGCTTTATCTCATATATTTTATTGGTGTGTGGATGATTACATTTTGTAGATGGGATCATATGACCACAAGTCACACAGCCTAGACAATGTATAAACCCTCATGTGTTGCTCTCTTAGAGTAACTGTCCACTGGATCCGTGTGTACCAACATGTCCCTGAGGTTTTTGTTTCTCCTGAAACAAATCAATGGTGGTTCTTTGAAAACCTTGGGCAGCATGTCGTCTGATAAAATAGTGAATTAACCCCTTAAGGACTGAGCCAAATGTACACGTTGTGAATAGAACAAAACGTAAACAAAACCTGGCATTTGCGCTATATGTCTGTCCAACCGTAATTCACCTCTTTCATATTAAATGCACCCCCCGTTATTATATATCATTTTATTCAGAAGAAAACAGGGCTTTCATTTACTATCAAATATTTAGCTACGAAAGGATAATTTAATATGAAAAAAATGGGAGAAAATAAATTTTTTTTTTTTTTTTAGTTCTACATGCCATTTTAACTGTCAGTGTCATAATACGGTTTGCTTTTACTGCAATAAAATACATATTTGTATTCAGCAAAGTCTCACGTGTAAAACAGTACCCCCTATGTACAGGTTTTATGGTGTTTTGGGAAGTTACAGGGTCAAATATAGCGTGTTACATTTGAAATTGAAATTCGCCAGATTGGTTACGTTGCCTTTGAGACTGTGTAGTAGCCCAGGAAATAAATTTACCCCCATAATGGCATACCATTTGCAATAGTAGACAACCCAAGGTATTGCAAATGGGGTATGTCCAGTCTTTTTTAGTAGCCATTTGGTCACAAACACTGGCCAAAGTTAGTGTTAGTATTTGTTTGTGTGGGAAAAAATACAAAAAACGCCAATTTTGGCCAGTGTTTGTGACTAAGTGGCTACTAAAAAAGACTGGACATACCCAATTTGCAATACCTTGGGTTGTCTACTATTACAAATGGTATGCCGTCATAGGGGTAATTTTCATTCTTGGGCTACCATAGGGTCATAAAGGCAACGTAAGCAATCTGGCGAATTTTAAAGTGAAAAAAATGAAACACAAGCCTTATATTTGACGCTGTAATTTTTGAAAACACCATAAAACCTGTACATGAGGGGTACTGTTGTACTCAGGAGACTTCGCTGAACACAAATATTTGTGTTTCAAAACAGTAAAAAGTATTGCAGCAATAATATCGTCCGTGTAAGTGCTGTTTGTGCGTGAAAAATGCAAAAAACTTCACTTTTACTGGCGATATCATCGTTGTAATACATTTTACTGTTTTGAAACACTAATATTTGTGTTCAGCGAAGTCTCCCGAGTAAAACAGTACCCCCCATGTACAGGTTTTATGGTGTCTTGGAAAGTTATAGGGTTAAATATAGTGCTAGCAAATTAAATTCCCTTTACTTTCGGCATGGGTTGTCAGGCACGTCCCGCTAATTGTAATTAATTAGGATACCTAATTATGTAAAATTATTACATAAATATATGTGTAGAATTAATATATGTATATATACGTATATATATATCATTTTTTTAAATATTTTTATTTATATATAGGTATATATATATATATAGTGATATATACGTATATATTTATGTATATAGATATATATTATTTCGTTATAAGTGTATTTTGATATAAATATATATATATATTAATATCACAATACAGTTAGAACGAAATAAAACACATCTATATATTTTTTAATTTATTTTTAATTATTTTTTTATTTTTTTACGTATTTACATATTTATTTTTTTATATTATTTATAAATATATATATATAACAATATTTATATATATATTTAATCAGTATCAGTCTACGTGTAATTTGATATTAATATATATATATATAATTATATATATATTAATATTAAAATACACCTAGACGGTGTATGTGTGTGTATGTATATGTGTATATATATACTTAGATCATATATATTTAATTTATATATATGATCTAAGTATATAATTTATTTTTTTTTACACTGTTTTAACATTTTTTTATTTGATTTTCAGCCAGCAGGGGGACCAACTGTCATTACAGTTGGTCCCCCTGCTGGCAATGCAGCAGGCAGCTAAACCCGGCCATGTGATTGTGAGGTCCTCGCAAGGACCTCACTCTCACATGGCCGGGAGGGCTCCTGGAGGGCGGACGTGCCGCGGGGGGCTCCCTGGGAGTCCCCCCAACCGCGATCGCCGGCGTGGGATCGCCGGCGACCGGGTAAGTTACAAAAAAACGGAGGGCGTACTATTACGCCCTGCGGCGTTTAGAGCCGCTTTTAAAAGGACGTAATAGTACGCCCTCCGGTCATAAGGGGTTAAAAGAATTCCACAGACTGCCTAAACTGTAAACGCCTATAGCATGGGTGTGAAATGATAATTGCCCACACTGACCCTGTCATTGGATGCAGAGAAGGCATTCGACAGGGTCAGCTGGACCTTTGTTAGATAATCTTTATTATCTTTTGGATTTTCGGGTGAGATACTCAGTGCCGTTATGTTATTATACAGTGATCCCCAGGGTAGAATTGTGGGCCCTGGTATTAAGTCCATTTGGTTTGATATTTTAAATGGTACGTGCCAGGGTTGTCCTTTATCACCATTATTATATATTTTATCGATTGAACCCTTAGCAATAGAAATAAGATCTACACAAGGGTTTTAAAGGGGTTTGGAGAAAATAATAACCAAAAAATTAAGCTATATGCCGACTATGTACTGATAACTATCCAGAATCCCGAGGACTCCATCGACCAGGTGGTAGAAATCATTACAAAATACAGCAATTTTTCCAATTATAAGATAAATACCGTATATACTCGAGTATAAGCCGACCCGAATATAAGCAGAGGCCCCTAATTTTTCCCCAAAAAACTGGGAAAACTTATTGACTCGAGTATAAGACTAGGGTGGGAAATGCAGCAGCTACTGGTAAATTTCTAAATAAAATTAGATCCTAAAAAAATATATTAATTGAATATTTATTTACAGTGTGTGTATAATGAGTGCAGCGTGTGTGTGTATGAGTGCAGCGTGTGTGTGTATGAGTGCAGCGTGTGTGTGTATGAGTGCAGTGTATGAATGCAGTGTGTGCAGGGCCGGTGCAAGGATATTTGCCCCCCCATATGTCCTGACCTCCCCTCCTCCTCCCTCAGTGGTCCTTACCTCCCCACCCCCGTGTTCCTTCACCCCCCTCCCCCAGTGGTCCTGACTCACCCCTCCCCTAGTGGTCCTTACTTCCCCCTCCCCTCCCCTAGTGGTCCTTATCCCCCCTCCCTCCCATAGTGGTCCTTATCCCCCCCTCCCTCCCATAGTGGTCCTTATCCCCCCCTCCCTCCCATAGTGGTCCTTATCCCCCCCTCCCTCCCATAGTGGTCCTTATCCCCCCTCCCTCCCATAGTGGTCCTTATCCCCCCTCCCTCCCATAGTGGTCCTTATCCCCCCTCCCTCCCATAGTGGTCCTTATCCCCCCTCCCTCCCATAGTGGTCCTTATCCCCCCTCCCTCCCATAGTGGTCCTTATCCCCCCCTCCCTCCCATAGTGGTCCTTATCCCCCCCCTCCCTCCCATAGTGGTCCTTATCCCCCTCCCTCCCATAGTGGTCCTTATCCCCCTCCCTCCCCTAGTGGTCCTTATCCCCCCCTCCCTCCCTCCCATAGTGGTCCTTATCCCCCCCTCCCTCCCATAGTGTTCCTTTTCTCCCCCCCTCCCTCCGATAGTGGTCCTTATCCCCCCCTCCCTTCCATAGTGGTATAGTGGTCCTTACCCCCCCCTCCCTCCCATAGTGGTCCTTATCCCCCCCTCCCTCCCATGGTGGTCCTTATCCCCCCCTCCCTCCCATAGTGGTCCTTATCCCCCCCTCCCTCCCATAGTGGTCCTTATCCCACCCCCTCCCTCCCATAGTGCTCCTTATACCCCCCCCCCCCCCACAGTGGTCCTTATACCCCTTTTTTTTAATTTTTTTTTATTATTATTATTATTTCTTATTATTCTTATTTTATTTATATTTTTATTTATTTTTCGTCCCCCCTCCCTGCTTGATACATGGCAGGGAGGGGGGCTCTCCTTCCCTGGTGGTCCAGTGGCAGTTCAGTGGGGGGAGAGGGGTGCTGGCAGAGCTGTACTTACCTTTCCTGCAGCTCCTGTCAGCTCTCTCCTCCTCCGCGCGGTCTGTGCAGCTCCCTCTGTCAGCTCCCAGTGTAAGTCTCGCGAGAGCCGCGGCTCTCGCGAGACTTACACTGGGAGCTGACCGAGGTGCTGAACGGACGGCGCGGAGGAGGAGAGAGCTGACAGGAGCTGCAGGAAAGGTAAGTACAGCTCTGCCAGCACCCCTCTCCCCCCAGTCTGTATTATGGCAATGCAAATTGCCATAATACAGACTCTGACTCGAGTATAAGCCGAGTTGGGGTTTTTCAGCCCAAAAAATGGGCTGAAAAACTCGGCTTATACTCGAGTATATACGGTACTGAAAAATCCATGGCTATATCTAAATACATCTCAAAATAATATATAAAATAAAATATAGAAATAAATAAAATAAATAGAAACTAAATATGGATTTAAACAAGTTAAAAATTAAATAAATAAATGGATAGAAATCAATATTCTACCATTAAGAAACCCATGCTAATTTTAAAAAAATGGAAAACTCTGGAAATCTCTTGGTCACAGAAAATAAATACATTAAAAGCATATATTGTACCAAGATTCTCGTATATTATGAGAATGATCCCTCTAAAGATCCTTGATAGTTGGTTTGAACTAATCCAATCATAATTTGCTAAATTTATTTGGTCAGGTAAAAACCCCAGAATAAAAAAAAAAGATATCAAGTCCAGGAAAAAGGAGGCATGAGCATTCCAATTATTCAAGATATTGCAAAAGCCAATTTAATATCACATGTTTTAATAGTAAATAAGGAAGATTCTATAAATGAAAATTGATATAAAAGAGAACAGATCCTGAATTCCGGAGATAGGGACTATAAATCCCTTTTTTGGCCCATAGATGAAGAAACAAATCAATATATTAAAAATTCTAAATCGTTGATAGTTTAACAAATCTTTCCCAACTGGTCTCAACTTAAATAGAATTTAAAAAATAAAATCTGTCTAAAAATGAAGATAATTCCTGGTATAAATTTAAATATATGATCAGACTTAATAATGGATATGAATTTAGAAATATGGACCCTTAGGGATCTAAAAAAGATATCTAACCTCTTGATAGGAAATATATTAATCTTTTGAACCTCTTCAATTTGAATATGGTATACCTTCTCCCGAATGGTTCAACTATATAAGGGTAAATATGTTCTTAAAGGACCACTATAGGCACCCAAACCACTTCAGCTTAATGAAGTGGTCTGGGTGCCTGGTCCAGCTAGGATTAACCCTTTTTTCTATAAACATAGCAGTTTCAGAGAAACTGCTATGTTTATATTAGGGTTAATCCAGCCTCTAGTGGCTGTCTCATTGACAGCCGCTAGAGGCGCTTGCGTGCTTCTCACTGTGATGCTTCTCACTGTAAAGCCTTGCCCCGCCCTGCAATTAGGCTTAGAACACTCTGATTGGTTGGTTTAAGCCCATCAGAGTGCTCTGTGTCATTTTACAAGCGTGGGGAAATTCCAAAGAACTTTCCCACGCTGTGTAAAATGACACAGAGCACTCTGATTGGGTGGCTTTCAAGCCATCCAATCACAGTGCTCTGTGTCATTTTACACAGCGTGGGGAAATTCCAAAGAACTTTCCCACGCTGTGTAAAATGACACAGAGCACTCTGATTGGCTTAAACCAACCAATCAGAGTGTTCTAAGCCTAATTGCAGAGCGGGGCAAGGCTTTATAAGCCTTGACCCGCCCTGCGGAGCTCAGTACGCGGCGTGCCCTCCATGGGTGAACATGGATTAATTTTTTTTGCACTCGTTTTTTTTTTTTTAAAGTGCGACGGGTATGATGGATTTTTATTTAGCCTTTTTGGGGGCTGAAGAAAGAAGAATTTAGAAAAAAGATGTCAAATGGTAAGTTTAATTTTTTTTTGTTACAGGTTAGTTACTTTATTCCCCCCTCACTATTTTTAGGGTGAGGGGGGTAGGTAGGGGACAGAATGTTTTGGGTGGGGGTGGGGGGTGACTAGGGGCTTGGGACTCCTAGTCACCTTGATGGGGGGGCTTAATTTAGGGCCCCCACCCACCGCGCAGGGGTGGGGGCCAGGGGGGAGGACAGTAGGTCCCCCCTCCCTTATTTTATTAGGGCCCCCACCCACCGCGCAGGGGGGGAGGACAGTAGGTCCCCCCCTTATTGTTTTATTAGGGCCCCACCCATCGCGCAGGGGGGAGGACAGTACAGTAGGTCCCCCCCCCCCCTATTACCATTTTTTTTTTTTTTTACAGTGAGCAGCCACAGGCAGTGGCTTTTACAGTGGACATGCCCCTACTCGCGGTATAGCGAGTAGGGGCATTGGGGAGATTTTAATCTCCCTTGTGCTATTATGGGGGTCATATTGACCCCCATAGAGTGAGGGGGGACCTGGGGGGCTTATGAAGTGGTGGGGAGCTCTGCTCCCTGCCGCTTCTATAGTTACATATTACAAGGAGGGAGCTGCACGCCGGTAGCTCCCTCCTTGTAATAAACTGAACGAACAAACGAACACTGATACTCAGTGTTAGTTTGTTCGTCTGATTTTTTTCCATTCATTCGTCTGTCTGATGAATGAATGAATGAATAGGTGAAATTCCCGTTCGCATGTCCAGGTGTTTCACTGGGCATGTGCGGGAATCTCAGAGTCTGTAGTGTGGGTAGATGACGTGTCCCACAGGGACTTCACCTACCCACACAAAGATGGCGGCGCCCTGAATAAAGATCGGGCAGAAGATAAAGAATAAAAAAATAGGTAATGTGGGGGGCTTAGGGGCATTTGGGGGGTAACTAGGGGGTCGATTGGATGTAGTGGAGGCGGGAGGGGGGTTAAAAAAAAAACGGGATTCGGCATGACAGTGCCGCTTTAAGATTTAATCCTCTTGAATCACCAGTTAAGTTTCTCTCTGAATTATATGAGCAAACAGGCTACACTCATCTGGCCAATAAATGCCAAAACTTAATTTACAAGACCCAGATTAAACCAAATCCCTCAGCAATTAATAAATGGAATAATGATTTGAAAAATGACATAACTATGAAAGAATGGAATAATTCTCTTAATACATTGTACAAAGCTTGCCATTGCATAAATATACATGAAACTCACTATAAAATACTAAATAGATGGTATAGAACGCCTCAAAAAATAGCAAAAATGTATCCTACAGTTCCATCCAGTTGTTGGGAGATGCAATGAACCAATTGCAGATTTGAAAAATTTTTGGTTGGAATGTCTGATAGTTAGACCTCTCTGGGAGAAACTAAACCTATAACTATCATCTCTATTGGAAACAAAGTTTAAAATGACTCCAAGTTTGACTCTATTGCATATGGACATATGGATGATTTACTTTTCACATCCTAATGGCTGTTAAAACATCAATAGCCAGAAACTGGAAGTTTCCCAAGGTGGATAACTGGTCCAAGATTTCCAAATTGTTATGCAATGTAAAATGGAAATGGCTATTACTAACTTTGCTCCAAATAAAGGATAGATGGGTAAAAAAAACCTAGACCCAGGACTAGAGATGTAAAATTTCCAGAAATGTTGAAGCTCGGGAAAAAAAACACTATTTTTATTTTTTTTTAATTTTTTGTATTTTTACATTAGCACTTTTTTGTCTTTTTAAGATTGAAAGTCATTCTGTTACCTTAGGAACATAAAATATGACTATGGACAATTTGACTTGGCATAAAATTATCACAACTAGCATATTAAAAATATAGTGTAGCCAAACAATTATCACAAACAGAATTTACTTTTTTATAATATTTATTTGTAACAAAGGGAGCAACAATCTCATGAACTGCTTACTAGTTTATGTACAATGTAATAGAGGAGCAGGAAATGCTAGCAGAGTGCTTGGTAGTATAGGGAGAGATATTAGCAGTAGACAGTGGGAAGTGCTCATGCCATTGTACAGAACACTGGTGAGACCTCACTTGGAGTATTGTACGCAGTACTGGAGACCGTATCTTCAGAAGGATATTGATACTTTAGAGAGAGTTCAGAGAAGGACTACTAGACTAGTTCATGGATTGCAGAATAAAACGTACCAGGAAAGGTTAAAGGATCTTAACATGTATAGCTTGGATGAAAGACGAGACGGGGGTATATGATAGAAACATTTAAATTCATAAAGGGAATCAACACAGTAAAGGAGGAGACTATATTTAAAAGAAAAACTACCACAATAAGAGGACGTAGTCTTAAATTAGAGGGACAAAGGTTTAAAAATATCAGGAAGTATTATTTTACTGAGAGGGTAGTGGATGCATGTCCGTCATCACAATTAGGAACTTCTAAAAACTGAAGGTTTGCCTGGATCGAAACAAGCTTCTCTACCCTTTCACATGTCAGTTTATTTCGTGACTTAGTGTGAGTGTTTCCAAACATAGACCAGCTTCTTTCACATGCTGCAGAAGATGGAGGTATCTGGAGAAGGCGAGAAGCAATAGGAGTCAGAGGCTGTGTTGTGCAAAGACCTTGCCACCACGTTGCAGAAGGAATATGTTTGGCAGAATCCTAGATTGCATTCCTGAAGATGTTCTATATTCTGCAACATTTGAAAGTACCTTCCCAACATCAAGTCCTAAATGTGATGCTTGTTTTGTGGTCCAGTCAAATGCAGTAGCAGTGTCATCATCACTTATGTTTGCACCTTTGAATCTTGGATCCAACAGATTTGCAGAAGCATGAATTGGAGGACAACAACATTTTTCCCTTTTTTTAAATAAAATATTTCACTTTACTTTCTTCTATAATTGTAAGTGGAGATATACTGAGATTTTCAAAAACAGTTTGGTCATTAGATAAGGAATTTCTGACAAAAGTGCACTTTCTGATTCAGATGCAGTGATTGCTGCAGTAATTGGCTTTAGAATCTTCAGGGAATTTGGCAGCTGAACCCAGAAGACATCCTGATCAAGAACAGTGTTTCTTACACTCCTGGGTACTTTAAGATCTTCAACTATTACTGTTCCTTAACCCCTTAAGACCGCAGCCAAATGTACAAGTTGTGAACCAAAAAAAATGTCAACAAACCACAGATTTTGACTATATGTCTGTTCAACAATAATTTACCTCTTTCATATTAAATGCACCCACACTTATTATATATCATTTTGTTCAGGGGAAACAGGGCTTTCATTTAACATCAAATATTTAGGTATGGAACATAACGTAATATGAATAAAATATAAAAAAATGAGAGAAAATATGATTTTTTAACATTTTCTTAGTTCTATGTGACATTCTAACTGTGAATGTCATAATACGGTTTGCTTTTACTGCCATAAAATACACATATTTGTATTCAGCGATGTCTCACGTGTAAAACAGTACCCCCTATGTACAGGTTTTATGGTGTTTTGGGAAGTTACAGGGTCAAATATAGCATGTTACACTTTTCAGTTTTTTCACATTGAAATTTGCCAGTTTGGTTACGTTGCCTTTGAGACTGTATGGTAGCCCAGGAATGAAAATTACCCCCATGATGGCATACCATTTGCAAAAGTAGACAACCCAAGGTATTGCAAATGGGGTATGTCCAGTCTTTTTTAGTAGCCACTTGGTCACAAACACTGGCCAAAGTTAACGTTAATATTTGTTTGTGTGTGAAAAAGGCAAAAAACTAATTTGAAAGCCAATTTTGGCCAGTGTTTGTAACATACCCCATTTTCAATACCTTGGGTTGTCTACTTTTGCAAATGGTATGCCATTATGGAGGTAATTCTTATTTCTGGGCTACTATACGGTCTGAAAGCCAACGTAACCAATCTGGCTAATTTCATTGTGAAAAAACTGAAACGCAAGCCTTATATTTGACTCTGTAACTTTTGAAAACACCATAAAACCTGTACATGAGGGGTACTGTTATACTCAGGAGACTTTGCTGAACACAAATATTTGTGTTTCAAAACAGTAAAAAGTATGACAGCAAAAATATCGTCAGTGTAAGTGCCGTTTGTGTGCGAAAAATGCAATAAATTTCACTTTCCCTGACGATATCATTGTTGTAATAAATTTTACGGTTTTGAAACACAAATATTTGTATTCAGCGATGTCTCCCGAGTAAAACAGTACCCCCCATGTACAGGTTTTATAGTGTCTTGGAAAGTTATAGGGTTAAATATAGTGCTAGCAAATTAAATTCCCTATACTTTCGGCCTGGGTTGTTAGGCAGGTCCTGCAAATTGTAATTAATAAAAGGACCTAATTATGTAAAATTACATAAATATATATGTAAAATTATTATATATACACGTGTGTGTGTGTGTGTGTGTGTATATATATAGATGTATATAATTTTTTACTATTTTTATTTGTATATAGGTATACATATAGTGATATATGTAAATTATCAAAATACAGTTAGAACGAAATAACACACACATATATATATATTTTTAATTATTTTTTATTTTTTTACGTATTTAAATATTTTTTTTATTATATATATATATATATATATATATAATCAATATCCTTCTACGTGTATTTTGATATTAATATATATATATATATAATTATATATATATATATATATATATATATAAATATTAAAATACACTTGGTGTATGTGTAAATGTGTGTGTGTGTGTATGTGTGTATATATATATATAATATATATATAAATGATGTAAGTATATTTTATTTTTAACTTTAATTTTTTATTTTATTTTTTACTTTAAGGGGTTAATAGGGGAGGAGAGGGGCAGAGACAGTGTCAGCCAGTGATTTTACATCACTGGCTGACACACAGGATCAGTGATCACAGTGACTGGCTGTCACTGTGATCACCTCCTGCAGATTGCGGTAATTGGCCACAGGGGGAGTGCCTGGGTGGCCAGGCATGCCCCCCACCGCGATCTGCAGGGGGATCCTGCCTGCAGTTACTATGGGTCAGCCAATAGGCTGACACATAGTAATTCAGATCGCAGAGACAGCCTCTCCCTGCGATCATACTCTGCAGATCGCGGTCACTGACCGCAGGGGGACTGCCTGGGGGGCCAGGCATGTCCCCCGACCGCGATCTGCAGAATGAAAATGCGGCCGGCTCCATGTGTCAGCCGATTTTAAAATCGGCTGACACATGGTAAATACCGATCGCAGTGACAGCCTGTCACTGCGATCGGAAGCTGCAGACCGCAGTCCCCAGGCACAGGGGGTCTGCCTGGGGGGCCAGGCATGCCCCCCGACCGCGATCTGCAGCGGCCATGTGCCACCGGCCACGTGGGGGGTAAGACAGCCCAGGACGTACCATGCCGTCCTGCGGCGTTTAGAGCCGCCCAAATAAGGACGGCATGGTACGTCCTGCGGTCTTAAGGGGTTAAAGAGCTTCTTTGTTTTTTAGTAAACTTTCAAAGGAGATCACCACTCCAGCCCACTGAGTTTTACTACAGAGCTTCAGCGTAACTATGCTATTCTTTGCATTTTTTTCGACTTGCTTCTTGAAAACTGCAGCTACAATTTGAGTACCTTTTACATGTTTAATAACTTTTGCTAGTCTATAGACAATTTGAAGGGTGTCAAACTTCATAATATCATTAAAAAGCAAGTTTAGCCCATGTGCTGCACATCCTATTGCAGTAATATGTGGATACTTCTCAATTATGATTTCTCATGCTGCTTTCATATTGCTGGCATTGTCAGTAAGCAAAGCAAAGCAAATACTTTACCACTCCCAATTTTCTTCTGCGTTCCAGAAGAATATATTGCTCTTGCAAGAGCTTGATCAATTTTTTCCTGATCTCCAGGTGCCATCTCGTCTATAAATGTAGTTAGTGAATAATTTTTGGATGCAGCTGTCTTCAGTATCTGTTTACTTGAAGATGCTGCTGATGGGACAATACTTTGTGTTGCTGCTGACGTTGTAGATGGAGTAGAAAGAAGACTTCTTGAATGAGAACGTTGTGAAAAACTATGTGCATCGTCATCATTGTTGTCCTCTTCACTTCGATCCATGAAGGATTAATATCTACAGGACACTTGTGTTACATGCAAGTATGTGTTTTGTCATCCTGGTAGCATTGGGAAGTGCATATTTCATCTGACAATATTTGCAAATCACATTTTTTCTTTTCAGAAGAACTTGTAATGTGAAAATGCCTCCATATGCTAGATCAGGTTAGGCAACCTTTTAGCAGCACTGTGCCGATATAGGGTTGTGATGTCCTGTAGCGTGCCGATCCTATTTTTTTATATTGAGGTGTGTATGTTGCCGTATTCTGCTTGTTATTGTTACTGTAATTGCTTTGTATCGTTGTATTTGTGCGTATATGAGCTATTATATTGTACATGTTCATTACTAGTTTATGGTATCGTGTATGATACATATGAATGTGGGCTGTGTATGAGGGCTGCTTGTGGAATTGTCAGTGTGGATGGATACGTCACATTGTGTGTTTGGTAGTGTGTGGGGGCTGTTTGGGGTATTGCATGTGAGAGGCTGCATGTGGGGTTGTGTGCATGTATGTGGATTGTTAGTGGTGTTGCGTTTGTGGGGATTGTGTGTTGTGTGTGTGTGTGTGTGTGTGTGTGGGCTGTTCATATTATTTGTATGAGGGCAGGGTTATTCTGCATTTCTGTGTACATCTAGCAGTGTGGGTGGGTTCCAGTGGGGACCAGGCTGGCCAGCTACAGGTCAAGGACAGGAGCTGCGATAGCTGTCGAGGGCTGCTCTACTACAGTGTGGATTCCCATTCACAAGTGCTGGGAGGAAGTGATCTGAGATCACTTCCTCTATGTGCTGCAATGCATAAACTGAGGATTGTCCTTCACCACCTCTTCGTATTAGGAAATATCTGAAGTTTTACTGGGACTACTGATAGGCCAGAGTGCGTTTGGCGCTAGCAGCCTTGAGTGCCGTGCAAAGACGCCTCGAGTGCCGTGCATGGCACTAGTGCCGTAGGTTGCCTACCCCTGTGCTAGATGTTGGTATCATCATTTTTCTGAGGGGAGTATGAAATAAAAACAAGAAAAAATGACTACTTTGCAAGAAGACACTAATCTATGGTTGTGTGTGGGGATCACTGGGGGAAGAACAAGATTACTGGTAATTAAATTATTTACACAAGTTTATAAAGATAAACTAATGTAGCTAAATGATTCAGAAACAGATAAATGTAAACTTACCTTTTTTAATTAAGTACTATATACTTTCAGGTCCTTTTTGTTGCTCTGTATTTCTTCAAATGCTTTTGAGGCCTAGTGAAGAGGACAGAACAAACCAAACACACCCACTAACATGCAAAAGCAAAACTGAAACCCTTTTCTTGTTACAATAGCAGCACAGCACCTCCTAAAGGAAGAAATGCATACTGTTCTTGCATTGGAGGGTTCAGTTTGTTACCTAGGACTTGCTTGCCCTCACTCAGTGCACAGAAATTATAATAATCTGATATCATACATTTTTTTTTTTAGAAATGATTTGGAAAATATTTGAAAACCCGGTCTTAAAATATTTTATTCATCATGTTAACCCCTTCAGGACAAAACAAAACGTAAACAAAAACTGGAATTTGCGCTATATGTCTGTTCAACCGTAATTCACCGCGGTCACATTAAGTGCACCCACACTTATTATATATCATTTTGTTCAGGAGAAACAGGGCTTTAATTTATAATTAACCTTTCATATATGGAACATAATTTATTATGAATAAAATTAAAAAAAATGTGAGAAAACAAGATTTTTTTTTTAAATTTGTATTTCCATCTTCCATTTTAGCTGTGCTAATACTGTTAGGTTTTACTGCAAAAAAATGCACATATTTGTAATCAGCGATGTCTCACGAGTACAACAGTACTCCCCATTAACAGGTTTTATGGTGTTTTGGAAAGTTACAGGGTTTAATATAGAACGTTCCATTTTCAAATTGAAATTTGCCAGATTAGTAATGTTACCTTTGAGACGGTGTGGTAGCCCAGGAATGAGAATTACCCCCATAATGGCATACCGTTTGAAAAAGTAGACAAGCCAAGGTATTGAAAGTGGGGTATGTTTAGTCTTTTTTAGTAGCCACTTAGTCACAAACACTGGCCGAAGTTAGTGTTCATATTTGTTTTTGTGTGAAAAAAGCAAAAAAATAATATTTGGCCACTGTTTGTGACTAAGTGGCTACTAAGAAAGACTGGACATACCCCACTTGCAATACCTCGGGTTGTCTACTTTTGCAAATGGTATGCCATCATGGGGGTAATTCTCATTCCTGGGCTACCATACGCTCTCAAAGGCAACATAACTAATCTGGCAAATTTCAATGTGAAAAAAATGAAATGCAAGCCTTATATGTGACTCTCTAACTTTCCAAAACACCATAAAACCTGTACATGTGGGGTACTGTTATTCTCGGGAGACTTCACTAAACACAAATATTAGTGTTTTAAAACAGTAAAACATATTACAACAATAATATAGTCCATAAAAGTACAGTTCGTTTGTAAAAAATGCAAAAAACTTCACTTTTACTTAAAATATCATCGTTGTAATACAATTTACCAGTTTCAAACACTATTATTTGAGTTAAGCGAAGTCTCCCAAGTAAAACAGTACCCCCTATGTACAGGTTTTATGGTGTCTTGGAGAGTTACAGGGTCAAATATAGTGCTTGCAAATTAAATTCTCTGCACTTTCTCCCTGTGTTGTCAGGCATGTCAATCAAATTTTAATTAATCAAATGACATAATTACGTTAAAAGATTACTTAAATATACACGTAGAATTTTAATATATATATATATATATGTATTTAAATTCTACGTGTATACTAATGTAATCTTTTATGTAATTATATGTATTTATCTCTCTCTCTCTCTCTCTCTCTCTCTCTATATATATATATCTCTATCTCTATATCTATTTGTGGTTATTTGTATTTTATGTATAGATAGATTGTCATTCTAAGTGTATTTTGTTACCTATATATATATAGTAATAACAAAATACAGTTAGAATGAAATTACATATAAATATATAATTTATATAAAATTTTGTTTCAATATTTTATTTATTTTATTTATTATTTTAATTATATGTGTATATATGTAGATCTATTATATATAACGTCATTCTAAGTGTATTTTAATACTAATATATATACTTATATTAATATTAAAATATACTTTGTAGTATAAAAAATAAAGATTAAACAGGCTTTAAAATAAATTAAAAGTATGTATGTGTATGTGTATATGTATGTGTATATGTATATGTATATGTATATGTATATGTATATATATATATATATATATATATATATATATAAAAAATACTTTTAATTTATTTTAAAACCTGTTTAATCTTTTTTTTTTTCTTTTTTTTTTTACACTACCTACCAGCAGGGGGACTGTCTGATATTTTAGGCAGTCCCCCTGCTGGCAGATCCACAGCCAGCTATATGGGGCCATGTGATCGCTCTTTGAGAGCGATCACATGGCCCCCGGGGGCCTCATTTGCCGTGGGAGGGCTGTCTGGGCTGTCAGGCAGCCCTCCAGAAGAGGATCGCGGTGGAGGTGAGTGGCTCCTGGGGCAGAAAGCTGTTACGGCGTTCCATGCCGCCGCGGCTTTAAAGCGCAACGGCATGGAACGCCGTAATGGCGTTAAGGGGTTTAAAAAAAAAAAAAAATCCACAATTTTTTTTTTCCCTTCCTATTTTATTTGGGAAAAAAAAAAAAGCCTTCAGGAAAAAACTGTTTTTTCCTTAATTTATTTTCTGGGACTTCACATCTCTACCCAGGACAGTAAGTTTCTTTCTCTTTTTATAAAAATATTTTTTTCTCTAACCAAATAGTCCTTTTACAACTGGGAGATTTTTTTTTTTTTTTTTACTTAAAAAAAAAAAAATTCGGCACACTGTGTACCAAGCAAATGTTTGTTTAAGTTAGGCTGTTTTGCTACTAAATAAAAATTTATGAATTATTAAATAATTAAAAAAGAAAAAACAGGAAGGTGTGTGTGTGTATATGTAGAAAGGCCATTAGGCCTGAATTTGTGGGAGGAGTAAGTCCCCTACTTAAACTCCCAGCCCCTACTCACCTCTGCCGTTCAAGTTGATTGTCTTTAGAATCCAGGTATAGTATTTACTCACTTGAGTTTCAATCATGTCAAGGCCTCAGGCAGCCTTCACTCTACACTTTTCACAAACGTACGGCCCCTCTACTCTCGTATCATGTATGTCCAGTTAACAAGGCCTCTGGGGGAATTTGTTAATATATACTGTTATAACCACTTCTATTTTAATAATTGTACGATGGCTTTAATCCATAGCTCCAACATTATTCTAGGCCTTCTCCGGTTTTCTCCGTAAAAAAAACACTTGAGCTCATCCAAGTACCTGTACAGCAAATCAAGGTATAGTACTCTACTCATTACGGGGCTTTCACACTAGACCGGTCACTGTCTCTAGTTATCACGATTATCACAAAGTCCTACGTCTTTTTTGTGTTAAATTCTCTACATTTTTTACTTGGGCCTCTGTTTATACTGCCATCCGTCAAGAACCTACTCAACCTACCTAACCTGGTACCCTGCTACATTACCAGGTATTTGCGTTCGTACTCGTTACTAGCACTTGCTACCCCTAAGGCCTCAATCAGCCTCCCTCTGTAGCATAAACTCGTTCCAGTCTCAGACTTATCACTCAGATCCCTCACCTCAGGATCTCATGTTGCGCTCCTATAGCCACCCCTTACTACTAAGCATACGCCCCTACGTTACGCAAAAACGTATCAACATCTGTCTTAAACCTTAGGCTTCTTTTACGATACCAGCAGCGGCCAAGCCACTCTATTTAAAAAACACTTGAAGGTTCAAGTTACTGGTTATAACCACTATCAAGGTTAGTGTCCACTCATTACACCCATAATTGCCATTGAACCCATAGAAGGTGCGTGAACTGGCTTACTGGGTCTAGGCTCCGGCCCTAGCTCACCCAAGTAAATTCCGGTCCCGCAAGGCCATCTCCCACCTCAACACGGAGGTACGGCCCCACGCCCAAATCATAGTTAGATGCCTAGTTCGCCTTTCTACAGGGCTGCAGCCAGGGCTTCAATTTTCACGGCCACACGTTTTGAATCTCTTAAACAGTCATCGAGAGGCCAACATCCCACCACCACGTCTGTGGCAACAAACAAATCATAGAGCCTCTCACCGCCACTCGGCACTAGCAGGGCCTCATCTGTCACTAATTCACAGCTACGTTTTTCGCTTCGGCACTAGCCTTACAGTCCAGTTAACCTAAGGAACCCAACCCACCCCCACCTCATATCCCCCTCTGTTCTCTCCTAAATGAATTTCTAGAATGTCTCAAGAACCATCCCCCATCGACGAGTTGTCTGCCGAAGAGATTCCGTTCACTCCCATCAGACCCGAGTCTCCAGGCGAATCTCACACCCTCTACTCATACGTCCTTGAGAGCATGGATTATTCCTAAAATTATGGGCGAACTTAGGCTCAGGGGCATCCCCTTTCTAGCTACGGCTAGAAAGGTGGAACTCATAGACTTCTGACCAATCAGGCCCCCTAGCCTAGGCCAGTCACTAGCTCTCAAGGACAGCCATCAGGCGCTTGCACGGCCACTCAGGACACTCTTGCAGCAATCCTGGCCAACCTGCAGACCCTGAACAACAGGTTATCTAAGGTGGAGAGTGCCATCGCCTCCCCAGGTAACCTCCCTGGCCTCTCAGCCCCCACCCCAGCAGTCTTTGCCACAACACCACACTCCCCTGTCCATCCCCCTCAAGCACCAGCCACAGTTACGTCACCTTTTGTGTCACCAGTTCACTCCGTCCCAGACTCCAATAGGAAAGAAATCCTTGACGGAAAGGATGTGTATCTGGTGTCACTACTTATAGACACTCAAGATGTGCTGGAGAACCAGGCATATAACTACAGGGATATCTCAGTGGTGCTTTAACCCCTTAAGGACACATGACGTGTGTGACACGTCATTATTCCATTTTATTCCAGAAGTTTGGTCCTTAAGGGGTTAAACCAGAGATCCTAGGCTTAACCCCTTAAGAAGTTGTGTTAATAAAAAATTATCCATACCGCAGTTCGTAAAAACTAAACACTCTTTTTCAAGCTTATCTTTCCTCTGCTGAACTTTTGTCTATAGGCCTCTCATTTGTACCCACAACCAGACCTGATGTATTTGGCCTGGAAGTCATGTTATTCAAGTTTGCAGATCTACTTGAGACTGAGAGAAATCTTTAAAGGAGGCTGTGGTACTCCAGACACTATGAGCAAAGATCTGAAGTTGAAAGAATCTGCCGACATCCAATGCTATCAAAACGAGTTCAGTCTCTCATGACTTGAAACACATTGTATTAAAATATCCAACAAATGTTCTAACTTTAGCCGAAAGGACAGGGAAGCCCTCCAGCAACTGCAAATACAGGTCTACTGTCATCTGTCCTGCTGATAAAGGGTATGGTGTTATTATGGACAATATGGAATACCACTCTGAATATGTATGCCAGTTGGGCGATATATATCTACTAATCAGAAACTGGATGACAGTTTTAGAGAAACTGTAATGTTTACATTCATAGGTGTGCGCAGCCTATTGCATTAAGGTGTGCACCCTAAAGCACAAACACCGGCGTTGTGTATGCGAGATTGACAGACTTCCTCGATTCCAACTCTCTGGTTGACCCACTTCTGTCTGGATTCCGCGCTCATCACTCTGAAACAGCTGTGACCAAAGTATCCAATGATTTAATCGCTGCTAAATCTCGCGGCCGTTACTCTATCCCAATTCTCCTTGATTTTTTCTGCTGCCTTTGACACTGTTGATCATGAACAGCTTCTTCGTATTCTCTGTCTACGAGACACTACTCTCTCCTGGTGTTCCTCCTATCTCTCCCAGTGCTTTTTTTTAGCTTTTTTTTTTTTTAGTCTTTCTTTCTCTGGCTCTGCCTTTTCTCCCCAACCCCTCTCTGTTGGTGTTCCCCAAGGTTCTGTCCTGGGTCCCCTACTATTCTATATTTATACTGCCTCCCTTGGTTAACTCATCAGCATTATCATTTGTATGCAGATGACACACAAATCTACCAGTCCTTTCCTCATCTCTCTCCACCAATCTTGACTCGTGTCTCTGACTGCCTCTCCATGATTTCCAACTGGATGGCTGTTCCTTAAACTCAACCTATCCAAAACAGAACTTCTGGTCTTTCCTCTCTCAAGTGTTGCTACTCCTGTGTCTGTCTCCCTCCAAGTCATGGAAAAAGGGGGGGAAAGTGAGAGAGACATGGCTTGTAGCTTATTGGCTTGTAGTTTTTCATATTTAATTCAATTCATTAAGTCTAATATTAAGAATTATAGAAAAAAATATTTTAAAATAATTTGGGGGTCGTTTTCGGCCAAGGGTATCCTGAATTTTTTGGCACAGAATTTTCATTTCAGTGCACCCCTATTTTGAACTGCATTAGGAAATATGTGATTGGACGGCCACAGAAAGACTGGGTGGGGTTAGAAGGGAACATTTGCAAAGGCAGCAGATGAAAACTGCAGGTTTTGCAAGCAAGTTTAAGATCTACCCCCAATGAAAATGTATAATTAACCCCTTAAGGACGCAGCTTCAAAAAAAAATGGCCTTACCCTTAAGGACACAAGCCATTTTTGCATTTTTTGCTGTTTGTGTTCAAATGCAATTTGCATCTGTCATTTATTGCACCAACACATATTATACAGTTTTTTTTTTTTTTAGAGAGCAAAAAGGGCTTTACTTTAATGTGACATTTTTTCACAGTTTTGGCAATAATGGCATGTGCATAATATGTCCAGCTTAGGAAAAGTATTTCAAAATAAATTAATTTGTGTCCTGATTTATACAGTACATTAAATGTATAGGATTTCGGGGGGGCGGGCCTAGCCGCCGATCAGACTGGTCGCACTAAACATGGGCTCCGAGCAGAAACCCGCTTACAAGCAACAGTACGCTGACAAATCAAGCTGAAAACCACTGAATTGGTGCAGCAGAGCATCGGTGATACCCCGAGATCCAACCGTGTGGAATTTCGAGCTCAGAGAAGCATCTTGAGACTGCCCACGAGTTGTGGCCTACCTGCGGGTGCAAGCGTGGGAGAACGGCCGATCTCCCTGCAAGCAGTCCTGCGGGACCACGCTACGGTGCCTGGGACCTCCGTACCCCCCCTGCCGGTGAGGATATCCCGGCACAGCCAATCGACATAAAGCCCTACTGTAAGGCAACTAGTGGAACCAGGAAACTCACCTGATCCTGAGCATTACACGGTACCACGGCCTGAGCTAAAATGGCGACAATATCGCTGATTACGATGACTCAAGGCTAAAGAATACACCCCGGGGTAATTCAAGAGGCATATTTTGAACCTTAGCGTGGGATAATTTTTTTTGCTAGTTTGTTCCATGTGTAGTTGTAATGAGCATTTTTTAAAACTTTTTTGTTTACTTTTTACACTTTAAAAAATGTTTTTTACCGTTAACCCCTACCTAGCAGTAAGCAGCACTAACAGTAAATTTCCCATAACTCCCACCCATCCCAGCTAGCGCAATATATCTAATTAATGAAATAAAAGAAATAAAAATCAGATCACAGTACAATACTGTGATCTGTATTTTGATCACTGTAGGCAGTGATCAACTGGCAGGGACGGAGTTATTTTATATTAGGACTTGGTAAAGTGGGGGTATGATAATGTTTTACATTTTTAAAAATGTTATTAAAAACTTTTTTAACATTAACCCCTAGCTAGCTGTAACGGAGCTCCCTGTACCCCGGCTGGGTACCGCTGCCAAGGACGACTTCCTAGCTGGAACAGGGGAAAAACCTCAGCACTCTGACCCCTAGTCGCCGTGACTTGACTGGAGCCCTGAAACCACTCCGTCCTGGAGCCGAATGGGGAACTCACTCTATCCACTCCCTGGGAGCTCTAGTCCTTACAAGGACTTTCCCCGTGGAGTCCTCCACGCTGGAACAGTGATTAGCCCTTTCCCCTCCCAGTAACCAGACGGCACAGTCCTGGGAGTACAAGCTGGAATGCTTTAATCTGGCCAGATGGCCGGCTTTTATACATTTCAGTCACAGCAAACACGCCCAGGACACTCCCACACAAAACAAGTGTGCCTGAGAGATAATAGTCAGGAACTGTACAAACTCAATTCTCTCCAGTCACAGAAAACACACAATTTATTAAAAACACCCCAAAATACACATAAAATACACAAAACCCCACAAACGTTACATGCCATGATAGCCCCAATATGGGTGACCAACATATTCAAAAATCACCCAGATTATTTCAGTGGTTTGACTTTGCCAGGGAAGTCAATTATTTGACAGACCGCATGGTCCTATGCCCAAAACAGTTCCATGAAATCAGGGCTTCAGTAACAAAGAAAATCCCCCCCAAAAATACCGAACGTAGTCTTTGAACCGTGGAGCTTGTTCATCTCATCCGGACGAACGATTCCACAAACGGTGTTCTTCTAGGATCTACAGAACCAAACGCAGGTGATGATGGAAGTACATCGGTGTACGGGAGTTTGTGTGCGATTTTAGTTCCATGAACTCGACGCCAAAACACTGCTGCCTGTGTTCATGTGAACAAGATAGCCGCCACCTCGTGGTCGTCCATACGATTTGCATCCACCTAGACGAACAATAGGAACACTAAGGTGAGATCCGTTGAGAACCAAGGTGTTAATAGGGGTTAACAAGCTCCCGGGTGGTCCCTGGTATTGTGCGGCTGTTCGGTTCTCGAACAGTATAGAGAAATCACACAAACCAAGCCATTTAAACCATCTTTTACAAGTTTCCCTGCAGGGCCCATCGTCTGTGGGCAAAAGGCTGGGAAGCAGACTCCTCCAGGGGCTTGTGGGGAGTTTGTCACAATAGCCTAACCCCAAATTCCCCATGAACTTCCATCCACCCCAGCTAGCTAAATATATAATTAAAAAATGTTTAAATTAACTAGTGTCCTTGCCTCCACCAGTAGTCTACAACTGGAATGGGCGGAGTAACTGGGTGGAGTGGCTTGAGTAACTGTTGTGTGGTTGGAGTAAATGTGGAAAGATTGGAGTGTGGTTCACTCACTCTACAGCAAGGGCAGAGAAGAGTGTTTAACCCCTTAAGGACACATGACATGTGTGACATGTCATGATTCCCTTTTATTCCAGAAGTGTGGTCCTTAAGGGGTTAAAAACAAACTGCTCCAAATTGCTCAATAAGAATAATATATATGTGAGATAGTAGTAAGTGGTCTTGCCATGTAGGGATATAAATGTACCAATTTATATCAAAACGTTCAGCTATCTCTGCTGCCACTGTGATGTTTTGTAAAATTCAGTTAATAATTCCTGTAACGAAGTACTCACTTTATTAATACATATATAACAGCATCTTCATATTGTAGCCTTGTTACACAGGGTTTCTGCAGCCGCCATTTCAAATCCCTTGAAGATTCCACCAACTGCCAAAAGGAACTAATAGATTTCAAATAGGGCAGAGAAGAGCGGTTAAAAACAAACTGCTCCAAATTGCTCACTTCACTGGCGGCTGCCATCTTCAAACGGTCGTATTTTAAAAACTATAAATCCTACAGCGAAGCGCTTTATATTGTGAGAATCACAAGACCCAGACCTACATTTTGATGCATAGTATGTCTGTGAAATATCCTCAGGGGTTAAATTTATTTTATTAAGTGTTTTTGCATAGCAAGACCACGTAATGTTATCTCACATATATATATTATTATTATAGCCAAATTTACCACCCTAACTCCACCCACAGTTTTTAAACTACATAGACTACATAGACCGAAATTCCCGATCCGGATTGTTACCGATTGGTGTGCTAAAATCAGGACATGACTTCTAAACTGCCACTACTCCCTCATTTTTAAGCCCACCTACACAGATCTTATATCAAAACGTTCAGCTATCCCTGCTGCCACTAAACATGTCCACGGCTAAGCCATAGTCCTGATAGTTTTCACAATATGACCATTTGTTTGCAGCTAACGCCGTCCATTGACATTCATTGAAACTCCACTCTGGCCACCTCAAATTTGAAGGGTAATATCTAAACTTCATTTTTAATATTACAGAGACATGCATCAAAATGTAGGTCTGGGTCTTGTGATTCTCACAATATAAAGCGCTTCGCTGTAGGATTTATAGTTTTTAAAATACGACTGTTGGAAGATGGCAACCGCCTGTGAAGTGAGCAATTTGGAGCAGTTTGTTTTTAACCGCTCTTCTCTGCCCTATTTGAAATCTATTCGTTCCTGTTTGCAGTTGGTGGAATGTTCGAGGGATTTGAAAGCTCTTCTCTGCCCTTGCTGTAGAGTGAGTGAACCACACGCCAACCACACAACAGTTACTCCAGCCACTCCAACCACACAACAGTTACTCAAGCCACTCCACCCAGTTACACCTCCCATTCCAGTTGTAGACTACTGGTGGAGGCAAGAACAATTTACACAATTTACCCAGAAATTGTAGCTTATCTAGTTTAATTTATTAGACTAAAGATAAAGAGGGAGAGACTTGAGTCTAGCATCCCGCTATCTTAAAATTTCTTTATAACCATCAAACATTTATACAAAGTATAAGAACAAGCTCCAGAGGATAAACCACACAAATAGGATATAACCTGATATAACATATGCCAATCTTATATAACAGACCTAAAAAAGAAAAACGGTATATAGTGTAATACAATAAAAATAGGGGGGAGGGGGAAGGGAGAGCACTCGCGAGACTTGGATGTATGCAGGCTTGTCTCCCCAAAAGGGGTGACATCCGTATGGGCTGTGCTTCAATCTGTAGCTGTAGTCTACTATCACAATACAGTAAAAATGCAATTGTATATGTGTGTAATCTATGCATATTAAGTAATTAAGTGCTTTAAATAGTCTAGCGTCCTTGTAGCCTCTCTGTTTAAACCTATTCTATATTTCTTTAGTTTGTAAGTGTGCTCTCATGGGTTCTGAGTTATTCCTTTTAACCCTTAGGAACTGGGAGAGTGGTAAGGATTCTTTCAAGTGTCTTGGGTGAAAGCTGTCAGCCTGGAGTAGTGTGTTACGATCCGTTTTCTTGGTGAATAAAGTATACCCAAGCTTCATCTCTTTTTTTTAAAGATATGGACATCCAAAAAATTCACTGCATCCTGGCTCACTGTCATCGTTAATTTGACCGGTGTGGGTGCCCTATTGATGGCCTCTGTCATCTCCGAAATGGACTGGTGATCTCCCTTCCATATAAGGAACACGTCATCAATGAAGCGCCTATAGAATAAAATATTTGCTTCATACGGTTGTAGAAGGTGGAGGGTCTCAAATATATACATAAAGCTCTTGGCATACATGGGTGCCATTGCTGCTCCCATGGAGGTCCCCGCTATTTGCTGGTACCAAGTTTCTTCAAATTTAAAATAGTTAAGTGTAAGGACTGCCTCCAGGATTTCCATGACGTATTCAATCGGGGGGCCTGTGTATGTTGTTGTGTCTTGTAACACTTTGCACATTGCTTCTAGAGGGAGTGCAGAATTATTAGGCAAATTAGTATTTTGACCACATCATCCTCTTTATGCATGTTGTCTTACTCCAAGCTGTATAGGCTCAAAAGCCTACTACCAATTAAGCATATTAGGTGATGTGCATCTCTGTAATGAGAAGGTATGTGGTCTAATGACATCAACCCCCTATATCAGGTGTGCATAATTATTAGGCAACTTCCTTTCCTTTGGCAAAATGGGTCAAAAGAAGGACTTGACAGGCTCAGAAAAGTCAAAAATAGTGAGATATCTTGCAGAGGGATGCAGCACTCTTAAAATTGCAAAGCTTCTGAAGCGTGATCATCGAACAATCAAGCGTTTCATTCAAAATAGTCAACAGGGTCGCAAGAAGCGTGTGGAAAAACCAAGGCGCAAAATAACTGCCCATGAACTGAGAAAAGTCAAGCGTGCAGCTGCCAAGATGCCACTTGCCACCAGTTTGGCCATATTTCAGAGCTGCAACATCACTGGAGTGCCCAAAAGCACAAGGTGTGCAATACTCAGAGACATGGCCAAGGTAAGAGAGGCTGAAAGACGACCACCACTGAACAAGACACACAAGCTGAAACGTCAAGACTGGGCCAAGAAATATCTCAAGACTGATTTTTCTAAGGTTTTATGGACTGATGAAATGAGAGTGAGTCTTGATGGGCCAGATGGATGGGCCCGTGGCTGGATTGGTAAAGGGCAGAGAGCTCCAGTCCGACTCAGTCGCCAGCAAGGTGGAGGTGGAGTACTGGTTTGGGCTGGTATCATCAAAGATGAGCTTGTGGGGCCTTTTTCGGGTTGAGGATGGAGTCAAGCTCAACTCCCAGTCCTACTGCCAGTTTCTGGAAGACACCTTCTTCAGGCAGTGGTACAGGAAGAAGTCTGCATCCTTCAAGAAAAACATGATTTTCATGCAGGACAATGCTCCATCACACGCGTCCAAGTACTCCACAGCATGGCTGGCAAGAAAGGGTATAAAAGAAGAAAATCTAATGACATGGCCTCCTTGTTAACCTGATCTGAACCCCATTGAGAACCTGTGGTCCATCATCAAATGTGAGATTTACAAGGAGGGAAAACAGTACACCTCTCTGAACAGTGCCTGGGAGGCTGTGGTTGCTTCTGCACGCAATGTTGATGGTGAACAGATCAAAACACTGACAGAATCCATGGATGGCAGGCTTTTGAGTGTCCTTGCAAAGAAAAAGGTGGCTATATTGGTCACTGATTTGTTTTTGTTATGTTTTTGAATGTCAGAAATTTATATTTGTGAATGTTGAGATGTTATATTGGTTTCACTGGTAAAAATAAATAATTGAAATGGGTATATATTTGTTTTTTGTTAAGTTTCCTAATAATTATGCACAGTAATAGTCACCTGCACACACAGATATCCCCCTAAAATAGCCAAAACTAAAAACTACTTCCAAAAATATTCAGCTTTGATATTAATGAGTTTTTTTGGGTTCATTGAGAACATGGTTGTTGTTCAATAATAAAATCCTCAAAAATACAACTTGCCTAATAATTCTGCACTCCCTGTATACCATCCAAATAAGGAATGATTGTGTAGAGACTTTTCACATCACACGTTACCAGCAGTGTAGTAGTGTTGGGTAAATTGATGGTGTCCAGAAGTTTCAGTAGGTCTCGGGTGTCTTTAATGCAGGTGGGAAGCTTGACAACTGTATCTTTAAATAGTCCAGCCACTGAGCCAGTGGTTCCAGTACTCCCCCTATGGCTGACACTATGGGTCTGCTTGGTGGATGATCAATGCTCTTGTGTACCTTGGATAAGGTGTAAATAATCGGAGTCTTAGGTGTAGACTGGATCAAGAATTTCTGTAACTCTGTCACAAAGTTAGCTTCCACTCCTCTTTGTACAATCGCCGAGATTTGTTGTGTGATACATGCTGTAGGGTCGCCCTTAAGTTTGGTGTAGGTGAATGTATCTTGAAGCTGGGAAAGAAGTTCCACTCGATAGTCACAGTAGTTAAGAAGTACTATGCCTCCACCTTTGTCCGCCGGAAAGAGGACTTTCTTCAAGACAATGTGCGAAGTGATAAGGAACCTTTATATACGTGTGCAATGCTGTAAATGGAGGGTGGGCAAACGAAAATGAGATTTGTGATGTCAAAGATGACGTATACACGTTTGAAAAAGTAATTAAACCAAAATGAGATTAACCCATGAGGGTGAAAAGTGTAACAAACCACTGAATGAGTGTGTGAACCAGACGTGCATTCGTTTTCGTGCTAATTTTTTTTTTTTTCGTTTACTAAAACTTAAACGAAAGCCCTACATACCAAATATAAACGAAACGGCAAATGCATTACCGTTTTGTTAGTTTAATAGACTCTGTGCTGCAGGGGAATTAACCCCCACATCACAGAGAAAATAACGCTGCGCATGCGCAAAAAAACCAAGGAGGTAACCGGCAGCGCTATCAGCTCCCTCCTTGTAATAATATTAATAATATAATAATATTATCCAACCAATAGGAGTGCTCTGTCATTTTACACAGCGTGGGAAAGTTCTTTGGAATTTCCCCATGCTGTGTAATTTGACTCAGAACCCTCTGGTTGCTTTCCATGGATGAAGAATAATTTTTTTTACAGTCTGGATTTTTTTTTTTTTTTTAGCTCAGGTTTTTTTAGTTTATTTTGACAGTATTATGGATTTTTATTTTGCCTTTTTGGGGCTGAAGAAAGATAAGCAAAGAAGACATCTAATGGTAAGTATGAAATTTTATTTTACAGGGTTAGTTTATGACCGCCCCCCTCACTATTATTAGGGTGAGGGGGGAAGGTAGGGTATTTCTGTTGGGGGGGATGACGGGAGGAGTGACTAGGGGCTTAGGGACCCCTAGTCACTTTATTATTTGTGTTCCCCACCAGCCGGTCATGGGTGGGGACCGGAGGGGGACATTAGGTCTTCCCCACTATTTATTTAGGGTCCTCACCCGCCGCTCAAGGGTGGGGACCTGGGGGGGACATTAGGTCTTCCCCATTATTTATTTAGGGTCTTTACCCGCCACTCATGGGTGGAAACCTGGGGGGGGGGGGATTTATTTAGGGTCCCCCCCCATTTTAGTTATTTGTGTTCTCCACCATGGGGGAACGTGGGGTCCTGTGCCAGCTCCCCCCTTATTGCACTAGCGACTTAGTCACTAGTAGTTTTAAATGACAGCGAGCAGGATGCAATGGATGAAAACAAATAATTTTTAAACAAATCTCGTTCGAAAACGAATGGTTTGAGGACACAATTCAGGATTGACTAATGAACTTTTTATTTAGTATGAAAACATTCGTCCGAAACGAAAATTGTACTGTTGCACATGCCTAGTGACAGAGGGGAATAATCCAGAGGACAAGCAGACAAAAATCCATAAAACACGGTGATGACCATTATATATATGTTATGAGAAATATATGATAAATTAAAAATAAATTATAAATACACAATGTAGCACAGTGCTTGTGTTCCTAAGGAAATTCCCTATACACTGCCCTAGAATCGAAGTACAACCACCAAGGATAAGGGGATACAATGTACAGGATACAGTGTTACATAATTAACAACTTCAGATATATTTGTATCAAAATCTAATGTTGCAATATCTCGTATGCATTGGAGGACGAAGAAACAGACAAACGTAATTATGTCATATGTAAATACAATTGTCCGTACTAAATGACAATTATCTTTTAGGTAAAAAACAGTATATTGGGTTTTTTCTCTTTAAGGCATCTGGGTGCCAGGGTTCCCAGTGTGTAAATCCAATATGCTTCTCTTCTAAGCAATACTGTGTCTCTATCCCCTCCTCTCGGAGATTAAGGAACATGATCAATCCCCATAAACCTTAACATAGAGTATGGCCATTTTCCAAGAGGTGCCTAGCAACTGGTGTACTGGTACTACCTGAGTTCAAGGCTGATCGTGTTGCCGATCTGTGTCCGCGCATGCGTTCTCGATCATTTGAGGTCTTCCCAATGTAGGTTAGTCCACACGGACACATAATACGATATACCACGTGGGTTGTGGTACAAGTAATACGATATTTAATTCTGTATGTTTCTCCCGTACGGGGATGGTAAAAGAATTTCCCTGTTATCATAGTTACACGCTGTGCAATATAAGCGGCGAAAGCAACCTGTGGTGCATGGTATTTTAGGTTTCTGAATTTAACTAGATTAATCTGTATGTACAAAATAGTCCTGAAAGTTTTTTCCTTTACGTTAACTCCTAATTGGATCTTTACGGAAACTTTCTGGTAATGAGGGGTCTTTTTTCAACAACTATCAATAAGAGAGGACACTTATTTGGATTGGGTGTGGAATGATAGAGGAAAGATGAATCGATCAGTGAATTTGTTGCATGTAGATTGCTCTGAAATCAATTTATATGCCTGCTGGAGTGCTTTTTGTAATATCTGTTTTTTTTTCTTTTTCTTTTGTACCCCCAATTTGCACTGCATATCAGAGTTGAGTGTGCGTGTGTCTGTGTGTCAGCAGGAGGATCGGATTTTGCACAGGGTGGTAGAGGGGGGTGCTGTGGTTTAGCAGGGGGGGGGGGGGGCGAGATTTAGCACAGGGGGGTGCTGTGGTTTAGTAGAGGGAGATGCTGGTTTCTTTTTATACTGTACTTTTTAAAATAAACCATGTTTCTATGAAAATGTAAGGGTGTTTTTTTTTTTGTTTTTTTTTTTTTTTGGCGGCCCACTTAAACTTAAACCTTGTTTATGTGGCCCGATACCGACTTTGAGTTTGACATGCTTGGTGTATATGATCAGGCAGCGTGAATGTGTTTCAAATAAGTATTCAAATTCTTGTTTTGACAAATGGCCTTCTGCAAAACCTCTGCTGCGTAAGGTATTGTAGATATTTTTACTCAATTCAATAGTCGGGTCACATTGTGAGATTTGGTACACTGCTGTATCGGCAAGTTGATTGAGGATCTCATTTCTATTGTCTACATATTGCATAATGACTATAGCTCCCCCCTTGTCTGCCGATCTAATAGTTATCCAGAGATCTGTGGTTGTCAAGGGCTACTTGTTCAGAGCGAGATATTAGCCTTAGTTGTAGGTTTGTGAGCACACAATCTTCTTCTTTCATTTTGTAGATTTTGTGAGAAGACTTTCAAAGATGCGTTGGTTGATGATGGATCATATGTGCTCCTGAGTCTTAATTGTTGAGGTGTAGATTGATTAAGGGGCGTTTTCTGAGACTGAAAATATTCAGTGAGTCGTAGTTTCCGTGATAAACAAAATTTATCTACTTCCCATTTGAATGCCTCCATATTATTTGTTAAAACCTTTACATGGGGGGTATTGTTGTATTTGGCACACTTCGGTGAACATAAATATGAGTGTTTTAAAAAGTAAAACCTATCAAGACGATGAAATCACCTTTTAAAGTGCAGTTGTTTTTTTTTTTTTTTTAATGCAAAAAAAAACCTGCTTAATTTGGCCAGCATTTGTGACTAAGTGATACAAAATACTGGAAATACACAATTTTGAATACCCTGGGTTGTCTACATTTGAACATGGTATGCCATGATGAGGTTAATTCACATTCCTGGGCTACCATATGGTCTCAAAAGGCAACATAGACCCAGCAAACTAATCTGGCAAACTGAATTGGTCAAGCCCTATATTGACCCTGTAACTTTTCAAACCACCATAAAACCTGTACATGGGGGATATTATACTCAGGACTTTGCTGAACACAAATCTGAGTGTTTAAAACAGTAAAATGTATCACGACGATGCAATCACCAGTAAAAGTGCAGTTTTGGTGTAAAAAATGCAAAAAACAAATATGAATGCTTACTTTGGCAAGCGTTTGTGGATAAGTGGCTACTACAGAAGACTGAAAATACCCCATTTGGAGTAAATACCCTGGGTTGTCTACTTTTTCAAATGGTATGTCATTAATTTTCAGTTTTTTTACATTGAAATTTGCCAGACTGATTATGCTGCCTTTGAGAGCATATGGTAGCCCAGGAATGAGAATTACCCCCATGATGGCATACCATTTGCAAAAGAAGACAACCCAAGGTATTGCAAATGGGGGTTTGTTCAGTCATTTTTAGTAGCCACTTGGTCACAAACACTGGCCAAAGTTAGCGTTCATAACTTTTTTGCATTTTTAACACACAAATATAAATGCTAACTTTGGCCAGTGTTTGTGACTAAGTGGCTACTAAAAAAGACTGCACATACCCCATATTGAATACCCTGGGTTGTCTACTTAAAAAAACAAACAAAAAATGTACATGTGAGGTGTGATTCAGAGATTTGACAGATTAGTGTTACAATGTCATAAATAGATTAAAAAATACATATTTTCAAACAGCAATGTCCTACTTGTACTTATAGCCCTAACTTGCAAAACACATCTAGGAACATGGTAACATTGGGTATTTCTAAACGCAGGGCAACATTTAGAAACTATTTAGCACAGGTGTCTTTGGCGGTAGTAGATGCGTAACAGATTTTGGGGGTCAAAGCTAGAAAAAAATTTTGATTTATTTTTTTACATTTTTTCATATTTTTAAAAAAAAAGTTATAGGAAATTATGATATAATGGTATCTTTAGAAAGACCATTTAATGGCGAGATAAACTGTATATAATGTGTGGGTACAGTAAATGAGTAAGAGAAAAATTACAGCTAAACACAAACCGCAGAAATGTAAAAACATCCCTGGTCCTTAACGGTAAGAAAATGTAAAAATGGTCTGGTCACTAAGGGGTTAAAGGGACACTATAGGTTCAGGAATATGAACATGTATTTATGGCCTATACTGATAAAATCACTCTTTAGCCCCAGGCCCCACTTCTTGCATCCCTTAAGTAGCTGTAAAACTCACCTTTACTCCAGCCCTGCACGATCTGCCGGAGCTGACTCTGCCATGCCTCCTTATCTGAGATCATCAGAATTGACAATCTCGGACAATCCAGTGCTTTCCTATAAGGCATCAATGCATCTCTATTGAGAAAGTTCAACGTCTCCATGCAGTGTCATATCTTTTGGTCCTTTGATAGGACCACGCACACAGGGTTCTCTCTCTAAACTGGTGCTCATTAAAGAAACACTGTTTTTTGTGTGGCTGCTTCTACTTCCTGGTTCTCCAACAGGCAAAACAACATCACACAGTTTTCTTTGCCACCCTGGTATTTCTGCCACAAAATGTATAATACTGGTACATGAGAATGGAGTCTGGCAGCCTCCTATATCATGGTGTTCCTTTGAAGATATTCCCAGTTAGAATCCCTTGTATTTTTATTTTAATGTGACATGAATAATTTATAGATCACCACTTAGCCTATCCACAACTAAGGCAGGTCCTTTGGTTGCAGAAGCAATGTTTGACTGCGGTGAGTTTTTCACACACTTTACTTGTTTTTACTGAAATGATTTTACATTTTACTTGAAAACTTATGTGACATCTATAATGATTAAAAGAACACTGAAAACTGTATTCCCAACACTATTTTATCACTATGCCTAATTTCAGCAATGATGTCCTTCTGCACAGGATTCCACAACGTCATGCCAATGTGAGGAACCTAATGTGCATGCGCCAAATGTTTACAACCCCCTTTTGAGAGAATTTCCCTATGTTTTTCCAAGCAGAACACAATGGAGCACTGTGATGAATAAAATGATTCTGCTAAATTGATGAGTCCAAATACATCTTTTCTATCTTTTCTAGGACATCCTTATAGGATAGGGTGTGTTTTGAGTGTTTGATAAAGCTCTGCAGCAATAATATTCACAGTAATGTGTCTTTAAAGGGACACTATAGTCACAAAACTACTTTATCTTAATGAAGCAGTTTTGGTGTATAGATCATGCCTCTGCAGTCTCACTGCTCAAACTTTTGCCATTAAGGAATTAAATCACTTTGTTTATACAGCCTTAGTTACACCTCCCTGCATGCGACTTGCACAGCCTTCCAACCACTTCCTGTAAATAGTAATCTAATGTTTACACTTCTTGTGTTGAAAGTACTGTCTAATTTAGAATTTCTAATCTCCTGTTCTGTTAATAGCTTGCTAGACAATGCAGCAGCCTCCTGTATGTAATTAAAGTTCAATTTACAGAGCAGGAGATAACTTTTAAAGTAAGCTACATCTGATTAAAAGTTAAGTTTTTTTTTTTTCATGCAGACTGTGCAAGTCAGACAGGGGAGGTGTGGCTAGGGCTGCATAAGCAGAAAGAAAATTGGTTTAACTCCTAAATGGCAGAGAATGGACCAGCCAGACTGCAGGGGCATGATCTACACACCAAAACTTGATTACGCTAAAGTTGTTTTAGTGACTAGAGTTCTCTTTAGACTACAATAAAGTGGTTTAGATATCAGTCTATGTAAATAAGATACATTGTTTTTGTTCTTAAGTTCATTTTAGTTGCAAATATTAAGTCACATAAAATTTCTTAGAACAGCTTTGCCCATGGCTACACCAATAATACCGTAAAAATGCAAGTGTACCTCTTTGTCTATTTGAAATGTTGATAGGTATGAATATACTGCAATGATATTTTTATACATTTTCTTTTATCAAATCTATTATTTTTTTTTTTTAATTCTGTATCCTTCAAATCTAAGTACTTGTTGGAACAGATCACCTGGCACCCCGACTGGGTACCTCCGTTGAAGGATGCTCCTAGTGCTTCCTGAGGACTCCAAGCACTGCAGCAGACACCATAACCACCGTAGACTCCTTCAGAGTGCAAAACAGGAACAAGCTCTTACAAGAGCTTAGCAGTGAATGTAGCAAGAGAGTATGCAGAGCATAGCAATCCCTTGTAGCAGATTCCCCCCAAAAGAGACGGCACTTCAAATTGAGGGTGAAGTAGAACTGCCAGAGCTGTGGGTTTATTATTCTTATATACACATTCTTACACATTAGTACCACCCACAGGGTTTTGTAAAACAACCAATAAACACATACAATACACTCACACTCCCACACAAAATCCTCCCCTCTGCCTGTGATACAGTTACCTTACACAATGGGTTAATGTAATTGTCACAGGCAGGAAAATACAGTTTTACACAATATTCATAACTTTACATAAAACATACCAACATACGTCAAAATCATACAAATTGGTCCAGTGGGTCAAAAGTTAGATTGACGTCCTTTGTGACAAAATGAAGCATGGTTTTTCTGCCCAAAACCAGTTCCACAGAGTCTTCTATCCTGGAGATAATTGGAAATTAATCCAATTATCTCCAAGGACAGAGGCAAACTCCATTGAACACATGGTAGCAAAAGACAATAAAATACATAAAAATATATAACTGTGCAGCAATTGCATAAAACAGGTACATTCAACATATCCAAAGATAGCTTAGATCTGAGCGCACATTATTACTGAATGGTGCTCAGATCACATACATACAGTTCAATTGCCATGGAGCCAAAGTCTTTCACATAGTCTTTCGTTATACGAATGACTACGTGACACTTGGACACAGACACAGACGCACTGACACTCGGACACAGACGCACTGACACTCGGACACAGACGCACTGACACTCGGACACAGACGCACTGACACTCGGACACAGACGCACTGACACTCGGACACAGACGCACTGACACTCGGACACAGACGCACTGACACTCGGACACAGACGCACTGACACTCGGACACAGACGCACTGACACTCGGACACAGACGCACTGACACTCGGACACAGACGCACTGACACGCACACTCGGACGCACACTCTGCTGGGTGCCGAAATATGATATCCTATTCCGGCGCGCGAGGGATCAGTGAGGAGCAGGAACACTGAGCTCCCCTGGCCATCCTCCCTGGCCGGGAAAGTTATAGCAGAGTAGGCACCTGCAATGTGGGGAAAGCAGGTGCCTACTCTGCTATACCACTGAGTTTGTACTCGCGGCTCGCCGGACCGTAAAGATATCCCTTGTGGGCCGCGTGTTTGACATGTTTGGCATAGAGGATCAGCATCTCTTTCCAGCATCAAGACCTTTACCAATGCTGAAAGTATGCAGTTGCCTGATCCCGATTTACTCTCACTCTGGCAGCCGCATATATAAGCCTTGTGTCCACTCCTGCAAAAAAAGCTGTTGCTCTCAAACTAGACTTGGGATGCTAGACCCGAACTGCCGTTGGCAATAGACAAGTAGATATTTTGAATCTTAACAATATAATTGAATTATTTGGGGGGGGAAATCAGACAAATTCAAAGTTCTAACAGTTTCCATTATTCCTAAAAATATTACTGCCACTGAATTTCAGCACTGAAAACGCTGACTGTCCCTTTAATTGTCCCAGAACTTCCTCTTAAAAGTGGGAGGCAGTGTGTTTGTAATTAAGATGCAATTTGTTGTAAAGATGCATTCATGACACATCAGGATGGTTTTTAATGATGTACTATATATAGGTGTCTGGAGTTTCCGTTTAATATTTTTAATACGATTTGATATGCCAAAATGTGGCTTTGTAAATTGCACGGTAATGCAGTTTAAGTAATTTTTAAAAAGCCATTTTTTGTTTGTGTGGGAATTTTTGCTCTCTGGCTAATTCACTCTGTTTAATCAAAAATAATTAGCCCTAGACTCTGACCCCTTTCATCTAACTGCTTTGTGAATCTGATCCTGTGCAATTTAGCTGCTCTATTCCTCTGAGAATTTGAAAGCCGGAAACACAGTAATTTCAGAATGCGCTGATTCAGAGTTTAGAAAGACAAAATGTATATTGCCATGCATAATAAATTGAAAGCAGCAGTTCAGTCTCTTGGGCAACTGTGGTAGATGCACTTTGTCATTTTACACTAAAGATTAAGCTTTCATTCTATACATTAGGTCAGGGCTCGACAAATCCCAGGTGCCAGGTTGCCATGGCCACTGGGATTTGTTGGCCCATTCAGCCCCTAAGGTGGTCGGCCACCTATGAGTGAAGATGGGCGGGGGTGGCTGGCAGCTCATAAAGAGCATGGGCAAGTGCCTGGCTAAAATGAGAGCATTTCCAGCCAGCTGATGGATGATGTGTGTGTGCGTGTGGTCAGTTATCCTACGTAGGGAGAGCGTGCGGGAGGCTTCTAGAAGATTGAGGCAGGCTGGTGAGGGAGCTGTAACGTCCTTCCGTGCTCTGCTCTCTTGCACGTCCTCCAGTGATACTAGAGCCAGAATATGACGGCATCACTAAACAGCGCTCTATGGAACAGAGCAGGGAGATGACTGCTGAAGCCCCACTGGACCCCAGGGAAAGCCAAACCACACTCCAGTTCCATGTATTGAGACTGTGTGGTTACCTTATTTGTATAATTGTGTTATTACAGTGACTGAGAATGTGAGTGTGTGTGTGTGTGTACCAGTGAGTGAATGTGTGTTTAGGTGACAGGTCCCCCTCCAATCACATGAGTAAGGAGTTTTTACTCACTTTTTTTTTTGCAGTGCTTAGGGTAGTTACATACAAGTCTGAGGTACCCCAATGGCAATCCTCTGGCCCCATATGAAGCGTTACATATGGGGTATTAGTGTGCATGCACAATTATTTTATTGTTTTATTGTGAGAAATAAGTAAATAAAAGAAACCTTCTGAACTTTGTTTGAACTTAGGTATAGTTGTGTCAATCAAGAATTTGTTAGTGAGATTTGTTTAAACGTGGTTTGTCATAGCTTATTATAGGTAGTATGAAACGTGCTAGTATTTAGACGTCTGGTACAAAGTAGAGCCTTGTACATGCTTAACTTGACTATGGACAAGGTATATCTCTACAATTAAGAGTGTGTTAGCCCAAGTATCTCAGACCAGGCGTGTCTGGAGTGGGGTTCTTAGGGTTGGGTTGATACAGGTTAAGTGAGACATACATATCCCTTACAAAAGCAAGATTTAAACCTTGCTTAGTCGCAGGCTATATACCGTAAGATGTATGAATGCTATCTAGGTAGGTCCACTTGGCTGCTATTCAAGGCACAGGCTAGTTGCAATAATCAATCATATAATGTGATGGTAGCATGTCAAGCGACTGATCTGCAAAACACTATAGGCTATATGTACATAGCAGTTATCAAAGGACACTTAACTTGTCTGCATGAGTTTCGTTATATAGGACACTATGACTACACACAGCAAACTAGTCAGTGTTTGTTGCCCCTGGTAGGTGGCGAGAGTCCTCACATTGTGCGCCGGGTCGAACTCTGTGGGCCACATAACGAGTCAGTCCATACAGTTTCAGCCAATGCCCACTCTGGAGGTCTTGTTGGCATGCCTGGAAAGGATGACGGTGAGCCTCCTCAGCTGCACCCTGATATCCAATGCCTCCTCTTGAGCTTCACAGCGCAGTCCGGGTGAGGTACCCCTCCTGCTCGGGGACCTTCTGAGAGCCTTTACCACTGGTTCACGGACTTGCCTCTTCACTGGGGCTGAGTCCTTCCCCGGAGTGGGGCTGCATGCAGCTACATGTTTCCGCTGTCGTTGCGCTCTCCTTCGCAGGCGTGGGTGGTGATTTCCCCCTGGGTGGCTCTAGTCCCCGATGGGCAGTCATGAGAGTAGGCAGTTCCATTGGATGCTTTGCCTTGTCGGTGCCCCTCTGGCTGCGCCTAGGTCTTTCGCCATGTAGAGGACAGATTCTTGACTGGCTGTTGTGCCGGTGGTGCTCTGGCCATAAAGCAGACCTGTGTTGGGGCTGGTGGCTGGCGCCTGTGCGCTGTGTGGGCAGCGGTGCAGCATGGTTCGGCCTTGTGGCTTCCACCGGTTGGTTATGTGCCCAGGAGTCATTTGTTGGTGAGTGCTCTTCTCTGAGGTGTTAATGGTGATGACCCCACTGGTCCAAAGGAGGGTGGGGGTAGAGAAACGAGGGCCCAGGCGCAGAGATCCATGCGGTTTTGGCAGCGGGAGAGCAGCAGTCTCTCCCGCGCTCGCCCTGTTTGTAGGCCTCAGTCTCCTGTCAGGCAAGGGTTGCTCATATTGCCACTCGGGTGGTATCATTTTGTGCAGCTTGTCACCCCTCATTTGGTAATGTTTCCGCTTTGCTGAATTGTCATTAGGGTAGTTAAATTCTGTGTTAATCACTGTATTCAGTAGGAGCTGCTGAGGTTTGCTTCCTCTCAGCTCTGCAGTCAGGCCCCGCCCCCTTTAACTTACCTTTTTACCCCCACGCTGTGCTGCTCTTGCAGCAGCTGACCCTGTCTCAATGACGGCGATCATCAATCTTGATCTCAGACAATCCAATGCTTTCCCATAGGAAGGCATTGGGAGGCTATTGTGCATGTGTGGCAAAAAGCTATGCTGCTCCAATCTGCATCTCCTCATAGAGATGAATTGAATGAATGCATCTCTATGGGAAACCTTCAGTGCCTCCATGCAGAGCGTGGAGACACTAAATGTAGGTGCTGCGTACTGTGCAGCACTGACCCAGGATGCACTCTAGAGGCCGTCTGAGTGGTTTTCACTAGAAGTGTTACTAGGAAACAATGTAAATACTGCCTTTTCTATGAAAAGGCAGGGTTTACATTAAAAAGTGGGGAGGGACTGGTTAGACACCAGAACAACTACATTAAAGGAACACTTTAGTCCCCTAAATTACTTTAGCTAAATAAAGCAGTTTTAGTGTATAGATCATTCCCCTGCAATTTCACTGCTCAATTCACTGTAATTTAGGAGTTAAATCACTTTGTCTGTTTATGCAGGCCAGCCACACCTCCCCTGGCTATGATTGAAAGAGCCTGCATGAAAAAAAACAAAAAAACGGTTTCACTTTCAAACAGATGTAATTTACCTTAAAGGACCACTCTAGGCACCCAGACCACTTCAGCTTAATGAAGTGGTCTGGGTGCCAGGTCCAGCTAGGTTTAACTAATTGTTTTATAAACATAGCAGTTTCAGAGAAACTGCTATGTTTATCAATTAGTTAAGCCTTCCCCTATTTCCTCTAGTGGCTGTCTCACTGACAGCCGCTAGAGGCGCTTGCGTGATTCTCACTGTGAAAATCACAGTGAGAGCACGCAAGCGTCCATAGGAAAGCTCTTGCCGCGCGTGCGCATTCAGCCGACGGGGAGGAACGGAGGCGGAGAGGAGGAGGAGAGCTCACCGCCCAGCGCTGGAAAAAGGTAAGTTTTAACCCTTTTCCCCTTTCCAGAGCCGGGCGGGAGGGGGTCCCTGAGGGTGGGGGCACCCTCAGGGCACTCAAGTGCCAGGAAAACTAGTATGCTTTCCTGGCACTAGAGTGGTCCTTTAAATAATTGTATCTCAATCTCTAAATTGAACTTTAATCACGTACAGGAGGCTCTTGCAGGGTCTAGCAAGCTATTAACATAGCAGGGGATAAGAAAATCTTAATTAAACAGAACTTGCAATAAAGAGCCTAAATATGGCTCTCTTTACAGGAAGTGGTTATGGAAGGCTGTGCAAGTCACATGCAGGGAGGTGTGACTAGGGTTCATAAACAAAGGGATTTAACCCCTTAAGGACACAGCTTCAGAAGCTGGACATACCCTTAAGGACACAAACAATTTTTGCATTTTTTTCTGTTTGTGTTCAACTGCAATTTGCATCTCTCTCATTTATTGTACCAACACATATTATATACCGTTTTTTAGACAACAAAAAGGGCTTTAATTTGATGTGACCTATACATGTATAAATTCTCATTTATTAAAAAAACAAATGCAAAATAATGTGGAAAAAACACGCTTTCCCCCCCACGTTTTGGCAATAATAATGTGTGCATAATATGTACAGCTTATGAAAAGTAATTCAAAATCAATTCATTTATGTGTCTTGATTTACAAAGTACATAATATGTGTAGGATTTCAGTTTATTTTGAAAGTTACAGGTCACAAACCACAAGGTCTAAAATAAAATGTGAACGTGAAACAATTTTAGAAGTTGGTATGTTTGTCTTGGAATTTTAATACCCATTACAGGAAACAAAATTGCCACACAAAAGTATATATTTATATAAAGTAGACATCACAGGCTATTTACTTAAGGTTAGTTTGACACTTTTTGCGTAGCCATTTCACCGCCAATCTCTGCTAAATATTGGAGTAAAATTGTGTTTTTTCTCTATTTTGGCATATTTACATATAACAAGGTTTTTGTATTGTGTATTTCGTAAATCTAGTGTGTGCTATCCCTGTACAGAACCCCATATTGTGTTCAGCTACATCTGCTGAGTACAACGATACCCCCATTGTATACCTTTGCCCCTATTCTGTGAAGCTACAGTGCCATATAGGAGACCATGCTATTTCAGTTTCTATAGTTGGAATTTTCATAGATGGTCATATGTCTGAATTTGTGGCATTATAGCCATTTGACTGTTCAAATAACCCCATAAAAGCCTTCCATTTGAGAAAGCAGACACTCCAGGGTATGTTATTAGGCATATATTATACCTTAACTTGCCACCATGTTTTCACCAATTTATTTCAAATTTTGTGGTGAGAAAAAAAAAATATTTTTTTTTACATACATGTTGCATTCTCGCTGGGTATTTCTTACATTTGATAAGTGCCACTGTCATAAATTCCCCCTAAGTATGCTCAGTTACCTCTTCTGAGTAAAACAATATGCCCAATGTATGACCCAGACACTAATTTGTGAAGTTACAGTGCTGTGAAAGAGATGTGATAAGTTCAGGTTTTTAAGTGTGAATTTACATGGAGAGTTTTAATGGGTCCGTATTCTATTTTAACCCCTTAAGGACCAAACTTCTGAAATAAAAGGGAATAATGACATGTCACACATGTCATGTGTCCTTAAGGGGTTAAATATGTTAGCAGGCTGCTTTTTCCAATTACCCCAAAAAGGCATACTATTTCTTAAAGAAGACGCCCAAGGGTATTTCAAATGGCAAGTTTTGAACCTTAGCGTGGGATAATTTTTCCGTTAGCTTGTATCAAGTGCAGTGGTAAAAAGCATTTTTTTCTGCCTTTTTGACACACAGTGAGTTTGTACTGTATATTTTGAAAACCTTATGTGTGCTACGGCTTTATAATACTTTATATGTTGCTCAGCTATGTTGTCTGAGTACAGCAATACCCCCGTATGTACCTTTGCCAGTTATATGGGGACGTTGAAGGGGCACATTTCAGACACAGCCTTTGCAGGTTTTGTCAAACTTTGAATTTTTACGCTATGTTGTTACCCCACTTTGAAGTTTTTTAGCAGGCAATATATTCCAACTATCCCATAAAAGCATACTATTTCTTAAAGAAGACATCCCAGGGTATTTCAAAAGGCATACCGTATATACTCGAGTATAAGCCGACCCGAATATAAGCCGAGGCCCCTAATTTTACCCCCAAAAAACTGGGAAAACGTATTGACTCGAGTATAAGACTAGGGTGGGAAATGCAGCAGCTGCTGGTAAATTTCTAAATAAAATTAGATCCTTAAAAAATTATATTAATTGAATATTTATTTACAGTGTGTGTGTATGAGAATGCAGTGTGTGTGTGTGTATGAGAATGCAGTGTGTGTGTGTGTATGAGAATGCAGAGTGTGTGTGTATGAGAATGCAGAGTGTGTGTGTATGAGAATGCAGAGTGTGTGTGTATGAGAATGCAGTGTGTGTGTGTATGAGAATGCAGTGTGTGTGTGTGTATGAGAATGCAGTGTGTGTGTGTGTATGAGAATGCAGTGTGTGTGTGTGTATGAGAATGCAGTGTGTGTGTGTGTATGAGAATGCAGTGTGTGTGTGTGTATGAGAATGCAGTGTGTGTGTGTGTATGAGAATGCAGTGTGTGTGTGTATGAGAATGCAGTGTGTGTGTGTATGAGAATGCAGTGTGTGTGTGTATGAGAATGCAGTGTGTGTGTGTATGAGAATGCAGTGTGTGTGTGTGTATGAGAATGCAGTGTGTGTGTGTATGAGAATGCAGTGTGTGTGTGTATGAGAATGCAGTGTGTGTGTGTATGAGAATGCAGTGTGTGTGTGTGTATGAGAATGCAGTGTGTGTGTGTGTATGAGAATGCAGTGTGTGTGTGTGTATGAGAATGCAGTGTGTGTGTGTGTATGAGAATGCAGTGTGTGTGTGTGTATGAGAATGCAGTGTGTGTGTGTGTATGAGAATGCAGTGTGTGTGTGTGTATGAGAATGCAGTGTGTGTGTGTGTATGAGAATGCAGTGTGTGTGTGTGTGTATGAGAATGCAGTGTGTGTGTGTGTATGAGAATGCAGTGTGTGTGTGTGTGTGTATGAGAATGCAGTGTGTGTGTGTGTGTATGAGAATGCAGTGTGTGTGTGTGTGTATGAGAATGCAGTGTGTGTGTGTGTATGAGAATGCAGTGTGTGTGTGTGTGTATGAGAATGCAGTGTGTGTGTGTGTGTATGAGAATGCAGTGTGTGTGTGTGTGTATGAGAATGCAGTGTGTGTGTGTGTATGAGAATGCAGTGTGTGTGTGTGTGTATGAGAATGCAGTGTGTGTGTGTGTGTATGAGAATGCAGTGTGTGTGTGTGTATGAGAATGCAGTGCGTGTGTGTGTATGAGAATGCAGTGTGTGTGTATGAGAATGCAGTGTGTGTGTATGAGAATGCAGTGTGTGTGTATGAGAATGCAGTGTGTGTGTGTGTATGAGAATGCAGTGTGTGTGTGTGTATGAGAATGCAGTGTGTGTGTGTGTATGAGAATGCAGTGTGTGTGTGTGTATGAGAATGCAGTGTGTGTGTGTGTATGAGAATGCAGTGTGTGTGTGTGTGTATGAGAATGCAGTGTGTGTGTGTGTATGAGAATGCAGTGTGTGTGTGTGTATGAGAATGCAGTGTGTGTGTGTGTGTGTATGAGAATGCAGTGTGTGTGTGTGTGTGTGTATGAGAATGCAGTGTGTGTGTGTGTGTGTGTATGAGAATGCAGTGTGTGTGTGTGTGTGTGTATGAGAATGCAGTGTGTGTGTGTGTGTGTGTATGAGAATGCAGTGTGTGTGTGTGTGTGTGAGAATGCAGTGTGTGTGTGTGTGTGAGAATGCAGTGTGTGTGTGTGTGTGTGAGAATGCAGTGTGTGTGTGTGTGTGAGAATGCAGTGTGTGTGTGTGTATGAGAATGCAGTGTGTGTGTGTGTATGAGAATGCAGTGTGTGTGTGTGTATGAGAATGCAGTGTGTGTGTGTGTATGAGAATGCAGTGTGTGTGTGTGTATGAGAATGCAGTGTGTGTGTGTGTGTATGAGAATGCAGTGTGTGTGTGTGTGTGTATGAGAATGCAGTGTGTGTGTGTGTGTATGAGAATGCAGTGTGTGTGTGTGTGTGTATGAGAATGCAGTGTGTGTGTGTGTGTATGAGAATGCAGTGTGTGTGTGTGTGTGTATGAGAATGCAGTGTGTGTGTGTGTGTGTATGAGAATGCAGTGTGTGTATGAGAATGCAGTGTGTGTGTGTGTGTATGAGAATGCAGTGTGTGTGTGTGTGTGTGTGTGTATGAGAATGCAGTGTGTGTGTGTGTGTGTGTGTGTATGAGAATGCAGTGTGTGTGTGTGTGTGTGTGTGTATGAGAATGCAGTGTGTGTGTGTGTGTGTGTGTGTGTATGAGAATGCAGTGTGTGTGTGTGTGTGTGTGTATGAGAATGCAGTGTGTGTGTGTGTGTGTATGAGAATGCAGTGTGTGTGTGTGTATGAGAATGCAGTGTGTGTGTGTGTGTGTATGAGAATGCAGTGTGTGTGTGTGTGTGTATGAGAATGCAGTGTGTGTATGAGAATGCAGTGTGTGTATGAGAATGCAGTGTGTGTGTGTGTGTGTATGAGAATGCAGTGTGTGTGTGTGTGTGTGTGTATGAGAATGCAGTGTGTGTGTGTGTGTGTGTGTATGAGAATGCAGTGTGTGTGTGTGTGTGTGTATGAGAATGCAGTGTGTGTGTGTATGAGAATGCAGTGTGTGTGTGTGTGTGTATGAGAATGCAGTGTGTGTGTGTGTGTGTATGAGAATGCAGTGTGTGTGTGTGTGTATGAGAATGCAGTGTGTGTGTGTGTGTATGAGAATGCAGTGTGTGTGTGTGTGTATGAGAATGCAGTGTGTGTGTGTGTGTGTGTATGAGAATGCAGTGTGTGTGTGTGTGTATGAGAATGCAGTGTGTGTGTGTGTGTGTGTATGAGAATGCAGTGTGTGTGTGTGTGTGTGTGAGAATGCAGTGTGTGTGTGTGTGTGTGTGTGTGTGAGAATGCAGTGTGTGTGTGTGTGTGTGTATGAGAATGCAGTGTGTGTGTGTGTGTGTGTGTGTATGAGAATGCAGTGTGTGTGTGTGTGTGTGTGTGTATGAGAATGCAGTGTGTGTGTGTGTGTGTGTGTGTATGAGAATGCAGTGTGTGTGTGTGTGTGTGTGTATGAGAATGCAGTGTGTGTGTGTGTGTGTGTGTGTATGAGAATGCAGTGTGTGTGTGTGTGTGTGTGTATGAGAATGCAGTGTGTGTGTGTGTGTGTGTATGAGAATGCAGTGTGTGTGTGTGTGTGTGTGTATGAGAATGCAGTGTGTGTGTGTGTGTGTGTGTATGAGAATGCAGTGTGTGTGTGTGTGTGTGTGTATGAGAATGCAGTGTGTGTGTGTGTGTGTGTGTGTGTATGAGAATGCAGTGTGTGTGTGTGTGTGTGTGTGTGTGTGTATGAGAATGCAGTGTGTGTGTGTGTGTGTGTATGAGTGTGTGTATGAGAATGCAGTGTGTGTGTGTGTGTGTATGAGAATGCAGTGTGTGTGTGTGTGTGTGTGTGTGTATGAGAATGCAGTGTGTGTGTGTGTGTGTATGAGAATGCTGTGTGTGTGTGTGTGTGTGTATGAGAATGCAGTGTGTGTGTGTGTGTATGAGAATGCAGTGTGTGTGTGTGTGTGTGTGTGTATGAGAATGCAGTGTGTGTGTGTGTGTGTATGAGAATGCAGTGTGTGTGTGTGTGTGTGTGTGTATGAGAATGCAGTGTGTGTGTGTGTGTGTGTGTATGAGAATGCAGTGTGTGTGTGTGTGTGTGTATGAGAATGCAGTGTGTGTGTGTGTGTGTGTATGAGAATGCAGTGTGTGTGTGTGTGTGTGTATGAGAATGCAGTGTGTGTGTGTGTGTGTGTATGAGAATGCAGTGTGTGTGTGTGTATGAGAATGCAGTGTGTGTGTGTGTATGAGAATGCAGTGTGTGTGTGTATGAGAATGCAGTGTGTGTGTGTGTGTATGAGAATGCAGTGTGTGTGTGTGTGTGTGTATGAGAATGCAGTGTGTGTGTGTGTGTGTATGAGAATGCAGTGTGTGTGTGTGTGTGTGTGTGTATGAGAATGCAGTGTGTGTGTGTGTGTGTATGAGAATGCAGTGTGTGTGTGTGTGTGTATGAGAATGCAGTGTGTGTGTGTGTGTATGAGAATGCAGTGTGTGTGTGTGTGTATGAGAATGCAGTGTGTGTGTGTGTGTGTGTGTGTATGAGAATGCAGTGTGTGTGTGTGTGTGTGTGTGTATGAGAATGCAGTGTGTGTGTGTGTGTGTGTATGAGAATGCAGTGTGTGTGTGTGTGTGTGTATGAGAATGCAGTGTGTGTGTGTGTGTGTATGAGAATGCAGTGTGTGTGTGTGTGTGTATGAGAATGCAGTGTGTGTGTGTGTGTGTATGAGAATGCAGTGTGTGTGTGTGTGTGTATGAGAATGCAGTGTGTGTGTGTGTGTGTGTGTGTGTGTGTGTATGAGAATGCAGTGTGTGTGTGTGTGTGTATGAGAATGCAGTGTGTGTGTGTGTGTGTATGAGAATGCAGTGTGTGTGTGTGTGTGTATGAGAATGCAGTGTGTGTGTGTGTGTATGAGAATGCAGTGTGTGTGTGTGTGTATGAGAATGCAGTGTGTGTGTGTGTGTGTGTATGAGAATGCAGTGTGTGTGTGTGTGTGTATGAGAATGCAGTGTGTGTGTGTGTGTGTGTGTATGAGAATGCAGTGTGTGTGTGTGTGTGTGTGTATGAGAATGCAGTGTGTGTGTGTGTGTGTGTATGAGAATGCAGTGTGTGTGTGTGTGTGTGTGTATGAGAATGCAGTGTGTGTGTGTGTGTGTGTGTATGAGAATGCAGTGTGTGTGTGTGTGTGTGTGTGTATGAGAATGCAGTGTGTGTGTGTGTGTGTGTGTATGAGAATGCAGTGTGTGTGTGTGTGTGTGTGTATGAGAATGCAGTGTGTGTGTGTGTGTGTGTGTGTATGAGAATGCAGTGTGTGTGTGTGTGTATGAGAATGCAGTGTGTGTGTGTGTGTGTGTGTATGAGAATGCAGTGTGTGTGTGTGTGTGTGTATGAGAATGCAGTGTGTGTGTGTATGAGAATGCAGTGTGTGTGTGTGTGTGTATGAGAATGCAGTGTGTGTGTGTGTGTGTGTGTGTATGAGAATGCAGTGTGTGTGTGTGTGTGTGTGTGTATGAGAATGCAGTGTGTGTGTGTGTGTGTGTGTGTATGAGAATGCAGTGTGTGTGTGTGTGTATGAGAATGCAGTGTGTGTGTGTGTGTATGAGAATGCAGTGTGTGTGTGTGTGTATGAGAATGCAGTGTGTGTGTGTGTGTGTGTGTGTGTGTGTATGAGAATGCAGTGTGTGTGTGTGTGTGTGTGTGTGTGTATGAGAATGCAGTGTGTGTGTGTGTGTGTGTGTATGAGAATGCAGTGTGTGTGTGTGTGTGTGTGTGTGTGTGTATGAGAATGCAGTGTGTGTGTGTGTGTGTGTGTATGAGAATGCAGTGTGTGTGTGTGTGTATGAGAATGCAGTGTGTGTGTGTGTGTGTGTGTGTGTGTGTGTGTGTATGAGAATGCAGTGTGTGTGTGTGTGTGTGTATGAGAATGCAGTGTGTGTGTGTGTGTGTATGAGAATGCAGTGTGTGTGTGTGTGTGTGTATGAGAATGCAGTGTGTGTGTGTGTGTGTATGAGAATGCAGTGTGTGTGTGTGTGTGTGTGTATGAGAATGCAGTGTGTGTGTGTGTGTGTGTATGAGAATGCAGTGTGTGTGTGTGTGTGTGTGTATGAGAATGCAGTGTGTGTGTGTGTGTGTGTGTGTGTGTATGAGAATGCAGTGTGTGTGTGTGTGTGTGTGTGTATGAGAATGCAGTGTGTGTGTGTGTGTGTGTGTATGAGAATGCAGTGTGTGTGTGTGTGTGTGTATGAGAATGCAGTGTGTGTGTGTGTGTGTGTATGAGAATGCAGTGTGTGTGTGTGTGTGTGTGTGAGAATGCAGTGTGTGTGTGTGTGTGTGTATGAGAATGCAGTGTGTGTGTGTGTGTGTGTGTATGAGAATGCAGTGTGTGTGTGTGTGTGTGTGTGTATGAGAATGCAGTGTGTGTGTGTGTGTGTGTGTATGAGAATGCAGTGTGTGTGTGTGTGTGTGTGTATGAGAATGCAGTGTGTGTGTGTGTGTGTGTGTGTATGAGAATGCAGTGTGTGTGTGTGTGTGTGTGTATGAGAATGCAGTGTGTGTGTGTGTGTATGAGAATGCAGTGTGTGTGTGTGTGTGTGTGTATGAGAATGCAGTGTGTGTGTGTGTGTGTGTGTGTATGAGAATGCAGTGTGTGTGTGTGTGTGTGTGTATGAGAATGCAGTGTGTGTGTGTGTGTGTGTATGAGAATGCAGTGTGTGTGTGTGTGTGTGTGTGTGTGTGTGTGTGTGTGTGTGTGTGTGTGTGTGTGTGTATGAGAATGCAGTGTGTGTGTGTGTGTGTATGTGTGTGTGTGTGTGTGTGTGTGTATGAGAATGCAGTGTGTGTGTGTGTGTGTGTGTGTGTGTATGAGAATGCAGTGTGTGTGTGTGTGTGTGTGTATGAGAATGCAGTGTGTGTGTGTGTGTGTGTGTATGAGAATGCAGTGTGTGTGTGTGTGTGTGTGTGTATGAGAATGCAGTGTGTGTGTGTGTGTGTGTATGAGAATGCAGTGTGTGTGTGTGTGTGTGTATGAGAATGCAGTGTGTGTGTGTGTGTGTGTATGAGAATGCAGTGTGTGTGTGTGTGTGTGTGTGTATGAGAATGCAGTGTGTGTGTGTGTGTGTGTGTGTATGAGAATGCAGTGTGTGTGTGTGTGTGTGTGTGTATGAGAATGCAGTGTGTGTGTGTGTGTGTGTGTGTATGAGAATGCAGTGTGTGTGTGTGTGTGTGTGTGTATGAGAATGCAGTGTGTGTGTGTGTGTGTGTATGAGAATGCAGTGTGTGTGTGTGTGTGTGTATGAGAATGCAGTGTGTGTGTGTGTGTGTGTATGAGAATGCAGTGTGTGTGTGTGTGTGTGTATGAGAATGCAGTGTGTGTGTGTGTGTGTGTGTGTATGAGAATGCAGTGTGTGTGTGTGTGTGTGTGTGTATGAGAATGCAGTGTGTGTGTGTGTGTGTGTGTATGAGAATGCAGTGTGTGTGTGTGTGTGTATGAGAATGCAGTGTGTGTGTGTGTGTGTGTATGAGAATGCAGTGTGTGTGTGTGTGTGTATGAGAATGCAGTGTGTGTGTGTGTGTAATGCAGAGTGTGATGCAGAGCCTTGGTGGGGGGTGGGCATTTTTATTTTTTAATTATTATTTTAATATTTTTTTTGTTTCATTACATTTTTTTATTATTATTATTTTTTTATTTTATTATTTTTATTTTATTATTTTTATTTTTTTTATTATTAATATATATACATTTTTTTCGTCCCCCCTCCCTGCTTGCTAGCTGGCCAGGGAGGGGGGCTCTCCTTCCCTGGTGGTCCAGTAGGAGGGGGCTGTGGGGGCTGCAGAGAGATGTTACTTACCTTTCCTGCAGCTCCTGTCAGCTCTCTCCTCCTCCGCCGGTCCGTTCAGCACCTCGGTCAGCTCCCAGTGTAAATCTCGCGAGAGCCGCGGCTCTCGCGAGATTTACACTGTGAGCTGACAGAAGAGCTGAACGGACCGGCGGAGGAGGAGAAAGCTGACAGGAGCTGCAGGAAAGGTAAGTAACATCTCTCTGCAGCCCCCACAGCCCCTGTCTGTATTATGGCAATGCAAATTGCCATAATACAGACAATTGACTCGAGTATAAGCCGAGTTGGGGTTTTTCAGCACAAAAAATGTGCTGAAAAACTCGGCTTATACTCGAGTATATACGGTATTTTGAACCTTAGTGGGGGGATCATTTTTCCGCTAGCTTGTACCAAGTGTAGTGGTAATAAGCATTTTTTCTGCTTTTTTGACACACACCGTGAGTTTGTACTGTGTATTTTGCAAACCTTATGTGTGCTACAGCTATATAAGACTTTCCTATCTTGCTCAGCTGTGTCATCTGAGCACAGCAATACCCCCATATGTACCTTTGCCAGGTATATGCGGACATTGAAGGGGCACATTTGAGACACAGCCTTTTAAGTTTTTTCAAACTTTACATTTTTACGCTGTGTCCATACCCCACTTTGGAGGTTTGTTTGTAGGTTAATTATTCCAGCTACCCCATAAAGGCATACCATTTCTTAAAGAAGACACCCTAGGGTATTTCAAAAGATGTATTTTGAACCGTAGCGTGAAATAATTTTTCCGCTAGCTTGTACCAAGTGTAGTGGTAATACGCTTTTTATATGCCTTTTTGACATACTCAATGAGTTTGTAAAATATATTTTGCAAACCTTATATGTGTTACAGCAGTATAATACATCATATGTTGCTCCGCTATGTCATCTGAGTACAGCAATACCCCGTATGTACCTTTACCAGGTATATGACAACGTTGAAGGGGCACATTTGAGACACAGCCATTCCAGGTAGAATTTTTACGCTGGGACCATGCCCCACTTTGGAATTTTTTTAATAGGTTGTGTTTTCCATTTACTTCACAAAGGCATACCATTTCCTAAAGAAGACACCCCAGGGTGTTTCAAAAGGCATATTTGAAACCTTACCGTGGTATCACTTTTTCGCTAGCCTGTACCAAGTGTAGCGGTAATACGCATTTCCCCCCTTTTTTAAACATTTTTTTAACTTTTAAAAAGTTTTATTTAGCTTTTAACATCTTATTTTACTATTTTAAAACTTTGTTTAAACTTTTCAAAAGTTTTTTTAACTTTTTTTTTACTTTTAACCCCTAACTAGCCTAACTGTAAAGCCCCAAATTTCCCCACTAACTTCTACCCACTTTAGCTAAATAAATAAATATTTTAAAATATTTAAATGAATTAATTAAATACATTTAACCCCTGAGGATTAAAAAAAATAAAAGGTAACACTCAGGGGTTAAAAGAAAAAAATCAGACCACAGTGAAATACTGTGATCTGTATTTTGATCACTGCAGGCAGAGTGATCAAAGGGCAGGTAAGGGGTTAAATTTTATTTGAAAGAGGTGAGGGGGGGGGGGATTTTGTTACTAATGAGCGATCACATGGGCTGAATCAGTGAAACTGCCCATGATAGTGTGCCTCCGATAGGGAGACACACTACAGGAAGATTAACCCCACGATTGCCACAATTAGGGGTTAATTTTCATTTATGACGGAAATTTTCCGTCATGCGTCCTTAAGGGGTTAACTCCTAAATGGCAGAGGATTGAGCAGTAAGGCTGCAGGGGCATGTTCTATACACCAAAACTGCTTCATTAAGCTAAAGTTGTTCAGGTTACTATAGTGTCCCTTTAATAGTTTTGTGAATTTTACAATATTGTAAGCTTGTTTTGAGCAGGGCCCTCCTCACTTTTTTTCTTGACAAATATCCCTATATAATACAGCTAAAGAAAGAATACATAGATTCTTACTTGAGTGCCCTTTTAAAAACAATAATGGACCAGTGATGGTAATTGTTGCTTGTTCAGTTGACCTTGCTGAAATTGCATTTTTGATTTTCTGTTAAAACATCTGACCATTGTGTTAACTACTGCAAATTACTACAATATTTTTTACATATTCAATCCTACTTTTATCTATAAATGAAGGAAAGTTTTGAATGTGAAAATAGTTTGTTGTGTAACATGGAAATCTCTTAACTGAATAATTGGTTGTATTTTAAGCACCAAATGTGAAGCTATATTTTACACTAATTGGGAAGCAATATCTACTAGAGTAATGCTTTATTGTGCTGCATTTTACATTGGTTCTTAAAAACCCATCTGGTTTTTGTGTTGTAGGAGGCTATTATAGCACATTCTTAAATATGCTCTCTGCATAACTGACATGCCACAATGAGCTTAACTGCTAATTTACAATTGCATCTATAATTTAGCATTTATTAGTTAAGCACTTCATAAACAAATGCTCACTCTTCATGTTATTTTTGACTTTTCCACCATTTCATTACACAGAAATTTAACAAAATTTGTCAGCCATGGTAATCGTCCTTTTTCTCAATTAATGAGATTCTTTTTATTTCTCTAATTTAGCAGTAAGATTGTAAGCGTGTTCAAGCAGGGTCCCCAATAACATTGTTTCCTGTAAGCACTTGGAATAGTTGGTGTGTGTTTTGTTTACGGTTCTACCTACTCATGAATGTTGTAAAGTGCTACGTAATATGTTTGCGCTATATATATTTTTGCATTCATTTTTTTTTTTTTTTTTTACATAAGAATCATATAGCTAAAAACTCTTCCTACTAAAACCAGAGGCACTTCGGATAAAGGAAATAATCCGAATCACAAGTGTTTCTAAGATTAAAGGGGCACTACAGATGGCAAATCTACTTTAGCTTAAGTAGTTTTGGTGCATTGATCATTGCCTGGCAGTTTCACTGCTCAGTGCTCTGCCATTCAGGGGTTAATCACTTTATTTATGTCCATTATTATTATTGCCATTTATATGTCCATGTGGCACTAGGCACACCTCCCCTAGTTTTGACTGAGAGAGCCTGCGTAAAAAAAAAAAGGTTTCAATTTGATATAAACTTGCTTTCGGAAATTTAATCTTACATTAATGTTCTGCAAGGTCTAGCAACCTATTAACCCCTTCAGGACGGAGTCAATAGTGCACGTTCTGATCAAAACAAAACGTAAACAAAAACTGGAATTTGCGCTATGTGTCTGTTCACCCGTAGTTCCCCTCTTTCAAATTATATGCACCCACACTTATTATATATCATTTTGTTCAGGAGAAACAGGGCTTTAATCTATCATTAACTATTCATATATGGAACATCATTTATTATGAATAAAAGTAAAAAAAATGTGAGAAAATAAGATTTTTTTTTAAATTTGCATTTCCGTCTGACATTTCAACTGTGAATGTCATAATACTGTTAGGTTTTACTGCAAAAAAAATGCACATATTTGTAATCAGCGATGTCTCACGAGTACAACAGTACCCCCCATTAACAGGTTTTATGTTGTTTTGGAAAGTTACAGGGTCAAATATAGAACATTACATTTTCAAATTGAAATTTGCCAGATTGGTAATGTTACCTTTGAGACGGTGTGGTAGCCCAGGAATGAGAATTACCCCCATAATGGCATACCATTTGAAAAAGTAGACAAGCCAAGGTATTGAAAGTGGGGTATGTTTAGTCTTTTTTAGTAGCCACTTAGTCACAAACACTGGCCAAAGTTAGCGTTCATATTTGTTTTTGTGTGAAAAAAGCAAAAAACGAATATTTGGCCAGTGTTTGTGACTAAGTGGCTACTAAGAAAGACTGGACATACCCCACTTGCAATACCTCGGGTTGTCTACTTTTGCAAATGGTATGCCATCATGGGGGTAATTCTCATTCCTGGGCTACCATACGCTCTCAAAGGCAACATAACCAATCTGGCAAATTTCAATGTGAAAAAAATGAAATGCAAGCCTTATATGTGACTCTCTAACGTTCCAAAACACCATAAAACCTGTACATGGGGGGTACTGTTATTCTCGGGAGACTTCACTAAACACAAATATTAGTGTTTTAAAACAGTAAAACATATTACAACAATAAAATAGACCATAAAAGTGCAGTTCGCTTGTAAAAAATGCAAAAAACGTCACTTTTACTTAAAATATCATCGTTGTAATACAATTTACCAGTTTGAAACACGAATATTTGAGTTCAGCGAAGTCTCCCGGGTAAAACAGTACCCCCTATGTACAGGTTTTATGGTGTCTTGGAGAGTTACAGGGTCAAATATAGTGCTTGCAAATTAAATTCTCTGCACTTTCTCCCTGTGTTGTCATGCATGTCAATCAAATTTTAATTAATCAAATCACATAATTACGTTAAAAGATTATTTAAATATACATGTAGAATTTTAATATATATGCATTTATAGGTATTTAAATTCTACGTGTATACTGATGTAATCTTTTATGTAATTATATGTATTTATCTATATATATATATATTTGCGGTTATTTGCATTTTATATATAGATAGATATATATAGAATGTCATTCTAAGTGTATTTTGTTACCGATATATATATATTAATAACAAAATACAGTTAGAATGAAATTACATATGCATATATAATTTATATTAAATTTTGTTTCAATATTTTATTTATTTATTTTATTATTTAATTTATTTATTATTTTAATTATACGTATTTATATATAATATATATATGTACATCTATTATATATATAATATATATACATATTACATATATGTAATGTCATTCTAAGTGTATTTTAATATTAATATATATACTTATATTAATATTAAAATACACTTTGTATGACGTTACATATATATAATATGTATATATATTATATATATAATATATATACATATTATATATATATAAAAATGCATTTATTTTATTTTTACACATGGCTAATTATTTTTTTTAATTCTTCCCACCAGCAGGGGGACTGTCTGATATTTCAAACAGTCCCCCTGCTGGCATATCCACAGCCAGCTATAGGGGGCCATGTGATCGCTCTTTGAGAGCGATCACATGGCCCCCGGGGGCCTCATTTGCCGTGGGAGGGCTGCCTGGGCTGTGAGGCAGTCCTCCCGAAGTGGATCGCGGCGGAGGTAAGTATAACTTACCTCCTGGGGCTGCAAGCCGTTACGGCGTGCTATGCCGTCATAACGGCGTTAAAGCCCACTTAACCCGTGACGGCATAGCACGCCGTAACGGCGTTAAGGGGTTAACAGAGCAGGAGATTAGAAATTCTAAACTAAACAGAATTTGGAATACAGTAAGTTTAGACATTAGATCTCTCTGTGCAGGGAGATGTAGCTAGGGCTTTATAAACAAAGTGATTTAGCTCCTGAGAGCAGTGATACTGCAGGGGCATGATCTATACACCAAATCTGGTTCATTAAAGGGATTTTATAATGCCAGGAAAACAAAGTTGATTTGGTGCCCATAGTGTCTCTTTAAATACACTCCTGACAGAATGTCTATTAAAGCGACACAGTCACCATCCTTTTATTTATCTTGTTTCCACATGCTTCTTGTATCTTAAAGGGCCACTCCACACAGTAAAGAACTTCAGCTTGCTTGACGTTCTTTCTGTGTATGGGGTATCTCATCTTAACAGCACTTTGTAAAAGTGCCTTTTTAATGTGAAATCTGAAATTTATAATTAAATTAAGAAACCCCTCCCCGAAAAGCCTGGTAGGTTTTCTTACTGAGCTAATGTTTCTTACTGAGCTAAGTTACAGCCATGCTTTTCTGCATTCTCCCATGTCTCACTGTGAGCATGCCCATCTTTGTGCCCTTGTCCAAAGGGCAACATTTTTTAACTGGCTGCTTCCCCTAGCTCGTGTGTCCTCTCTGACAGTCCTCCTCACTGTGTGTGCCAGTGTGTGTGTGTGTATTTATATGTCAGATACACACACACACAGATACACAGGGAGGGGGGGTTCCACGATGTTGATACATTGTCAAAGGGTTCCACAGGAAAAATTAATTGGGAACCCCTGCTCTATAAGAATCAGTAATGACACACCTTACTTGGGCATGCCTGAGCTTCACTCAGCTCAACACATGCCCACAATGCCTGCCCAAGCCTCCTCAGTGTTCTCAGCATTCAGACACTGGAACTTACACACCACATCTCTCACACAAACATTTCCTCACCTCATTTGATATCACATAGTGTCATATGTTTGTCTTCCTGACCCTATAGTGTTCCTTTAATTAAACCAAATATGTATTCCTGACCCTATAGTGTTAAAACCATCTGCCCCCCCCCGTCCCTAAATATAGTAAAATCTTACTTGTATTAAAGTCTGAAGATGCTGCCTCTGCCCATATTTTTTATTTTTTTTGAATTGCAATACATCTACTTAGGCTTTCCCTAGGTTATTCCATGCTGTCCAATACAGAGTGGGCTTTAATGCCTTTAGGATGGTTACTCACCCTGCAGTTTTGATATGAGCAGGGTTACCAGGAAACCCAGGTATAAATAGACACCTTGGGCTCCCCTATCAGATGGGCCATTTTTAGTGGCCCCAGACAGATTAGCTCTATGCAGTGTTGGAAGTCAGTGCTGCATAGAGCTTTAGAAAGATATTCAGAAAACCATGGCCAGCTGCCCAGTACCGATCACAGTGTGGAAAGGAAGCTCCATTCATAATTTAATGTAATTATGAAAACAGCCTATAGATACTGGTCACAGACCGCTGTGGGGGTATTTTTGTTTTTTTAGATTTTGTTTTAGTCCCCTGTCTAACTCTTGCGGTCTGTGTGCTGCGCGGAGCGTTGCCATGGTAACCCGTGGCAACACTCTGATGGCGCGGGACTCGCGAGAGTTAGGGGAGCTGCTGGTAAGGTAAGTAAGTGTGCTGGGCCCCCCAGTACCCTGATGGTGGCCCTGGTCTGCAATATCGGTATCTTTAATGGCTGATACTGATATTGCTGAAAATGCAGAATATCGGCCAGACAGATAATCGGTCACTTTTCCAATTGTCTGATGTAGCGGAGAGCTGATTTCTCGCAGCTATTCTCCCCTTTAGATCCAAGGAAGGCTCAGGAACAAGTCATTAGTAAATCCACAACAGAGTTTCCAGCAGGTAAAAAGGTACAGCGAAATCCCCACAGCACTCCCAATAACTGGACGACACACAGTTTCAGGAGTAGAACTGACAATCGTTTATTCCAAGGTTTCTTATAAAGCCTGCTCCCATGCAAGGGAGGGAACTACAGTAATTAGGACAGTAACCAATACCATTCTTGTTACCTCCCACACATCTCCTCCCCTCAGAGTGAGTCATAATCCCCTTAAGTTGTACAGTACTTTACCCCAAACTTGGATGTACCCCTAAACCATCACATATCCTTAATATCAGGGTACCGCTAGGTAGCCCTGATCTGGGTGAATATAATATCCAAAATTCACCCAGATCGGACCAGGGGTTCGGTAGTTACAGGCAGGTGAAGTTTGACCGACCGCACACGAGTTGGTATCCGAAAAGGGTTCCATGAGAATGGGCCCTGCGGTCGGTCTCCGTTCGGCAGTTAAAACAGACATTTATAATTGCCATCCACATTTACATTCACCTAGATAGTGATTCCCTCATTCGGTACTTTATTACTACCGAATGGGGATTCGTTATGTTTCTCCGTTCGGCAGTTACGGAGCTCTGGAGGTCTCAGCGGTGTTTGGTTGTTTGAGTGTCCGATTTGAGTTCCAGGCACTCGACGACCAAACACCGCTGGGATTTTCATGCGTAAGATGGCCGCCGCCACGTGTACGCATGCCGAATGGCGGCCACCCAGATACAATGTTAATGAGCCGGTTAACTTGCGGTTGGAAAGAATGTGAACTTTAATAGCTGGCACACTTCTCTCTGGGGTGGTCCCTCCGTTCGGTAGTTTCCATAAGTATATAGTACGGATGGAAACTACCGAATACCATACAATTCACATAATACACAAACGAATAGCAATTTCAACATAGGGAAAACATATACGAACACAGTCACACAGGCATTTTGCAGGACAGGCTCACTGCATTCCGCTACATCTGATTTCTGGAAAACGATACAATCTGTTTCCTTTCCCCTTTTTTTTTTTTTTTTAATCAAATAGATTTTACTACTCTAACTTGGCAATCATTTTCTGATTGCCAGGGATAATTGGGCATTTAGTGTCAAGATTTTAATAGTATGACATATTTTTTATTAGGAAATTAAAACCTCTGCCATTGTTTTTTTGTTTTTACTTGTCAAATAGAACTCAATACATATCTATTAATAAGACACCTTAATTAGAAGCTCTCACTATGAAGTATTGGGCAGCTTGATTATTTAGTTCTTTACTCAATGCAGTGTTCAAATTCGGGTGTAGAGGAGTGGGGAAGGAGCCATGCCATCTGTTTAATCTGTGTTCCTATGTAAATGTGTACTATTAATTTCCTCTACTAGTAACTATGTATTCCTACTTGTGTTTTTTTAATGTGCTTTGAGAAAGAGGCAAAGCATTTCTTCTATATCATTTAACTGAAAGTTTGCAAGCGAAACAGATATTTTAGATTAATGTGTGTGATGCCTTTAATAGGCAGCTCTAAGAGCCATGACTATTTACTCAGTGCACAGCTTTTTGTGCATAGAGTTGTTTGGTCACAGTGAAACTTGTGGCTACAACAATGTAAACATTTCTGCAGCTATAAGACTGCTCCCTAGGTCAGTGATGTTGTAGGAAGAAACCAACCTTCACACCACAGTGTGAAGTGAAGATAAATGTAAAATAGAAAGAGAGAGTCCAAGTCTTCCTGGAATGATCTTCATCTTTATAGTGATATTGCGATCCTCAATCTTCATAGCTGTAGAGCTGGTGTGAGGTTCTTTTACATGTGTGTCCATTTTTTACACCTGGTTCTTTTGTATGTAACACCACACAATACTGCATTATTGGTCCCTCATCATACCTTTCTTCTCTGTTGCATGTGACCATGGAGCATTGCGAGATCACATAAAGATTAAGATCATTCCGGGGAATACTTGTGTACACTCTCTTACTATTTGACATTTATTATTACTTCACACTGTACTGTATGTATATGCTATTATCTTGGACGGAAGTTTTTTTTTTTTTTTGCGTTTTGTTTGTCTTTTATGCGCTATTTGTCTGCACTGTACTGAAAATTATATATAGAAAAAAATAATTAAGAATCGGCGTCACATCACCCACACTTAACACTACTATCAAAAGCTGCCGCCACCACCGTGGCATTTTATAAATGGGCTCCTTTAGTTACCCACCAACATTAGGTTTAAAAAAATTCCACAAAACACAATTTAGCAAAAAATACATTATCAAGATTACTCTGTAATAGGATCTCTTCAGGTTTGTGAATCCAGATACGAGAGCCCAAAGATAGAATTAGATTTTTTAATATCTTAACAGGAAAAAGACCAATAAATGTTGCTCTGTGCCAAACTTGCATGCATCTCTGAGGGAAGTTCAGTGTATCCATGCAGAGGCACTGAATGCCAGTACTGCAGTGCCCCAGGAAGCACATCTAGTAGCCGTCTGATTGGGGTCCACTGGAGGTGTCCCTTGGCTGTAATGTAAACAAGTGTTTTCTACTAAATGCCTGCTGGAACTGACTATAGTCACCAGAACAACTACAGCTTAATGTATAGATGAAACCTTAAGGGACCAGAAAACAGGGAGGACAAAACCCTACCCTATTACCGTCTCTTAGGTAAGGGATGGTCACCTAGACTGGGTAGAAAGGGGGTAACCCTAGGGTAATGAAACAAAACAAAGAAAATAAATCCAAAGGTGGTCTAACTAAGAGACAACCATGAGGACAATTACCCAGTCCAATTCCAATAGTAAATGTTAACAGGAAAGAAAATAATAAATAACTTCATTAAGGTATATAATACAATGTATACATAAATACCAATCTAAATCTAAATAGATAGAGTCAGTTAAGAGGAATAACCCACCATCAAAAATAGAGATAGGTGGCTAAATAGTAGCCTACTGTATGTAATCCTTCTAAAAAAAAAAAAGGAAAAATAATAATGACTCAATGATGCTTGGGCTAAGGGTATAGAAACACTCATATGGGTGGAGAGGCTAGGTGGAGAGTAGTGGGTAATGGAATGTGTGGATCATAATCTCACATTCATATAGCCCCACATATAGTAAACTCCTCCACAAGTAGTCACCCTTAGTGTTCCAACCCTATACTCCTGGGAAACACCTTCAAGGGTGTTCCAATCAAGACTTATCTATAATAGAAAAATACACCAAACTTAAAATAAAATAAAAACTAATGGTAACCAGTCTAAATAGAGAGAGACAGAGAGGAAAGAGGAGAGGCCAGGCACAAAATGGAAGTGGCTAATTAATAGCCTACTAAGAGAGCTACCTTTCTAAAATAGAAAGGAGATTAACTAAATAGTGCTCTGGCTAAGGGTGTACAAGCAATAAGAGAGGAGGGGAGAAATAAAGGAGAGAGTTAAATGCATAAGCATATATAAACGTTTTAGGTAAGGTATCAAAAAACCAACCATATAATATAAACCTCTCCCCCCACTTATAGACTCCCAGCCACCTTTGGATTTATTTTCTTTGTTTTGTTACAGCTTAATGTAGTTGTTCTGGTGAGTATAGTGTCCCTTTGAACAAAACACAGAACCTACACTAGAGTAAATTTTCGCTAAGAATCTTACCGTGGGAGCTCCTAGTTAAATCCGGCCCAGTGTTGATCAGATTAAGTCCAAGAGGAGTTCAGTTTAGTTTTGACTGGCATTCTTTTATTTATCTCAATCTTTCTGTTTCTAACAAAGCCAGGTCCCAATGACCAGTTTATGATTCCTGGTTCATCTAGATTGCTTATGTGCACTCAGGCCGCTGGCCTTAGCGGTGTGAGCGATGAAGATTTTCACACAGGGTGCTTAAAAGCCTAAGGCTGGCCCTTTGTGCACTCAACTTTTGTGACCCAGTGCATTTGATTCTTATCTGTTCAGGCGGCAAAAGCTTTACAGATTTCTGGCTGCAGGCACAGCAGGTGTTCTCTGTGAAGCTGTTAAATCACAGAGCCCCAAACTAACTTATTTCATGCCAGAACAGAAAAAATGCTAAATACAAAAGAGAATTCAAGTTAACCCTGGATGCCAAAAACTGGCATCTCAGGTTAACTGTGACATTGGGTTAAAATCATGTCAAGTATGCGTGACATCTCTTCCCTAAGCCGGGGCAGCACACATCCCTGACCAATGGCCTCCGGAGGATCCTGCATAACACTCACAAGACTGACTGGAACTTTTAGTATACTGATAGTGGCAATGAAATCCTATGAGTGCAACTGCAGTTTGAGCTGCATAATTAATACCATAAACTTGATTTAACAGGCACTTCGATCATGATAACCGCTTCATATAAATTAAGTTATGGTGTCGGGAGGCCCTTAGGCGCTATTACCCCGATGTGAACCTCTAGTGCCGATCCTGGGGTCCCCCAGGCGGCATCCGGCTTCTGATGTTTCAGAAAGCACGGAATGCTGCCATGGAAGGGGCACCACTGATTTGGCTGAGCATGGTCAACTGACACTCTCAGCCAATTAGTGACTCGCTACTTATAAAATGGACTTGAAAAAGGTAAGTTTCTTTCCAAGCCAGTTTTATGCATGGGGGTCAGTTATTGGCTGAGAACATCAGTTCACCCTGAAACTGAGATTCATAAGCTGGATGCCATCTGGGGGGACCTGAGGAGCGCTGTTTGTTATGGTGCGTAAACTGTCCCTTTAAACAGGATCTGCTAGTTGGTTGCTTGTTTGATGTTCAAAGAAAATGGGTGAAAATGCAGAAAGCAGTCTATGAAAGAGTTTCCCTTTACAAGTAACAATGGAAAGATATTATCTGCAAAGTATATTTCTATTCTGCATATTTACATAGCCCCAATGTAAGTTTACTTTTCTAATTGGGCTATTTTTATTTTTATTTTTTTCTAATTTTTAATTCGTTGAATCAGACATTGAATAATGTTTTAATGTTTTGTTGCATTTTTATTTTTATATGCAATTAAAGCTATGTGTTCCCTCTTTTTCAGGGGTCCATTTAGTGTTGTACGAAGATGTATCAATCGGGAGACTGGACAGCAGTTTGCTGTAAAAATTGTCGACGTTGCCAAGTTCACATCAAGTCCAGGTTTAAGTACAGAAGGTAAGCTGCAAAACTATAATTTTTGGGGTTTTGGCTGTCCATTACAATTTAGTAATACAAAGAAAGCTATTTTTTGGGGGCGGGGAGGGGTTGTCCATGGGGTATACGTTACAGCTCTGCATTCAGAAAATGCTAAGTTTTTACAGGTACCTCAGCAGTCATGCATCACTTTTATGGCCTTAAGATCTCCTAAACACACGGAACATTAATCAGTGAGTGGTAATAACATTGATTAAAGTACAGTTAAATTTAAATAATGTGTCCGACACCTCACATGACATCCTTGTTGCCTGATTTGTTGAGACAAATTTTTGTCATAATATTCTTTAAGTTGCAATTGTGGTGGAATGACAATTTTTAGCTATTAATGGGACACTAAACTCACCCAGACCACTTCATGTCAATGAAGTGGTCTGGGTGCAATGGCTCTGTCCTTTTTAACATTGCAACGTTAACATAAATACATTTAAAAAAGTTTTTTTTTTGTTTTGTTTTTTAATAGAAACCATTATGTTCACATAGCAGGGTTAATCCACATCTAGTGGGTGTCTCTCTACTAAAGGCACTGCTGCTGCATTTCTGCTGCACTGGTGTGCATGTGATGTGGAAGCTCTTAGGAAAGCATTTAATACAATGCTTTCCTATTAGGAAGTTTGGATGTGCATCTGTGGCTCGCAGCACATGCACTTCAGGTGCCTAATGCTTCTCTGAGGACCATTGGATCAGACGAGCGAGGGGTAGGCCATGTCTCCTCAATGATGTTGCTGGAGATGGAGGGTGAGTTAATTTTTACAGCACTCCACCGTTAGAAATACAGGTTTTTATTCCTAACACTATAGTATTCTTGTAATGTATTTTCTGCTACTACAACTTTGAAAAAAAAAAAAAAAAAGTTAATGTTCAGGCAACATCAATAATAGGCAAGTCTCAATCATGGGTTGAATGGTCAATCCCCTCACTGACTAGTCTTTTTTACTAGGAACCGGTATGGAATTATTAAGGGACAGGTCCACCATGTGAATCGTGGTGCCGGTGGCAGAATGACATCTACAGCATTTAGCCAGTTATGTAGGTCAATGTGGCTGGTACCAGATACTATCAATTTAGTATTTTTCAAATGTGTTCTATGTGCGAGGTACAAGATGTAAGCCCCTTCTGAATCTGGTAGGCTCTAAGCCATTGGATCTCCTCAATTATATACCGCAAGTCTTTATGCCATGCAGAAATAAACCCATGAGACTGTGGACACCTCCCCATTCACATATCAATAACAGCGAGTACTTTCATAGCTGGTTTAAGTTATGTACACATCACTTTTCCAGCAAATTCAATTGTTTGTCTACTTTCTGAGGATAGACAGAACCTTCTGTTTTAGCCACCAGAAGCCTTAATTGTAAGGAAAAGTAGTTTGCTGGTAAACCATACCTGACCGCAGTTCGGGAAAGGGGAAAATCATTCCATCCTTGACACTTGATGCAAATGTGTTAAACTGCAGCTATCCAAGGCTCGTAATTAAACGAAGAGGAAAGGCCAACATGTATAGAATATTAAGGAGTTGTTAAGAACCATGGAGAATATATACTGCACTTATTCTGATTATTTTCCCAGTTATGCAAGAGCCAGCTTGGTGTATGTAAGCATGTTTGGAATTTTGGGTCTTGTTGATCTAGGAATCCAAATAAATAATGGATACCTTTAGCCAGCGACCAATACGATTCTATGCATTCCAACTGTAGTATATTCGAATTTGAGAGTGCACATTAAAGTCACAGTCCCCAGTAATGCTCTTCACTACTAAGCCCTAATGTTAGGGAGCCCCAGACGTTTCTCTTACTGGTTTTTGTAAATGATGGTGACCACCCTGGGGGCTTTATTTATTTTTATAAATTTTGTCAAACAAAAGGTATAAAGAAAATAATTATTTAAATTATAGAATTTGCAAATTCCTCAACAAATATTGAAGTTTAGGCAAAAATATTTTTTTTGTTGTCAATATGACCTGTCCAGGACAGAAACTCACTTATTTTTTAGATGTCTTTTAGAACACCTCCATAGCTATGATCAAAATAATGACAAATTTTAGCTGTCGCTTTTCAGAACACGTTAATAAATATATCCCTATTGCTATATATATTTTTTCTAGTTAATCATTACAACATTAGGTATGGGTAGCTCACCCCCTCACAGCAATCAGGACAGAATAGTAAAATTAACCTAAGCAAAGTACCATCAAATGTTATCCTGTTCTCTCAGCCGCATACATTGAGAAGCTGATGGCTATATTACATTTTTATTTTTTGACTCACTGGCTGTCTAAGACGGTAACGGGATACAGCATAGACCTCAGTGCTATACTCTCATGCATGCAGGGTTAGCTCCTGGTGCTAATGAGGAACCTCTGAGGGGAAAATGGCAGAACCCGCAAGGGGGCAGGCTCAGATAAGTAGACCTCACCTTTGCCTGCCCTTCCCACCCCGGCCAACAAACCCTAAGCAGCGATTTCACTGTCAAATTCTGCAAAGTCCCCAGATGGTGTAAGTGCTGCTTTTTTGAGACTGTTCTCCAAGCTTGAATTTCAGCCTCTGGCTGTAAACTCCAGCAGGACTCACTCTCTTGAGTAAGTGAATGCTTCTTACAATAGATTCTATTATAAATTTTTTTAAATCCATTTTTTTAGTATAACAGTTGTCCTTCAAAGCAGCACTGTCACCTCATGCTTGCCTTTCTCCAGTTGTTCTCTCTTCTCTCAATCTTTTCTTCTTTTTTTGCGCCACAGTTAGGTATGAAAATGTTTGGACACTGACACAAGTTTTGTTATTTCATCTATTTACCAAAATTATTCAAGTTACAGTTAAATATTGAAAATTAATATCCACTTCCTTTGTCAAGTATAAATATTCCCACCTTTACTCACCCACCTTTTTCATCGAGTCTATCTCCTGTAATACCGCAAGATCCACCTCTCTTGTTTTCCGATTGCCTGGGACTGGGCATGTGCAAGATTATGGAGAACTAGAAAGGAAGAGCAGTTGAAGGCAGCGCATGACATCACTTTTTAAGATGGTGCCAGTGGGAAGAGGATCCCAGTGTTGAGAGCGAGAGAGAGGGTGGTTTTAGAGGTAAAAACAGGGCACAGGTGTGTACTCTATGGTCTGTAGAACTATAATAGGACTATGGGGACAATATAAAAAAAAAATGACCATGCTAAAAGTGAAAATTAAACTCTTGCCTTTGGACAGTGCTCAGCAAAACGACATTTCTACTTACTTATTGCCAAACTTTGCCCAAGGCTTTCTGGAATATTGTGTAACTATATAGACGCTTTTTGGTTTAGAAATTCTCTAGTGTGTTGAATTAGTTTAAATATAGTATAAAAGTGTATACGGTCTTTATGTTCCTAAGTATGGAAACAATATATATTTCTTACACAGTATCATATATGTCGGTCTCTTGGGCACGTCTCAGCCTTTTTTTTTTTTAAATGGTAGAAAATTTCCTGTGCCTATGTATGACCACGTATCTGCCTTATGCAACTCCTTACACCTTTAGGTATTGCAGGTTGCTTCTATGTGAGATCTTTACAGCATCTTCATGCATTGTTCAATGCCTTAACAATGTACTTTTTGGCCATAGGGAACAGAATTATAAAAGAATAGCAAGGAAAATTATGATCCTGCTATACTCCCAGGGCCTCAAGGAAGGCCAAAACCTTGGCTTTTACAATGTAAAGTACGTATTTTACAAGTGTGTGTCTGTCTGTTTGTCTCTCTCTCTTTACATTGTGAAAGCAAAGGTTTTGGCCTTCCCTGAGCCCTTGGGAGTATAGCAGGATCATAATTTTCCTTGCTATTCTCCTTTTAGAATTCTGTTCCCTATGGCCAGTAAGTACATTGTTAAGGCATTATCCCACTGCAGAACCCCAAGAGGCTTAAATTATAGACATACTCTTGGTAATCTCTTCAGATATTCCTAAGGACTCGTGGAACTATTCTGAAAATAATTAAACTCTTGAAACTGCAATGCAGCATTAATGATTGCCCTTTTAGTTATGAATGTGACAAATTAATGTAGGGATTTTAAAGGCATGATAAATTGTCCTCTGCTGTTGTACTGCAGATTTTAGAAAATTAGGGTTGTAATTAGTTCCTTTGTGTAATTATTCAAGTTCTCTGGATAAGGGTGCTATATAGAAACTGTAAAAAATAAAAATAAATCTGATCAGGGCCCAACATATCCATGGTGACAGTACTTGTAAGTAAGAACTGTATCATCCCGATTGCTAGGTAAACTCAGGCCTCTCCTGAGGCAAGAGCGAAGGTTGTTTAGGTGTGCTGTGGCTCATTACAGTTCAAGGAGCCTGGAAACATATTTATGTGTCGGTTTATACCTTGTTGCTGTGACTAGAGGCCATGGCATACACAGAATTCCAGTTATCAATTGCTGCTAATTTTAATTTACGCGAATAAAGGGTAAGGTAGTCTGCTAGTGTATTTTGGCTACCTTTTGTGGAAAGACTTCCTAAAGTTCCCAGAATAACTCATAAGCTTGGAAACATTTAACATTTCAGAAAATTGTTTCTTTTTTATGAAAGGTGGCTAAGCTGTTTAACACTGTTTAATGTAAAGTATTTAGCAAGCTGTGTAAACCACATTAGATTTTACTACGAAGGCCTTGCACAAGTCACGTAAAACAGTGTATTTTGCTTAACTCTTCACACTGAGATTTTATACCAAACTATGGGTGTAAACATAATTTCTATATAATTACAGATTTTTGACATTTTCATGCGAGAGCCTCCACTGGTTGTCAATCTGAACTGGGTATAGGACAATTGTAAACAAATGCTGTTTCACTGAGAAGGCATTGTTTTACATCTATGTAAAGTATCTATGCTCCATATCAACTACATTAAGAGAGCGTTGTTTGTTTTCTTTATCAAATTTAATTAATGCTTGAGTCTGTAATAGAGCAGTAATTTTTTTTCTGTTTCATATAGTTTTGTCTACCCACATTAAATAATGTAAACCAGGGGTGCCCACACTTTTTGGGGTCATGATCTACTTTTTAAATGACCAGCTCTACGAGCTCTACCTACTTAAAAAAAAAAAAAAAAAAAAAAAAGAGCCCCTCCCCCCCCCACCTCGACAAAACCCCTACAACTCCCCCCCCACTCCCCCCCCACCTCTACAAAATGTATGCCCACCCATCTCTACAAAATCCCTGCTCATCCTATTACCGTACTATACATTAAAAAAATAGATTTTTTTAAAATCGGCAAACAGACACTCCACTCCCAGTTTATGGTCTGCTCACTGCTCCTGGCTCTGGCCTCGATCGGCTGATGCCGCTTGCATTCAGGACTCCTTCCGCTGCCAGGAGTCACTGGAGGAAGGTGGAACACCTAGACATGCGCTGTGCAGCTCTGCGCGCAGTCTCGTTCCTCCAGGGTGAAGACATGGTGCCAGACGCAATCTATCAGGATCACTTTTGCGATAAATTGGTAGATCACGATCTACGTATTGGGAACCCCTGATTTAAACTACACTTTTCTGGGTTGTATGCTCTTAATGCCCTTTTCATTAAGTGCAGCTTTCCTAATGCTGGTTAGAATATTCTCCTTTTCCCCTAGAACAGGAGAATATTCTATTTTATTTTTTATTATCATGGATTCAACGATCACTAGAAACCTTTATAGTAGGGATATCCATGAAGTAGATTCCCCAGTTAATGGAAAAACTACACCTTGAAAAATGCTTTGCCAGCATTACAGCTGGTTAATGCAAATGGGAGTTGTAGTATTTACCATTTGGCCACTCTTGCCTTACAGCTCTGGTTGCTGCTAGTGTGATGGCATCATGTAGTTGAGATATATAGATATAGATATAGATATATAGAGAGAGAGAGAATGAATCACAGTGGGGGGCACTAGGGGGCTTTTAGACGCCACCCCCTCTCTAACAAATGGATTATATATCTCTATATCTATCTATCTCAACTACATGATGCCATCAAATTGAATGAGCAGCATATATATATATAGGTATATTTGATGCAATAAAGGAATTTTCAATTTAAAAGGACCGTGAGTGCAGTTCCAGACCGCTGTTTATTTATATATATATATATATATATATATACTGCTCACTGTTGTGTAAAGCAAAAAAAAAAAAGCCCCCCACCCCCTCTCTAACAAATGGCCCCATGGTGTGGCATCTAAAAGCCCCCTAGTGTCCCCACTGTGATTGGTTGCAACCAATCAGTGTTATGAGTCAAATTACACAGCATGGGAAAATGCCAAAGAACTTTCCCACACTGTGTAAAACGACACAGAACACTCTGGTTGGATTTCAAGCCAACCAATCAGAGTGCTGTGACAGGTAAATGTGGAGACTTACCTGTCAGTCTCTTCATTTACCTGTCAGAGCACTCTGATTGTTTGGCCTATAATTAACCAATCAGAGTGCTCTAAGTCAAATTGCAGGGCGTGGGGAGGCTTTTATAAGCCTTTCCCCGCCCTGCGGCGCTCAGTCTGTGCGGTGCCCTCCATGAGTGAAGATTGATTACTTTTTTAGGGTCTGTTTTTTTTTTTTGGCACTCTGTTTTTTTTTTTTTTTTGCGTCGGGTATTATGGATTTTTATTTGGCATTTTTTGGGGCTGAAAAAAGGTTTTAGAAAAAAGACATCAAATGGTAAGTTATTTTTTATTCACAGTTCTGTCTAAAATGACAGGACGTTCAGGAATACTGACGGGAAGCATCGCGAGATCACAGAGGAAAGGTAAGAATTGTGGGGAAATTTCTCTGACCACAGGAAACGTAGCACACTATTCTCCTTCCCTGGTCATAGATGGTCAGGCGTAGGAAACCTCCATAAGAGAAATAGTCCCTACATGGTCTTATGTTTTAAAGAAAACTAGAGCAGACAGGAATAAATGAACAGATCCTGAGAGAGGGAGAGAAGAGGAATCGATTGGGTAAAGGAAGTTTGGCATGACAGTGCCGCATTAATACAACGTTAAGCAAAAATCTGCACACCAGTCACATTTTTGCCTCATTTGATTTTAACCCCTTAAGGACCAAACGTCTGGAATAAAAGGGAATCATGACATGTCAGACATGTCAGACATGTCATGTGTCCTTAAGTGGTTAAATATAGATTCCTTTTGAGTCTGTGTTTGCTGTATACAACAGCTTTGCAACACAACTTAGGAAAAGATGCAAAGCCAGTGAACCACTCCTGTACAGCTGTTTCATGGTTAAGCATCATCAGCATGAGGTTGGTTACTGGCTAGCTATTGAGGCTTGGAGGTACTTGCGAAGCAACAACCAACGCAATTATGGTGGGGGAAAAATTGTGACTGAATACCCCTTCCACCTGAAGTCTGTGGATAGTTAATACGATGTTAAACAAAATTCTGCACACCAGTTAAGCCATAAGACTTGCTTTTCCCACAGAAACCACAAATTTGCAGTGATGTTACTACCGCAATAGATTCTGGGTGGGCATATGCAAATTAGTTTAACAAAGAATCACATTTTTGCCTCATTCCATTTTAAAAATGGATTCCTTCGAGTCTGTGTTTGCTGAATACAACCGCTTTGAAACACATCCTGCTTTCTTTCCATAGTGTATCCAACTAAAATTTCTTCCCCAGATAATGACGTACACACACCTGGCCATCCACCTAAAAGAAAACGTTTATTATCATACCAGGCAATCTTCTTCATTGTTCCATGGTCTAGTTCATATGCTCACATCACAATTGATAAAGGCCTCTGTGTAGGCCGAAACGTTGCACTTTTTTTTTTTTTTCCCTGCAGCTGTGCTGCCTCATATGCTGCAAAGTGCAATGCACTGTGTGTATTGACACCTTTTTATCATGGCCAACATTAAGGTTTTTCAGCGGTTTGAGCTTCAGTAGCTTTTCTGTATGGCCGCTCCAGACCAGCTAGCCTTCGTTAGCCACATGTATCAGTGAGCCTTGAGCGCCCATGACCATGATGCTGGTTCACCAGTTGTCCTTCCTTGCACTACTTTTGGTAGGTACTAACCTTTGCATAGTGGGAACACAAGATTTGGTGTTTTGGGGATGCTCTGACCCTTTAGTCTTGCCATCACTATTTGGTATTTGTCAAAGTCACTCAGTTCTTTTCATTTACACATTTTTCCTGCTTCCAATATATCAAATGCAAGAACTAACTGTTCACGCGTTGCCAAATGTATCCCACCCCTTGACAGGTGCCATTGTAATAATATAATCAAAGCTATGCACTTCACAAGTCAGTAGTTTTAAAGGGACACTATAGTCACCAGAACAATTACACCTTAATGTAGTTGTTCTGGTGAGTATAATCATTGTATGCAGGCCTTTTTTAATGCAAACACTGGCAGTGTTTACATTGCTCCTGGGGACACCTCCAAGTGGCCACTCCTCAGAAGACCACTGGTGGTGCTTCCTGGGGCAGTGCTGCACAATAGGCATCAGTGCCGTTCAGCGTCTCCACCCTCTGCATGGGGACGCTGAATTTTCCTCATAGAGATGCATTGATTCAATGCATCTCTATGAGGAGGTGCTGATTACCCCCTTGCCGATTTTAGCCAATCCAATGCTTTCCCCATGGGAAAGCATTGGATTGGCTAAAAATCAGCAATTCTTATGTCACCAAGGGGGCGGTGCCAGCACAGCGCTGGAAATAAGGTGAGTTAACTTTTAAGGGGGGTGAGGGGGGCAAGCCACCTAAATGGTGGGTTTTGCACTATAGAGTTAGGAACAGAAACATGTATTCCTGACCCTATAGTGTTCCTTTAATATTGTGGCTGATTAGTGTAAATTAACCTTGTTACAACTGCCTGGCTTTAAATCAGACCACATATCCTGCTACTTCCTGGTTCGGTTAGCTCAATGGAGCTAAACTCAAGAGTCAGGCAATTGCTTACAGCACCTGCCTTCATTGAACTGCATTGGAAAATCTTTGATTGTAGAGTCACAGAAAGTCTGGATATATATATATAATTTTTTTGAGGGGTGGGGGGGGGTGCGGCGGCAGTGGAGTTCCACTGGAGCACATTTTAATCAAACCTCAATGTGTAACATGTCATTAAAAAAATATATATTTATATATATTTCTGCAGAGTTAAAAGTTTTGCAATGTATGCGATGCGCTTGATTATGTATTTATTTCTGTTCCATTCTCTATAATAGACTGCTTGATATTTTGGTTTTAAGCAAATTGTCTGAATTTAAAAACCTGTTCTGCTGTAAAAGCTGCTAAATTCTAACTTTTTTTGTTTTGTTTACATTTTACAGATTTGAAGAGAGAAGCAAGCATATGCCATATGCTAAAACATCCACATATAGTCGAACTTCTCGAGACATACAGTTCTGATGGCATGCTCTACATGGTGTTTGAATTGTAAGATCTTGTTTGCGTTTAGATTTGTTGTTTTTTTTTGTAATCCGTGTTAATTGTGTACTATAGTTTTTTTTTTCTAAAAGTAGTGCATTAATATATTTTAGTTTATAGTTGGTCACTAGAGGACACTGTTACACTGACAGGATTGTACAAATTGTAGATGTCCCCTGCTCTTCTTAATAATGCATGTGCCTAGTGATATCAGAATGTGGCTGAAGGTTTAATTTGCAATTTTTATGGTTTTCTAATTTTAATCAAATTGACCATATAGCAAGCTTGTTAGTGAAGAAAAGAAACACCTAAGAAAGCCAGATAACTTTTTATGCACATAAACACAAATTTTCTTCGACTTCAAACAATGGTTTAAGGTTTCTTCAACCTAGTTTTGTACTGTATGACTTGTTTATAATCCCTTACTGTTGTAGTTTTTTTTTTTCTTAGTTCTTTAATTATTGGTAGTTCAGAGAGAACCATCATATATTGCTTCATAGATTTGAGATATTATCTGTGTTTATCATACCTTTCAATGTTTCAAATAGACAAAGAGTGACACTTTATTTTTATGGGTGTAGCGAGGGGCGGGACTGTTCTGAGATATTTTAGGTGACTTGCTTGTAACAATTTTTGCAACTAAAATTTACTTTAGAACCAAAAAAATATTTTTCCAAATTTCCAAATATATGTATTGTTAAAGGGACACTATAGTCACCAGAACAACTCCAGCTTATTGAACTTGTTCTGGTGAGTAGAATCATTCCCTTCAAGCTTTTTGCAGTAAACACTTTTTTCAGAGAAAATGCAGTGTTTACATTATAGCCTAGTGATAACTCCACTAGCTACTAGAGGTGCTTCCTGTGTCAGTGTTGCAAACTGTGCAGCACTGCCTTTCCGTGTCTCTCCACCCTCTGCATGGAGACATTGAACTTTCCTTGACTTGTGCTGGTTCTGCCCCTTATCTGTCTCCTTGACAGTCTTAATTAATCATATGGGGAAGCATTGTGATTAACTAAGACTACCACTTCTGATGATGTCAGCCAAGCGGGCAGATCAGAGGCAGCAATTGCAGACTTGAATAAAAGTAAGATTTTACTATATTTAGGGGGGCTGGCTAGATGGTGGTTTTAACACCAGCAATATGGAGCTCCTAGAAAATAGGACTTTAGGATAAAAAAAGAGGGACAATGAGGCTTTGAGCCTAAAATAGGGACACTTTGGAAATTTAGTGTATGACTTCTCCACCTATCAGACAATTCCCATTGACCCATTGACAATATCCTTGTGTCTTGTAACCCCACACACCAGTTTTACCACCATTACATTGTGCATTTACCCCAAAGTCTGCACACTATGCAACCAACGCCTTTGTCCTCCCAATCTGTCATTGCTGCCAAATGTCGAGTTCCCCTCTCTTTGTTTTTCCTCATCGACCATCTATGCACTCTCACATGTTGTTTCATTTATGCCCATGTTTTTCTGCTATTTATGTTGGTTAAATATGCCCCTAGAGTAACACTGATTGGAGATTACTGGTAGACTACAGTACTGACTATCAAATGTCAGTAGTATCATTGCTTTAGACCAGGCATAGGCAACCTTCAGCACTCCAGATGTTTGGACTACACCCCCCATGATGCTTTTTCATCATTATGGGGGATGTAGTCCACAACATCTGGAGTGCCGAAGGTTGCCTATCCCTGCTTTAGACACTTCAAAGTCAATGATCAATGGACCACTATAGGCCATATATAATTACTTATCACCACTGACTAAAATACTGAAATCACCTATAACTAGTGTTAAAGGATCACTATAGGGTCAGGAACACAAACATGTATAGTGTTAAAACCACCATCTAGCCCCCCTGGGCCCCTCATGCCTCCATAAATATAGTAAAAATATTAATGTATTCAAGCCAGAAGCTGTAACTCTACATGCTGTTAGACTCAGAAAAACAAGCAGTCTGTTGACATCATCAGAAGTGGTAGCCTGATCCAATCACAATGCTTCCCCGTAGGATTGGCTGAGACTGACAAGGAGGCTGATCAGGGTCAGAGCCAGCATGATTCAAACACAGACCTGGCCAATCAGCATCTCCTCATAGCGATGAATTGAATCAATGAATCTCTATGAGGAAAGTTCAGTGTCTGCATGCAAAGGGAGGAGATACTGAATGTTTGGATGCATTTTAGGCAGCCATGACCCAGGAAGGATCTCTAACAGCCATCTGAGGAGTGGCCAGTGAAGTTATCACTAGGCTGTAATGTAAACACTGCATTTTCTTTGAAAAGACAGTGTTTACAGCAAAAAGCCTGAAGGTAGTGATTCTACTCACCAGAACAAATTCAATAAGCTGTAGTTGTTCTGGTGACTATAGTGTCCCTCTAACTGTTTTTCATGAGATGTGTGATACTCTGTTTACGTCTAAATTGTATAACAAAGATTTAGTGGCTGACATCACAAACTACCGTAGGTTAGTCGGGCACAGCCAGGGTACATTTTGCATTGGAGCACTACTTTTTTTAAAAAAATTAATAAAAGAGGCAGAGCTAATAAGTAATTAACAAAGAGCAAAGATGAAGGGGCTCAACTCAGTTGTAGGATAGAGGTGAATTGAGTGGTGTGGTGTCAGACCTCAAAAAGGGTATAAGTATGCATGGTTCCAGGAAAGTGAACAGTTCTGGTTTAAATGTACTTTTCTAATTCATTTACAGAAAAAGGATGTCTCAAGTTTCTATTGATATATTTATATTTTAGAAGTTAAGTTATGAAAATGACAACGCTGTATTGTAGTTTTACTTCCTCGTAGAGCTTTGAATCGAATACATTACATGTATTGTGAACTAAGAACACAAGGCAACTATTTATATTTCTTACCCAAAACGTTGTTTCAACTATGTATAATGTATATGATGAACGTGTTGCTTGTTCAAGAAATGTGTGCAAGACCGCAAACGTGTGTATTAAGCAATTTGGAAACTACCTGAAGCATAAATGACCCACTATTGTTTAGTATTGGTCTTATACAGATAGTGCAAATGAGTCACCTAGCAACTGCAGGCCATCAATCAGGAAGTAATCATTCTTGTCTATGGGGTCTATAATTATCCCATAAACTTCTGTTCTGCAGTTGCTTATGAGATAAGTACCTTATACCCAAATACCATTTCCACTTATCTTTAAGGGTGAGTGGAACTGTAAAACAGTCTTGCTCAGTCTTGTTAAAGGGACACTATAGTAACCAGAACAGCTTTTTAAATTTGTTCTGGTGAGTAGAATAATTCCCTTCTGGCTTTTTGCAGTAAACACGGTCTTTTCAGAGAAAAAGCAGTGTTTACGTTACAGCCTAGTGATAACTCCACTGGCTACTCCTCAGATGGCTACTAGACGTGCTTCCTGGGGCAGTGCTGCACAGTGAGAAGCACTGTCATTCAGTGTCTCCGCCCTCTGCATGCATACACTGAACTGAATATGCATGCATTCTGATTGGCCAGTGCTGTGTTTGACTTGTGCTGGCTCTGCCTCTGATCTGTCTCCTCAACAGTCTCAGCCAATCCTATGGGGGAAGCATTGTATTTTGCCTGCAGCTGCAGATTTGAATTCAAGTAAGATTTTACTATATTTAGAGAGGCATAAGAGGGCCAGGGGGGGCTAGAAAAGCATACAAATCTGAGAGTACAAGCATTACATTTTATAGTGGCTTCATCTAAACATTTTTTATTGCACTTCATCCTTTAATAATTATTTGCACCTTATATTTTCTGTAAGCTATATTGCAGTGCACTGTTACATTATGTTAACACCTAAGGACGAGGTAAAACAACACTGTGTTGATCAGAACTAACTAAAGCAAAACCTAAAATATCACTGGTGAGCCACATATTGATCTGCATTGGTCAAAATGAAACTTAATTCTATGTCTCCACCCAATACACAAACGCTCCAGCTCACAAGAGCGAAGTATCTTCTTGGCTGCGGCAAGTGTCAGCAGTAATACTGAGCCTTCCACTACAATACTATCTATGAGCTTTTAGAATGTCAAGCAGTTTCTAAATGACTAGTAATGAAAAAAAAAAACTGCTATTTACTGTTAAGATTAAAAGTGAGGTCTAGCTTTCATTTTTAGTTATTTATGTGTATATGCTATGCAGAATGTGGGTTATATGTATGAATAATTTCTGGATATGTATAGATTACATGCTAAAGGAACATTCTGAGTACTATAACCACTACGGTGTACTGTAGTGGTTGTTGTACAAGGAGTGTCTTGGCGCCCCCAAATGTTAGTAGCCCAACTGTCCAGGTACTGTATAACTTCTTCAGCTCTGAGCTAACTCTGCCATTGAGATAGCCCTGCGTTGGGCTCAGCTCAGGGCCAGAGGAAGTATCTAGCGCCCTGTAGTGGTTATGGTGCTTGGAATGTTCCTAACTTGCATCATTACTAGTTTTATGGTGCACGTTCCCACAATGCCTGGTTTTCAGGTGGCTGTAGCATTCTTCACTATTTAATAATCCTAATTGCATTTACTTTATGAATATAGTATTTTTACTAACCTGTAGGAAACCGTTCTGTGATGGTAGGCCACCTTTGAGATTTAATTTTTATACGTTTTGCAGATTAAAATAGGTCTTTATTAACCTTTTTTGAACTTTGTTTTATTACGCCAAATATTTAAAATGCTTATTGAAACTGCTTGATATAATAGCCTTGAATATGTTGCTATGGTAACTGCCTAATGTGTGTAGTAATACATACAACACAAGCTACATTTGCTACTGAGGTTAAAATTAAAGTTCTACCACAATTTCCACCTTTCTATTTAGGTTTATGAATACATATTTATATATCATATAGGACTTAATTAGGTATCCCATATGTATACATAGCACAATCTAAGTAGGAATAATATATATATATATAAAATTCTAAAAGAAAACAAACTCAAAATAGGTTCACCAATTAGTCCTGATTGTTAAAATGCCTAATATGTCTACAATTTCAATTAATTAGTAGTTATGAAACAAATACTGCCAGGCGTGAATTACATTTTAACGCTAAAACTTTGCAAAATTTGGCATGCTGAGATTGCAATCTTAGTCGTTCAAAACACTATACAAAAGTATATATTTTTAGACTGTACATTCCCCAGGCTATGTAACTAAGAGTATTTTGACACTTTTCATTTAACCATTTAATCAAACGTTGGTCTAACTAGATATATAATTTTTTACATATGTGTTTTGGGAATATTCTGACCATTACAGCAAACACCCTATATCTGTATTCTGCTATTCTCAATTACAATGATACCCCACATGTATACCTCCCCCCCCCCCCCCCCCCCCCCCTGATTCTGCCCCTAAAACAGCCTATTATCCCATGTCAGAGGGATAAGTACTGACAGCAGAGGGATTTCCCAGCTCACACGATACAGAGGTCTCTGTTAGCCCTCTGTACTGTGCGATTGAAGCATGACAGGGAGAGAGCTTCCTTTCATGCTGCAGCTCCTTCTCACAGATCAGTGCAGCTGGCAATGATCCACAAACAGTGAGACCTCACCAGGATCTTTTTAGACCCTTGGGGTGGGGGGCAGTGGAAGGATGGGAGGGACTAGACGTTTCAATTTAAAGGGACACTATAGATACCAAAACAACTTTGGCTTAATTAAAGTTTTTTTTTTCTTTCTTTCTATTTTTTTGAGATTACATTTGTGTGATTATTTTTTTTATATATTTTTTTTTATGTGACTATTGACACAGACTATAATATATTATAAAGGATATTATGCATATTAGAGTTCACTTTAGCAAAAAGGGAGAAGAAGAGATGGAGTAAAGAAAAAATATATATATATCCAAATTATAACATTAAGGGTATGTAAAATAAGGGGGACTATGCACAGGGAATAGGAAGGGAAGAATGAGATCAGACGAAGGAAAGAGAAGGGAAAAGTGGAAATTAAAGGAACACTATAGTTGCCTAAAAAACACTTTAGCTTAATGAAGCCGTTTTAGTGTATAGATAATGCCTCAGGTTTCACTGCTCAATTCACTGCCATTTAGGAGTTAAATCACCTTTTCTGTTTATGCAGCCCTTGCCACACCATCCTTGGCTCTGACCCAGCCTGCATGAAAAAAATGGTTTCAGTTTCAATCAGATGTAATTTACCTTAAAATTTTTATCTCTTGCTCTGTAAATTGAACTTTAATCACGTACATGAGACTCTTGCAGGGTCCAGCAAGCCATTAATGTAGCAGGGGATAAGAAAATCTAAATGAAATAGAACTTGCAACAAAGGAAGGATAAACATTAGATCACTCTTTACAGGAAGTGTTTAGGAAGGTTGTGCAAATCACATGCAGGGAGGTGTGACTAGGGTTAATAAACAAAGTGGTTTAACTCCTAAATGGCAGTGAATTGAGCATTGAGACTGCAGAGGCATGATCTGTACACCAAAACGGTTTCATTAACCCCTTAAGGACACATGACATGTGTGACATGTCATGATTCCCTTTTATTCCAGAAGTTTGGTCCTTAAGGGGTTAAAGGATCACTATAGGGTCAGGAACACAAACATGTATTCCTGATCCTATTGTGTTAACAACACCATCTAACGCCCCTGGGCCCCTCATGCCTCCATAAATATAGCAAAATCTTACTGTATTCAAGCCAGAAGCTGTAACTTTGCATGCTGTTAGACTCAGAAAAACAAGCAGTCTGCTGACATCAGCAGAAGTGGTAGTCTGATCCAATGACAATGCTTCCCATAGGATTGGCTGAGACTGACAAAGAGGCAGATCAGGGGCAGAGCAGGGGCAGAGCCAGCATGGTTCAAACAGCCCTGGCCAATTAGCATCTCCTCATAGAGATGAATTAAATCAATGAATCTCTATGAGGAAAGTTCAGTGTTTGCATGCAGAGGGAGGAGATACTGAATGTTTGGATGCATTTTAGGCAGCCATGAGCCAGGAAGGATCTCTAAAAGCCATCTGAGAAGTGGCCAATAAAGTTATCCCTAGGCTGTAATGTAAACACTGCATTTTCTCTGAAAAGACAGGGTTTACAGCAAAAAGCCTGAAGGTAATGATTCTACTCACCAGAACAAATTCAATAAGCTGTAGTTGTTCTGGTGACTATAGTGTCTCTTTAAGCTAAAGTTGTTTTGATGACTATAGTGTTCCTTTAACCATTTGAAATAAAGTAAGAATAAAGAGTTAATGTGAATTATAGATATAATTATATTTTATTTTTATTTTTTGGGGCTATTATTTACAATCTAATTGGAGATCTGATATTAAGGGAGAAGGGGTGGAAAAGAGTAGGAAAGAGCTAGAACCATATTAAAAAAAAATAAAGTAAATAAAAGGATTAATAAAAGGGAAGAGAAAAGAGGTAGAAAGAAAAAGGAAAAGATGTATTTGAGTCTTGGTACGGACCACCTGCTTTGGCTCCACCGTCCTAGAGATATGGCACAAAATTTCCACATGAGATTGTCAAACAAACTCAAATGAAAATAGATCTGCACAAAGCACGAGGGGTGAGGGGGGAGTGTAGGATCTGTAGGGATGAATGATTTTTTTGTTGTTTTTTGTAACTCCGGCGATGCAGCTCTGAAGAGTGGAAGTAAAATAGTGGGTAAAGAAACGTTAGAATAGCAACATTAAATGCTCAAGGGATTAACTCTCCACAAAAGAGGTCACTAATATACCACTTCTTAAAACAAGCAAATATACAGATCTGTGCTCTCCAATTGGACAACGGGTGAGGAGCAAAGAATGATCTCTAAAGAATTTCCGCAGATTTTCAGTGCATCCTTGGAGAGCAAGAAAAAGAGTGGCAATCCTCTTTTGTTTTGAATATTTTTATTGTTTCACAGTATAAGTGCAGATTGCGAACTGGTTCATATTAAGGCAAGTGGTTGCCCACGCAGGGGCTTAAGCACTTACATTAAATAAGGTGAACAGTCGCCTACAAGGCTTAATTGTCAGCATATAGGGAGAAATGCAGATTATCGCCTGCGCAGAGGCGTATTCGATCAAAACATATACGCGTATTCGGACTTTGCAGTGATATACTTACAAGTGTTACAGTATAAACGGCAGAGATTGTGCTAGTGCTATTGCATATATCTAACGCATTCTTAAGCGTATGGGTAATAGTTGTCATGTAACCGCGCTTAGACAATCACAGTGCAGGCATGCAATACTAAAAGAGGCGTTATGGAACCTTTACCTACGCAGAGGCCTATTATGTCAGTGATGTTATCTTAACAGAATATCAAAATGGCGCCAGCATGCAGTATAATCTATTTGGTTACGTGCGTGTCGCAAAATATAAACTTAACGTGCTCCGTTGCAAGCCTACATTTGCCTTCGCAGAGGCTTATGTCAGTAGTATTATCATAACAGAATATCAAAATGGCGCCATCAGGCAGTAAAATCTATTTGGTTGCGTGCGTTCCGTAAAATATAGACTTATTGTGCTCAGTTATAAGCCTACGTTTGCCTACGCAGAGGCCTGTTATGTCAGTAGTGGTATCATAACTGAATATCAAAATGGCGCCATCAGGCAGTAAAATCTATTTGGTTGCGTGCGTTGCATAGGATATAATAAGTTTAGATAAGTACTTAAACGTGTAATACGGTAATCGTATGTAACAGAAGCATTATATTAGTCTGGTATCTTGAGGCATCAATAAATCCCATCTTTTAACATTTTTGCAGCAGCTAGGTAATGACAATGTAGGCATGCCATGAAATGAGTGTGCAATCATTTATGAAGTTACGGAAGTGTATATGCTTAACTGGGCCATCTTACTTTCCCTGAATTCTTGAAGGACCTGCATATTTATGCTAACTGCTTAAAAAGTAAATGCAAGCGTGGAAATAATAAAATAAAGAAAAATAAAAAACGTGAACTATAGAACGGCAGGGTGACCTTGCCAGACCGTTATGCTGCCTGGGGGGAGTCTCCCATGGCACTGCCGCCACACTGTCCCTGGGTCGCCAGGCCTCCTTTCTTCTTCCCCATGCCGGTCTCCGCTCACCGGTCGGACTTCCGCAGTGCTGTGGGCACTCAGGAGCATGAGCCGTCCGTTGGACCTCACCACAAAAATCCTCGGGTCGTCCGCTCCCTGCACCTCCCCAGCTCCACGTGGGCCTCCTGAAGTGTGCACTCCTGCGTCTCGCCCGGTGTCGGACACATGTTTGGAGCCGGTGCCCCACCCCCACGACCACCGGTCCGTCGAGGGGGTGGCACAGTCCCGCCCCACCGGGCTCACGGCATCGGGGACAGGGCTCTCCGGGGACCTCCCAGACCCAGAGGCCTGGGTGCCCACTTCTCCGGCGGTCAAGGACACAGCTTGGGGGTTCCGTCAGCGCTCGGTTCTGCCAGGGCCTGTGTGGGCCGCCCATGTCAGTCCCCCTCGGTGCCTCCCCGTCTGCTTTCACATGAGTGTACCTTCTCCTCTGTGTTAAGGTCTGTTTCTGCTGGCCTGCCGTCCATTACACAGCTATCGCCAGTTTAGGCCGCTGGCAAAGGGCTCACGCAGGCTCACAATGAATGCCAGGTTGGCTGTGTGAGCAAGGAGTGTCTTCCGATTTCGGGTGTCATTTCCAGGCGGGCCACATCTAGGCAGCCTGTGCCTGTACAGGAGAGCATCGTTGTCTCCGGGCGGCGCTTCCCGCCTCGGAGTATGGCGCCTCCATGGGACCGGGTTCACCCCCGCCGGGTGGGGGGAGGGAGGGCGGGGCCGATATGGTCCTCCATCGGGACCCCATGGAGCTGGTGTGCTTGTGTATCTGGTCGGGTGATCAGTTGCCGGTTCATACTCAGCAGCTGTCCGTGCCTGTAGATGGTGTGTAGGCCGGGCTTAACAGCTCCGGTGCTCCCGGTATGTTTCTGGCCCCGGTCTGGTACCGAATAGAAGCTCGGGAAATTCCCAGTGTTAATGCGGTGAGTGATCCGATTTTGGAGCAGTCTGCAAGTGCATTTGTCGCCTTTTTCCGGGGCTCGGGCGAGGAGCCCCGGTGCTTTGCTTCCATGCGGCTCGGCGGCCTGGCCCTGCCCCTGCAATCCTCTTTTGCATAAATGTATCTCCTGTAATAATAATGAGGATCCATTTGAAAACCAGAATTTGAAATATTACACTCTAAAAACTGTACCTCAGTCTGGTCAAAAATGCATTTTCCAAGTTTGCAATAACGTCTATTCTTAAGCAAGGTTTGCAGCACTTGTTTGACATGTGCGTGGTGAGTCTGAAGGTCAGGGGAATAAATAAGGATATCATCCAGGTATACTAGAACAAATGAATAAATATAATCTCTAAGCACATCATTAATAAAGTCCTGAAATACGGCCGGAGCATTGCATAACCCGAAGGGCATGACAAAGTACTCATAGTGCCCACTTCTAGTGTTAAATATAGTTTTCCACTCATGATCTTACTTAATTCTTACCAAATTGTACGCAGTCCTGAGGTCAAGTTTAGTAAATACTTTAGCACCCTGGAGTCTGTCAAACAATTCGGAGAAGAGGGGAATAGGATAGGCATTTTTTATGATCTTGTTTAATGCCCTGTAATCAATACATGGGCGTAGTTCTCCATCTTTTTTAGATACAAAAAAAAAAACCTGCACCAGCAGGTGAGGATGATTTACGTATGTGGTCCTTACTTAGGGAATCTTTGATATACTATATTCATGATTCTACTCTCCTTTGGAGATGAGGCATGCACTGGGTAGCGGTGCGGGGAGGAGGAGGGGCATAGCGCTGGGTAGCAGATTTATGGAGCAATCATATGATCTGTGAGGAGGTAGAATATCAGTCTGACTCTTACTGAATACCTCCTTAACCTCCCAGTATTGTATGGGAACTTCAGAAACCTGAGGCGTAGTAGTGGGCAAAGTAAAGATGCCAACTCTTTTGGCAACGGGTAACACACATCTCTCTATACAGTCTTTACCCCACTCCAGTATTTCCCCTTTTGCCCAGTCAATATGAGGATTGTGCTTAATGAGCCAAGGGAATCCAAATATGATGGGACAAGAAGGAGAAGCAATTATCTGGAATGTTATGTTTTCCTTGTGTAAAGCTAATATGGAAATGTTAATAGGCAAGGTTTCGTGGATAATCAAAGGTTGAGAGAGAGGTCTCCCGTCAATAGCCTCAACGGTCAGAGGTGGTGATTTCTCCTTTATAGGTATTAAATGTTTTCTAGCAAAATGTATTTCAATGATATCAAGGAAAAAAAAACAATTTTGGTTATTACCAGAGGACGTATCCATCACACCTAAGACCTGTCCCCTTAAAGTTCTTAGGTGCGGAAGTTTTTCAGACGTATGGAACAAGCACTTCTCATATGTCCTTTTTTTTTTTTTTTTTTTTTTTTTTTTTTACTACAGTATAAATACAGACCCTCCTTTCTCATATACTGTCTGCCTCTGACAGTCTAGTGACCCCTAACTGCATAGGTTCGGGTTCAGACTGTACAGAAAGGTCAGGAATAATAGGTTTGGAGAAACAAGGTGCCAGTCACATAGCCATAAGTCTGGTTCTATTTCTGGTAATTACCCTGGTCCTTAGTCTATTTTCAATCTGCATAACATGTGTGATGAACTCAGTTAACCTCTGAGGTAGATCTTTGGCAGCAATTTCATCAAGAATTGCCTCGGATAATCCTTCTTTCAATTTAGAGATTAAACTATTAGTCCAGTCTACCTCAGAAGCCAAGGTGCGAAATTCTATGGCATAATCTGACATAGACCGGTTCCCTTGTTTGATACGCATTAAGGCAGCGGAAGCGTCATTCTCCCTGCCCAATGGTTCAAATATTAATTTGAATTCCGCAAGGAATTCCTGGTAGTTATATGCAATACTCCTACTACTCTCCCATAACGGATTGGCCCAAGTTAAGGCTTTACCTTTAAGCTGGTTCGTTAGGTAACCAATCTTCGCTCTCTCCGTGGGAAAAGATCCCAGTGAGGCCTCAAAGTGGTACTCAATTTGATTCACAAATCCCCGGCATTCTTGAATATTGCCATCAAAATGCGGGGGAGGAGATAGGGAGATAGTAGGTGCCCTATGTACTATAGGTGGAGGTACATTAGGCAGAGGTGACATAGTCAGAGAAACCTCAGGCTGTAGACGTGCTGTCTGAGTAAGCAGCGTACTGAAAGCCTGGGCAAATTGATTCATACGTTGATCATTCTCCTCTAGCTTTCTCTCGCAAGCTGCTATGTGCTGACACAATTCTGCAGGATTTATGGCCATGTCGTAATTTCAGGATTACTAGTAGATCCAGCACACAGAATTATAGCACACGTAGGACTAAAGGCAACGTCTTACCGGGCCTTAGAATGGCCGGACTTAACGTACCAGAGAATAGTCAGAATACTTGCCGAGGTCAGGGACACAGGAGACACAACGATGAGGGAAAGCCAAAAGTCAAGGATACCAGAATACAGGGAAGTCAAAATGAAGCCAAAGTTAATAACCAGAAATAAACGTTCAGGAACACACTCGTGGATACCCTATTAATGGAAACCATGACAGGGCAATGAGAAGAAATAAAAATGTGTTTAAATAAGCCTCTCATGGATCCGATTGGCCGTAACAGGCCTCACCCCAAAACGTGCTTGTGCGTCATGAATGTTACAGTCCCTTTGTACCAGCAGGGATTTAACTTCTGTTGGTACCCTTACTGCATTACTGTTTATGCTGTCAAGGGACCTTCTGCTGTCAAACCCTGTGCACTGTATGGCTCTATAGACGGTCATGTGGTCGTTAAGTGGTTAATATTTAAAAAAAACAAAACAAAATAAAATATGCTGCTTAATTGAACATTCCTAAAACTACTACTAAAGTTTAGCAAATCACCGGAAACAAAACTACTACTTCTGGCAGTACTAATAAAATCCAAGAGAAGCTTGGGGCAGAGATGATTTTGGCAGTACGTAATTAGGCCACTGCACAGGTTTAGGATTGCTCACCCGGCTATAGAGGTACCTGAAAATTCTGCTTCTACACATCAGGTATGTAAATCTGGCCTTTCTAGAGGGTAGTAAAAAGTGATGTTTAATGGCTTTGCATATACTTCCTTGTACATCTTTGTATTGTTTGTCTATGCTTTTTGTACATCTGTAAAGCAGTCAAATCCATTTATCGACCATGGAAAGAGTGACAAAAGTACATCACATCAGCTGAAATGTTCTCTGTATTAGAATGAACTATAGTACTTTAAAACTAGAGCATAAATAACAAGTGGAGCAGTGAATCATCTGATTCTACATTGACCTCTATCTTCTGAAATGTGGAAAGAGTATGTTATCCTGATCTATAAAAGCTTATATTTCCCTCTGATTTGTAACTTACCTGCACAGGTAATTACAGATTTATTTATTTTTTTTATACATTTCCTCACTTTTTTTCTCTTTTATTACAGTATGGATGGAGCTGACCTGTGCTTTGAGATTGTGAAGAGAGCAGATGCTGGCTTTGTCTACAGTGAAGCTGTTGCTAGGTATGTAGTAGATGACACTTTCTGCACAGAGATATTCAGTTTAATCAAATTTTTAGCTCTTAACATATTGAAATAGAATAATATGCTAATTAGACATCATTAGCTTACACATGCATACCATATTCCATGACCCTTTTTATTTCTATTCATTTCTATGTAATTTATGTGATTAGATTGCAGACTCTCGGTTTCCAGAGCTTCCCAAGTGTTCATTAGCACATTAACATACTGCTTCTGTAACACATCAATTATTAGAGGATTTGCAATGATTGAAAGATGTAGTAAAGGGTGTACAAGTGTGTGTTTATATCATATATTAACCTGTTTGCGTATTTGTATAATGTTCTGGTAATCAAAAATAAATTGACTTTTTTTTCCCCTGTTTCTGTGTAAAAAGGTTTTGAATGGTTTGACACAGAGGGTCCCCCAGGGTGCTTGTGGCCCAGCCCTCGTTCTTGGCATATTGCTGATGTAGGAGTTACTAAGTAAAATAATTGTCAGTTTCGATAGCATTCATTGGCCAAGCATGTTAGCTGACACACCATGCCAATGAATGCTATTCAAATTTGGACAAAATTGATATTGTTAATGAGTGATCATCTAAGCTACAGGCACCCTAGATTTCTATCAAATGGCTCAAAAATGCTTTGACACAAAAGAGAGGACTATGCCTTTGGCATGCTGGCACCATTACTATTACAAAGGACTCGATAGTGTCTTTGTAATGAGGGATGGTTGTTTCAACTTAATATTTCACTAGGATATTATTTTTGAATTCCTCTGACTGTTCCTTATACTGCTCACTCAGCCTAATTCAACTAGTCATGTGTACTGGAGGTTTTTTTCTTAATAGCTTGTAATGCATCATATATAATGGAAATGTGTGTTTGCACTCAATGTCAAACCGAATGTCTTGTAAAAGAAAACATGTTCTCTCTCAATTTTCTGTTGCATTCTTTTCTCCCATATTTTTGACAGATTTTAGAGTAGCTGAATGACATGGTTTGAATGCTTGCTGTTAATGCCAGCACATTGTACGTTTTATGTATAAGCTAATCTATTGGTGTGTTTCTGAGAGAAATATATAAACTCCACTAGTCTACCCTTGACTTATCCCATCGCCACCATTAACTTAAGAGTTAGTCTCCAAGTTGTAATAGTCTTTTATTCATGCACCTCAAAAAATGTGGTTGTATGTGGAGTTCTCATTAATATGTTTTAAAATGGTGGTCTTCAACTGGTGGTCCACAATAATTTATTGCCGGTCCGCAAAAGCTTTCACCCAACTATACCGCTACAGTGTTTAAAAAGGCAGCATTTTACATTAGGACCACTCTAGGCACCCAGACCACTTCAGCTTAATGAAGTGGTCTGGGTGCCAGGTCCAGCTAGGATTAACCCTTTTTTCTATAAACATAGCAGTTTCTGAGAAACTGCTATGTTTATAAATGGGTTAATCCAGCCTCTAGTGGCTGTCTCATTGACAGCCGCTAGAGGGCTTCCGCGCTTCTCAGTGTGAAAATCACAGTGAGAAGACGCCAGCGTCCATAGGAAAGCATTAATAATGCTTTCCTATGAGACTGGCTGAATGCTCTTGCCGCGCATGTGCATTCAGCCGAAGAGGAGGTGGAGAGGAGGAGGAGAGCTCCCCGCCCGGCGCTGGAATAAGAGGTAAGTTTAACCCCTTCCTCTCCATCCAGCCCGGCGGGATAGGGACCCTGAGGGTGGGGGCACCCTCAGGGCACTATAGTGCCAGGAAAACAAGTGTTTTCCTGGCACTATAGTGGTCCTTTAAGCTGTAGTGGTTCTGGCAACTATAGTGTTCCTTTAATGGTATTGCTAAGTAGCCTAATGTGGAGTGAGGTTTTGCAGGATTCTGTATATTAGAAATCTGCTGCAGCAGACTTTCTCACTCGGAACACTGAGGTGTATTGCGGGGGCTTCATTAACTCACATACATGCAATCAGGTCTTGTGTGAACTGTAGCAGCTGCTCACCTCCCACCAACTCTGGGATTCTTCGGATGCATATGTTATGGCGCCTATGCCAAGTCTCCAGTGAAGTCACCACTCTGCTCAGTTGTTTGATCCGTGAGGTGAGGCCCTCTATTTGACTCTTGGCTTCCTGGATTTGGCTGTCTCTTGTAGCCTCTCTTGCCCTCACTTTCTGGTGAATTACACGCATTTAATTTTGTACTTCTAACAGGTCTACTTTCCAGGCTTACTGAGGTCTGTTAGTAGCTTTTTTTTTATGTCCCCTTTTGTCGATGGGGTTGAGTCCTCGTCTAATTCAGAAGACTGGTAAACTCTGCTTGGGCTATGCAAGGCAATAGACTCGTCTCCCGCCTGCAATTCCTTGAAGGCCTCCTGTTCATTATGAACTTCGGGTGCCATCTTAGGTGGTGGTTGCAGTGAAGGCCTTTCAAAAGAGAGCCTAATATTCAGTAAACAGGGAATTTCTGGGTTTTGACTTACTATTTTTGCACCCCATTATGGAGTCTGTGGGGTTCTGGTAAGTAGTTGCCTGGTAAAGTTGAATTTCTGTAGCATTTGTCTGTACTTCATGGGGCCTTAGCAGAGTACCACGGAAAGATGTTTGGTACAGTACTCAGCCGGCCATGCCCCCAAAATCATGGCATACTGGTTGCAATCCACTGTTAATTTATTTTTATTTTTTTTAAATATAAAAATAGGGAACCATTGAAGATATCTCGAAAAATATCAAGAATATGAGGCTTGGTGTTACTAAATAGCAAGCCAGTAACCAGCCTCATGCTGATGAGTTGCATTAACAACGAAACAGATGTTCATGAGTGGTTAACTGGCTTTGCAGCTCTTCCTGAATTGTGCTTCAAAGTGGTTGTATACAACAATCATAAACTCCAAGGAATCCATGTTTAAAATAGAATAATGAGGCTTTTTTGTTTTTTTTATTTGCATATATCATGGTAAACTAAGCTGTTTATCACCCTGCACCTCCCAGCACCCCCCAAAAAAAAAATGACTTCCCTCTTCTGCCTTTTTATGGCACCATGCATGGATAGCTGAATTATGAAAAAGCTCATTTGTCGCCCCATTCATCTGCTCACACACATCTGGTTTTGACTGAATTAGTACAGGAGCATTGCTTATGAGAATGTATGTCAAATTGAATAGAAAAATAAAGTGGCCACTGAAAGCATTGCTCTGCCCTTCGTAATGGAAAATAGTCTTTAGTGCAATGGTTCCCAACCTTCTTTTGGACAGGCACACTTCAACACATTTCAATGGAAGAACAATTTCCACGGCACCCCTACCTCTTTCTTTTGCATTCAAACTATTACATACCAAAAATAAATGTTTGTTGCACACTTTCAGGTTGTTTGAAGCATACTGGTTGAAACACACTGATTTAATGTGTCAGTCATGCACATCCTAATCTGAATTGTGCCAGAATTCATTTTAATGTATTTTTATTTTTCAGTCATTACATGCGTCAGATTCTGGAAGCCCTGCGATACTGTCATGACAACAACATAATCCACAGAGATGTAAAGGTAGGAATGACTCAAAATAATCTTGCTAAATGTGTTCTGTGTGTCCTTTTTTCTGGTTGGTGATTCTTCTAAATAAAAGTTAATTGGGTGTTCTATTTGAGTGTAGAAGCCATATTACAATATCACATGTTGATATGTGTATTAAAGGACCACTATAGGCACCCAGACCACTTCAGCTTAATGAAGAGGTCTGGGTGCCAGGTCCATCTAGGGTTAACCATGCCTGCTGTAAACATAGCAGTTTCAGAGAAACTGCTATGTTTACTTTAGGGTTAAGCCAGCCTCTAGTGGCTGTCTCATTGACCGCTTCCGCGCTTCTCACTGTGATTTTCAGTGAGAAGATGCCAGCGTCCATAGGAAAGCATTGAGAAATTCTTTCCTATGGACTGACTGCGCGCGCTGCTCTTGCCGTGCATGCGCATTCAGCGGATGGCGGCGGAAGAGGGATGAAAGTCCCCAGCACTGGAGAAAGGTAAGTGTTTAACCCCTTCCTCCTCCTTCAGCCCGGTGCGAGGGGAACCCAAAGACTCTATAGAGCCAGAATAACGAGTTTGTTTTCCCGGCACTATAGTGGTCCTTTAAGTGATGTACTGTCTGCTTAAGTGAAGACTTTGCCTGCTCTTCAAGTAGCAGCTGGAACCATGCAAAAGGTCTGGAGCACCGCCATTACTTCAATACTAAACATTCTAAATACAATTTTTAATTTTTTTTAATTTTTTTTATTTGTGCGTGTGTGTGTATATATATATATTAGTAAGAGATGCACTCTCAGGTCTTTTAAACGAATAAACTTGTACTTACTCCAAATAAAGTTACAACATGTAATTCGATCAACGTTTTGACCCGTTCGGGTCATTCTCAAGATCTTGATCTACATAAGATGAGAGTGATTGCCAAGCTATCTATTTTTTGTGTGTGTGTGTATATCGATCTATTTATAAAATACAGAATCCAGCGCACTCGCTTATTAACTATTATCTATTTATATATATGTATTTATGTATGAATAATTTGGTCCACTTGGCGGTTTAATTGTCCAATGTTAAATGTATTCAACTACTAATGTATTCTTTGTATCCAATAAATTGTATACAATTCGAATGCCTTTGAAAGATACAAGGAAACAGATATAGTGTAATACTGCAAATGTATTATTCTCCAGAAACCCCTTCCCTTAATGGAACTCTTACACAATATATATGTGGTTGTTGCTTCCAATAACCACAAAACCACAAGCAATCTAGCACAGTACAGCACCACAATGGTGGGGGCAATGTTTCCACCCCGTCGGTGTACTGAATTGGACCAGTCTCCTAGCAGAAGCCTGGATGAGTGATTTGAGAACTGAAGGAACGCTGAAGCCACACATAGCTGGATACCTTTTAAAGGCTTTACTATAAGCAGTCCATACTCCACATAAATGCACTTTGCCCGCTCTCAAGATAGAGGCGGCGGCACTGGGCAGCATTTATAATATACCTCATGGCACATTTCAAGTTTACACATTCTTAATGACACAGTGCTACTTGCCCAAATAGCGGAGGATTCGTTCCTACAGTGTTAATTGAATAGTAAAACTATATGGAAGTATGTATTACTTAATATTGTGGTGTCCATATACACCTACACAACTTATAAACATAAGTTCAGATAATAGTACTGTACATTGATCATCTAAAAACAGTATAAAGTAACAAATACACAGATATATATGCTTCAAAAAAAATATTAGATAAAAAGCAATCATGTATAACTAAACACATTACCGGTATTTAAAAAAATGAATACACAATGATAAGAGATCAGTGTAAGTAGAAATAATTTGCATCTAGGGACATTAGAGTAAACATATTCAAATAAAAACACCACAAATATATTTGGTATGATAAAAACACCACCAGATGGGTATTCATTAATCCTACAGTAAATAAAAGTTCATTAAAAATATATAATAGTTCATAGAAAATTGGTTATGAATTAATAAAACTCAATGAATTCAAAATACAATTCTCCTTGAATAAATGAAAAGGGGTGTTCATTAAAAATATGTATAGTTTTATCCTATGCAACAATCGTTTTCAAATTACGTCTGATGCAAAAATGGTTACCAGCTGACAGATAGTGAAACATTTAAAAAATAAAGTGTGTGTATATATAGAATATGTATAGTTATATCTACAAAAAATGCATTCCCAGTTTTACGTTGTTAAAGAATATTAGTTCTAGTTCCGCATTTAAACCAAAGTAACTTAAGTTTTGAAATAAAATTTCCTAGTATGCAAGTTGTTTTGCTTTTTTTTTTTTTTTTTTTTTTTTTTTTTTTTTTGCTGGATCCCCTCCCCGCCTCCATGGTTCATTAATATGTTGTTTGCCACAATAGTGTAACGTCTTTGGGTTACCTTCATGGCATTCTGCAAAATGCTTAGAATATGCTTCAGAAATTGTCTTTTAATATTATAGACCTGTTCTCTTAACCTTGCTTTAAGCAATTTTTCTGGTTTGACCAACATGCTGATACCCTGGATGAGTGATTTGATAAATAAATTATCTGCTTAAAATGGCATGTTATATAGTCCTTAATATCATAATACTTTTTAGTAAAAGTTTGACAATTGGTTGTTTTTTTTCAAAAAGAGGGCCCACTAGTTTACAAATATTGCACTGCCTACATTAAAAAAAAAAAAAAACAAAGCAAAACTTTGACTATTTTAAAATGTCTCTTGGGTAGAGGCTTTTAAACTGTGTACCAATCTATTCTTTAGATTAGACAATCCTCTAATAACTAAGCTAGACTTCGGGGGATATAACTGGGCCCAACATGGGATCTTGCATCATTAAAGGACCACTATAGTGCCAGGAAAACAAACTTGTTTTCCTGGCACTATAGGGTCTTTAGGTCCCCTCCACCCTCAGGGTCCCACTCCCGCTGGGCTGAAGGGGTTAAAACCCCTTCAGCCACTTACCTTTCTCAAGCGCTGGGAACTCTCCTCCTCCTGCTGATGTCGGTGCAGAATGTGCATGCGCGACAAAAGCCGCGCACGCATTCAAACTGCCCATAGGAAAGCATTACTCAATGCTTTCCTATTGACGTCAGCGGAAGCGACTCAAACGGCTATCAGTGAGACATCCTCTAGAGCAGGGGTTCTCAACCCAGTCCTCAGGACCCCCTACCAGTCCAGGATTTGGGGATTACCTGGGTGTGTCTAAGGTGTTTAGAAAAAGGGAAAAAGAAACACCTTAGACGCTAAGGTGTATTTTTTTCTTTTTCTAAACACCTTAGACACACCCAGGTAATCCCTAAACTCTGGGCTGGTAGGGGGTCCTTGAGGACAAGGTTGAGAACCCCTGCTCTAGAGGCTAGATTAACCCTCAGTAACTTCTCTGAAACTGCTATATTTTCAGCTGCAGGGTTCAAAATAGGGGGACCTGGCACCCAGATCACTTCATTGAGCTGAAGTGGTCTGGGTGCCTATAGTGATCCTTGAAGTGCAAATGTTTCAAATACTTCTCCTTAAAATTTGTGATTGAGCATTATAATTGAATATTTTCGTGCAGCTGAAATCAATAGCTCCTATATCCGTATCCACTTAGTAGGTGATGAAACCAGTTGTCTGTCTATACGATTTACTGTATGTATAGATTATTTCAGGAAGTCATGGTCGTAATGTTTCTCCTAAAATTGCATCTTTTAGTTTGTTTCTCACATATAGCAATAGATGTACATTACGTTTAAAATAGGTATTGGATTTTAAAATTATGGTATAACGTTTTTTTTTTTTTTGAGGGTCAGAAAAATATCGTTATCCACTTCCTTGTTGGAATAAACAATGTTTGTGTCTCGGTGTTTCCAAGCTCCTGCATCTTGAATCAAATGTTGGGAGTTGTCAGACCACTTCACAGCATTGATCAGTAGTTATCTTAGGATGTAATAAGTTTGCTTATGGTCATGTGACAGAGTAATGTCTAATAGTTTAAATTATGTACTCATTAAAGATGTCAAAAATAACCTACTAAGTTCTCAGTGAATACTTTCCTAGCTACCTATTTTATTACCCCTACTTATACCCTTTGTGTCACTTTACTCCACTCCCTCTACCATGTAAGCTAATTGAGCAGGGCCCTCAACCCCTCTGTTCCTGTGCGTCCATTTGTCTGGTTACAATTACGTATCTGTTAGTCCACTCATTGTACAGCGCTACGGAATTTGCTGGCACTATATAAATAATAATAATGAAACTTCTATAAATGTTTATTCTCAAACACTGTGTCCAAACTTCAAGGACACTATAATCACCAAAACAACTTCAGCTTAATGAGGCAGTTTTGGTTTATAAATAACTTTGTTTATGCAGCCCTAGACACACCTACCTGCATGTGACTTGCACAGCCTTCCTTAACACTTCCTGTAAAGAGAGCTCTAATGTTTACACTTCCTTTATTGCAAATTCTGCTTAATTTAGAATTTATCTCCTGCTTTAATAGCTTGCTAGACCTTACAGGAGCCTCTTATGTAATTTAAAGTTCAATTTGCAGAGCAGAAGACACAACCTATTAGATAAGTTACATCTAATTAAAAATGAAACCATTTTGTTTTCATGCAGACTGGCTGTGTCAGTTACAGCCAGGAAAGGTTTGGCTAGGGCTGCATAAACAGGAATAAGTGATTTAACTCCTTAATGTTGCATGATCTATACACTAAAACAGTTTCATTAAGCTAAAGTTGTTTTGGTGACTTTAGTGTCACTTTAAGAATATGAGACCACAAATTGATTTGATTAGTTAGGCGTTTGCTATTGTTTGCAAATTAACACAGGATCGCTCAGGTGTTACATTCTTAGGAGTGTTGCCTTTAAGAGTGTATACAAGGGTTGTAGAAATTAGCTTGGCTAATTTGGCTTGGTTGCCCCTTCTAAGTGCTGCTTCAGAGTGTACTTGGAGATATTCTGGAGATAAATTGAAGGTAATCTGAGGTATACAGAACGTGAAAAAAGAAACAAAAAGTAAGATTTGTTTGATTTAAATTCTTCATCTCATTAAAATGGCAGACTGAGTTCAGTGTAATAGTTGTTTTGCATTTGTTTCAAGCTCTACTTTTTGGATTTGGATGCTGTCTAATCTGTAGACAGTTCTCCATATTGCGGCATGAGATTGTATTTTTGAAGTCTAAAATTTTTAAATTCTGTTGGTTAAACTCAGGCTGAGACTGTTGCAAATCCACTGCTGCAGAGATGTCCTAGCAATGGCAGATGGATTACTGTAGGATCTGGTACACTTAGAGATGTGGATAGAAGGCATACTGCACAGTGTGTCTTTCTACATAATTCTTTTTTGGCACTTTAAAATTGTGGTGGTGGTATGGAGACAGGCTCAGGAACCAAGTTTGTGGAACCACCATCCTCTATATCGATGTCCAAGACTGCAGCCAATGACAAAAAGGACAAGGTGAGGCCTGATAGAAAGCAGTTGTTGTTGGGGGATTCTATCATACAAGGTGTGGAGCTGGTCAATAGTGGCCTTGTGAGATGTCTTCCTGGAGCTACTGCAAAGCAGGAAGGGGATTGGATGTACTTGTCCATCCAGGGACAAATTATTTGGCTTGCAATGAGGTTTCAGAGGTAAAGGAAATGTTTTGTGTTCTTGCCAATGATATATGGCAGGTTGTGTTCACCCTGTCATTCTCAGAAGTTCTTCCTGTGTATGCATATAAGGGACTTTAGCTTGTGACTTGCTGAATGTAGTGATCACCAGTCAGTGTGGTTTAATATCACACTACACATATTCTAATATTAGAAAAGTGTTTTTCTAAAAGCTAAAACTTTTGTTTAAAGGAATCATTATCAGACTGGAGCAGTTTAAATGGAGTCCAGGAGAAATGGGATTATAGAGTATAGAATATTTGATACACTACTAACCTCAACATCTGAGGAAAGGGATTTAGGAGTTATTCTTTTAGTTCAATTAAAGATAGGCAGACAATGTAATAGAGCAGCAGGAAATGCTTGCAGAATGCTTGGTTGTGTAGGGAGGAGGTATTGGCAGTAGAAAGAGGGAAGTGCTCATGCCATTGTACCGAACACTGGTGAGACCTCATTTGGAGTATTGTACCGTATCTCCAGAAGGGTATTGACACTTTGGAAAGAGTTCATAGAAGGGCTACTAAACTGGTTCATGGTTTGCACGATAAAAGTTACCAGGAAAGGTTAAAGGAACTTAACATGTATAGCTTGGAGGAAAGACGAGACAGGGGGGATATGATAGAAACATTTAAATACATAAAGGGAATCAACACAGTAAAGGAGGAGACTATAATTAAAAAAAGAAAAACTACCACTACAAGAGGACAGTCATAAATTAGAGGGACAAATTTTTGAAAATAATTTCAGGAAGTATTACTTTACTGAGAGGGTAGTGGATGCATGGAATAGCCTTCCAGATGAAGTTGAAGAGGTTAACCCCTTAAGGACGCAGCTAAATGTACACGTTGTGATCAAAACAAAACGTAAACAAAAACTGGAATTTGCGCTATATGTCTGTTCAGGCGTAATTCGCCTCTTTCATATTATGTGCACCCACACTTATTATATATCTTATTCAGGGGAAACAGGGCTTTCATTTAACATCAAATATATAGGTATAAAAAATAATTTAAAATGAATAAAATATCAAAAAAATGGTGAAAAATAAGAATTTTTAATTTTTTTTTAGTTCTACGTGACATTCTAACTGTGAATGTCATAATGCTGTTTGCTTTTACTGCAATAAAATACACATATTTGTATTCAGTGATGTCTCATGTGTAAAACAGTACCCCCTATGTACAGGTTTTATGGTGTTTTGGGAAGTTACAGAGTCAAATATAGTGTGTTGAATTTGAGTTTTTTCACATTGAAATTCGCCCGATTGGTTACGTTGCCTTTGAGACCGTATGGTAGCCCAGGAATAAGAATAACCCCGATGATGGCATACCATTTGCAAAAGTAAACAACCCAAGGTATTGCAAATTGGGTATGTCCAGTCTTTTTTTTAGTAGCCACTTGGTCACAAACTGGCCAAATTTAGTGTTAATATTTGAAAATGCAAAAAACTAATTTGAACGCCAATTTTGGCCAGTGTTTGTGACTAACTGGCTACTGAAAAAGACTGAACATACCCCATTTGCAATACCTTGGGTTGTCTACTATTGCAAATGGTATGCCATCATGGGGGTAATTTTCATTCCTGGGCTACCGTACGGTCTCAAAGGCAACATAACCAACCTGGCAAATTTCAATGTGAAAAAACAAACGCATAACCCCATAAAACCTGTACATGAGGGGTACTGTTATACTCGGGAGACTTCGCTGAACACAAATATTAGTGTTTCAAAACAGTAAAATGTATCACAACAATTATATAGTCAGTGTAAGTGCGATTTGTGTGTGAAAAATGCCAAAAAAGTAACTTTCACTG